>NC_089221.1:148089693-148442412 GCF_963924675.1 Phocoena phocoena
AGGCCATGCTGATTGGTTCAGGAGTGGGCTTGTGACCCAAACGAGGGGGCCTCTGACCGGGAAGGTAACACTGAATCAGAGAGCACGGGAGGCTTGGCCCTGCGGCAGCCAACTTGTAAGGCATGAAAAATGAAGGCACTGAGCAGATTCAGGGAGAGACGGGGAGGAGGCATGTCTGGGAGTATCCTTGATTCCTCTCACCGAGCCCTGCCTGAGTTGGAATTACCTGGGCCCAAAGCCACACAGGTAGCAAGTGAAGCAGGTCTGGGGCACTCGCTCACTAACAAGAAGAAACATGGTGGCCATGCCCCAGCCCAATAGGGGTAGATTCCCCTCTCCCCTGTGTCCCTCTCTCCAAGGACCCTGCCCTTTCACCTTTTCTCAAGTTCACCTGGAACCCCCAGGGCAGTCCCAAGGCTTATTCATGTATGGGCAACATGGCATGGAGCAAATGACTAGAAATTCCTTTAAAACTTCAGAGTGGGCAAAATAAAAACAAAAAGACATAGCAACTCCTACACTGTTTTGGAAGCTCTTGAATGCCCTCCCTAGATGGTACTTAAGTGTTTTACCCAAAAGATGCTGGAGGCACCATTCTAAGCTGCTAGGCGTGCAGGGAGGGGTGCTGGTTGGTACCCACTGCAGGGTTTCCAACGTGTCAGGGTTTGCTATGCATCTTGCACTCTCCCGGACCCTGGAGAGCTGAGGGTGGGTGAACGCAGAAACGACTCCTGCCCTTAAGGAGTCAACAGTCCAGAGCCTCATGGAAACCACTGGGCCTCCTTCCGTGAATGAGTTCAGAAATTACCAATAGATACTACCTTCGGCAGCCAACCTGAGTCTAGCTTCCCGCATTAGGGCTTTGCAACGGAAGACTGCAGCATTAGCCAGTTATGGACTGATTAAGTGCCTGTGCAGCGTGTGCCTGGGCGTCCACCATGAGGGAGAATAACAAGGGACGTTACCTTTTAATAAACTGTTGCATAATTGGGTATATCAGTCAGGGTCTCAGGAGGAAACAGATGGTGCGTTCAAAAGGGTGTTAGAAGAGAGTTTAAGGATGTGGGAGTCAACAAGGGAAGCTGCTTGTTCCCACGGGAAGCCACCCACAGGCAAAGGAGGCAGGGGAAGAAAGCTGGGGCAGCAGAACCCAGGAAGAACCTAGCTGTGGCTTTTCCCCAGCGTGACTCCGGCCAGAGTGATGCATCTCCTGGTTCTGCATCTACAGCTCAGTCTTTTCTCCTGGGCTCCAGCCCACCGCAAGCCTGATAGATGTCTCCACCTGCATCTCCTACAGGCAATGCAAATTCAAACTGAAAATCAGAACTCAAAATCGGCTCCACAGACACATGCAGCATGCATCCAGCAAAGCAGAGGGACCAAAAATGTGAGAAAAAATAGAAAGCGTTTCGATAGATTGCTATTTCCAGAAAAAAGTACCCAAGTGTGCAAGATGTTTACACTCATGCCAGAATGACTAGATGGCTATGCAGGAAAGAGCGAGCCTTGACCCTTACCTTGCACCATGCATAAAACACAACTCTCCTAAGAGTGTAAAATATTTTAATTTCTGGAAAAAAACACAGGAGGAAATCTTTACAGACATGGCGTGAGTAATGATTTCTTAGGTGGGACAAAAACCATGAGCCATACACAAAAAAATTATAAATTGACTTTATCAAAATTTAAATCTTCTCTCTTCAAAAGACATAGTCGAGAACAATCAAAGGCAAACTACAGATAGGGAGAAGGTATTTTCAAAATAATTATCTGACAAAGGACTTGTATCTAGACTATAAGAGAACTCATACAAATGGATAATAAGGAGACAAATAATCTAATATTTTTAAATGAGCAAAAGGTTTTGCTTCTCAGAAAGGGTATATGGGGCTTCCCTGGTGGTGCAGTGGTTGAGAGTCCGCCTGCCGATGCAGGGGACACCGTTTCGTGCCCCGGTCCAGGAAGATCCCACATGCCGCGGAGCGACTGGGCCCGTGAGCCATGGCCGCTGGGCCTGCGCGTCCGGAGCCTGTGCTCCGCAACGGGAGAGGCCACAGCAGTGAGAGGCCCGCGTACCGCAAAAAAAAAAAAAAAAAGGGGGGTATATGAATCTACAATAAGCATATTTAAAGATGTTGGTCGTCAGGGAAATACAAATCTAAACCACAATGAGGTAACACTTCATATTCACTGAAATGGCTTAAAAAAAATAAATGTGACCCTACCAGCTGTTGTTAAGGATGTAGGACAACTGAGACACTCCTGCACCATTGATGGAAAAATAGTGGTACAACCACTTTGGAAAAGAGTTTGGCTGGCAGCTTCTTTATAAAGTTAAATATATACTTACCATATGATCAAGCCGTTCCAAGCCAACAGAAATATATGTTCTCAAAAAGGCTTACACAAATGTTCATAAGAGTCTTTTCATCATAGCCCCAAACGGAAGATAACCCAAATATCCATCAACACATGAATGTATAAACAAATTGTGGTATATTCATACAACGGAATACTACCCGGAAATGAACACACTACAGATAGGCAACACGATGAATCTGAGAGGTCTGATGCTGACCCAGAGAAGCCGGACACAAAAGAATATTTCTGAATGATTCCATTTATGTGACTTCTAAGAAAGGCCAACTCATTTATAGTAACAGATATCAGATCAGTGGTTGCCTGGGGTCAGGGGTGTAGGGACTGAGTGGGTAGTAGCACGAGGAAACTTTCTGCAATTATGGAAAGATTCTCTATCTTGACTGGGGTGTTAGTTACACAAAAAGTGTACACATTTGACAGAACTCATTGAATTGTGCACTTAAAATACGTTCATTTATTGGATGTAAGTTATAGCTCAATAAATTTGAGTTTTGGAAAAAGAGTCTAAGCAGTTACAGGAAAAATCAGAATGCTGTTGGACTTCCTCATAGGGGAGATTTTTTTGAGAAAGTGCTGTCATCTTTTCAGTGCTCAGGATCTCTTGGTCTCAGTCGGGACCTGCTAGAAGTCCTAATTTTTTTCCCAGCCCACAAGACTTCTTCCCCATGGACTGGCTCTGTGGATGTATACCCAATGACCGGCTCTGATTCTGATCACCAATTCGACATGTGTGGGTTTTTTTCAGACCACAAAGCAATTCTCCACACCAGCTGGGTGTCCTACAATTCAACTCAATTCTGACACCATCCACCTGGAGACAGCATCGGATTCCACAGGTTAAGGGCTCAGTCCCACAAGACTGCCCCCCACAGATATGCTTCAGTAGTCAATTGCAAGCCCAGGCTGTCACCTGGGTTTCTGACTCACTGGCTATAAATTGGAGGTTCCCACAACCCCCTCCTTGGGTTCAATTAATTTGTTAGAATAGCTCACAGAACTCAGAAAAACATTTACTTACTAGGTAGCTGCTTTATTATAAAAAGATGTAATTCAGTAATAAGCCATATGCAAGAGATGCATAGGGCAAGATATGGGGAAAGGGCATGGAGCTTCCATGCTCTCTGAGCACACCACCCTCCCCAAATCTCCATGTGTTCACCAACCCGGAAGCTCTCCAAACCCCGTCCTTTTGGGTTTTTATGGAGGCTTCATTTCACAGGCACGATTGATAAAATCACTGGCCATTGGTGACTGAACTCCAGCTCCAGCCCCTCTCCCCTCCCCAGAGGTCACGGGAGTGGGACTGAAATTTCCTTTTACTCTAATCACTTGGTGGGTTCTCCTGGTAACCCCATCGTTAGGTGTGGTCCAAAAGTCATCTCATTAAGATAACAAAGGCACTTCTATTGCTCTCATCACTTAGGATATACCAAGGACTTAGGAGCTCTGTGCCAGAAATGGGGGTGAAGACCAAATACATATTTCTTATCATAAATCACGATATCACACTCCTCCCCCACCCTCATATCCCATCCATCACCAGCTTTATCAATTACATAATGTTGATTCCACCTCCTCCACACCTACTTCTCTCCATCCCTGCAGCCACTAAATGAATTCAGGCTCCTTTGAACCCTCCCTACCTCCTGTTTCTTTTGCTCTTCCCAACCTACAATCCACAGTGCTGGCAACATGACCTGGCCACATTCCTGCTTCTAATTCTCCTACCGCTCCTCTGACGGAGACTGTTCTCTCTCTACCCAATACCCATTCTCCTCTTCTCCCTTAGGAAGGGAACTCTGATTTTGGTAGGATTGACCCACCTGGGAAACTACATTTTCAAGCCCTTTTAGATACACGTCTAAGTTTTGGCCAACAGTATGAAGGTGGGAGTCACTGGGTAGGGCTTCCAGGAAAGCACATTCACTGAGGAATTGACTCAGCTGGGAAGCCCTTTTGACCTTCTCCTTCCCAGTTCCTCTTTCTCCCTGACTGGAATGCTAAAATGATGGCTGGAGCAGCAGTGGCCATCTAATGACCATGAAGAGATGTTGAGGATGGAAACAGGTACTAAGAATGGTAGAGCTAAAAGATAAAAAAAGAGTCTGGGATGTTGACAATATCGTGAACATCAGTCAACTGTGAACTGCCAACGTCTGGATTCTTTCACAAGAGAGAAACACATCTATCTTGCTTAAACCATGGTTATTCTGTATCTCTATTACAGAGAAAGCTGCAAGTATTTCCTACTTGTTATAGTATCTTAACTGACCTCTGAATAAAGTCTTGGATTCCTCAACATGGCTTACAAGGCTCTTCATGCTCTAACCCCCTAAATTTCCATGCATGAACGTCAGTGGGCTCATCAAATTACGTGCAAAATGGTGGAGGGGGCTGTGCACGTGTATGTGTACGTGTGTGTTTGTGTATTTTTTCCTAGAAAGGGGATCAACAGTTTTCAACAGATTCTCAAAGGGGCCTGTGACACCTGACCCACCCCACCCCCAAATGTTTTCAATCTTATTTAACAGCCCCACTTAATATGTATAATTATCTTCTTTTCACCTTAGGAAACAGATTCTGAACATTCGGGCACCTTATAGAGTGCTATACTCTGGGCAAATAAAGGGAGAAGGAGTAATGGATGAGTTTGGAGAAGAAGATGCCAGGAAAGAAGCAGAATGTTTCTCATGGATTGGAAGCCAGAACAGAGTGTCTGCATTTGCACTCTGGGCCCAGGATGTACCGAGCCTTTCCTGAGGCCTGCTGGGTCTCTCCGCCAGTATGGTTTTCATTACTGAGGGCAATCCTTTTAATGAGTTGTCTGCCTTCAGTTATGCTTGACTATAATGTTCTCCAGCTGATTTCTCAGTAATTGAGAGGCTCTGGCTTTTGAAGTCATCTTGTCAACCTGGTCTGTTGCTCTGTTCAACTTTGGGGTTACCCCTGAGAGGTGCACAGCCCCCATATCTCCAGGGTGCATTAGAACATGTGCTTGGAGCCTTGTTCAGTGGCCCCAGAGGGGCTTAACAAACCCAGCTATTTCGGTAACCCCTGTCTTTGCTCACTTCCAGGGGAGAGTCAACACAACTTCTGAGCACCTGGTCTGCTAAACGGCTTTTCAAGCCTCACAGACTCCCTTTGAAAGCATCGTCTCAGACTCTTGGGACAACATCATGAAGGACTTTGTGTTGTGGACGTTTTTCTTCCTATGTT
Organism: Phocoena phocoena; assembly: GCF_963924675.1. Classification (NCBI taxonomy): domain Eukaryota; kingdom Metazoa; phylum Chordata; class Mammalia; order Artiodactyla; family Phocoenidae; genus Phocoena; species Phocoena phocoena. The sequence goes on from NC_089221.1 coordinate 148,095,292, forward strand.
TAGCTGTCCAGAATCTGAATCTCTTTCCTGTGTTTGGGGAATTCCTACCACATGAATCTTAGTGAAAGGCAGGGGTCACCTCCCTCACTTTCCCAGCCTCCCTTGCAGGGTAAAGGACAAGGGCGCTGCCAGCCAGACCTCCACATTGTCAGATGGGACCTGGTGACTCCACAAAGATGGACAATGGAGAAACCACCGCAGGTGAAGCAGCCAGAGTAACAGAAACTTCTCACTTCTGGCACCAGCCCCTGGTGGCCAGTACAGGACGGTCAAGGCAATTTGCGACATCTGGAGCTTGGTGGCTATAGCAGAAACAGGACAGGTTCTGTGGCTGGATGGTGGCCATGGTTCTGGTAGCCCTTTCTTCTAAGCCTAATCCTCCCCTTGGCATTGTACATGGGGAAACTGAGGTGCCTGGAGGAGAAAGGCTTAGGGAGCACAGACAGCCCGTAGTCTGGGACCGTTGTCCAGGTCTCCCAAGCTCCAGTTCAATGCACCTTCTTGGAGCTATATTCCCTCCTTAAACTTTTAAATCATCCAGGAAATATACTAAAGCCACTTAAAAGTGTAGGTCCTTCATTCCATGCCCTGAGACTATCCCACTCCATAAAACAGGCACCTACTGGGTATCTAGTAACTGTGCAGGCACCAGGAGAGTGTATTAGCTATTCTGTCACAAGCCATCCTTAAACTTAGTGGCTTAAAACCACAAGCATTTATTATTGCTCACGAGTCTTCAGGTCAGCCAAGTGGTCCTACTGGTCTTAGCTGGCTTATTGACACGTCTGCAGTTGGCAACGTGTCATCCATGTAGCTCTGCCGAGGTTGGCTGGGATCTCTCCCATGCCTGGGGGTTGGTTGGCTGTAGGATGGCTGTTCTCCACGTGAACTTCAGCCTCTGGCATCCTAGCCTAGGATGATTCTCATGGTGATGGTCGGGTCCAAGACAGCAAGTGGTGGTCCTCAAGGCCTCCTGAGGCCAAGGCTTGGAAGGGGTGCACCCTCCCTTTCACCGCATCCTATTGGCCAAAGCAAGTCACACAGCAGCCCAGCTTCAAGGGGTGGAGAAATAGGCTCCATCTCTTGTGGGAGGAGCTTCAAAGTTACATTGCAAAGGACAGTCTACTACAGACAAGAGACAAGAGACGGAGGTTATTTTATTTATGTGCTATCTATACCTCTACCTCATTGTTCAAAGGATTTAAGGTAGCTTATGAAACAAACAAATAACAATTGCAAATATAAGTAAGGAAACCAAGACCTAGAGGAAGAAAATCATAAGTTCTAGGAGAAAATCAAGACTCTGAGAAAATAAATAACTCCAAGAACTGCAGCATCCTCTCCTACCATCTCATCCAGCCCTTCACTGGACCCTCCACCTTCCCCTCTGGGCTGTGAGCATCTCAAGTCAGAGGTATAGCTTGCTTGTCCCTTGACTGGTATAGAGATTGGGTGCTTGGTTAAAGTCGTTGATCTGCTTGTGGCTTATTCCACTGAGTGTCCCAGCAGCCAAAGTAGGGAGAAGGGCACAACTGCCTAATTTTTATTGTGAGAGAGAAAATACCCTGCAAAGACTTCCCTTAACACCTACTTATGGAAAAAAGAAATAATCCTCATGTAGGGCTTCATCCAGGTGACCCTAATCACATAGAAGGCCAAGTCTCTATAACAAGCTGTTTCCTGGGCTGCCTCTGGATGAAGGATAAGGCAAAGATTGACAGACACAAGGCAGAAGGGAAACTAACACGATGTGGAAATCAGGTCAGTGGTGTGGCTCTGCAAAGGCACAGAGACCTCTGGTACAAGAAGCCAGGGACGCCCCCCTGCAAGGGGGAGCCACCGCTGCCTTACGGAGGCCTCAGTCTGCCAGGCACTGTACTAGGTACCACAGATCAGCATCTCCTTCTACTATCTACAACAACTGCCTGTGATGGGCATTTCCTCCTTTACGTGAGACAAGACTGGGACTCAAGTTATGTGACTTGCCCAAGGTCCCATGGCTAGTGAGCAGCCAAAACCTGTCTGATTCTCATTAATTTTTCTAGCCCCTAGGCCACACAGAGAAGCAATCCACCTCCTCAGGGGCTTCAACTATCATATTAAAAACAGAAAGCTGTGTGCGTCAGGAGAATGAAAACTCATGGTTCCTGTAATTCACATCAGTCCCTGGATTTGGGGGTTTCTGCCTAGTTTTTCAGGCCTCAACTCAGGGGAGATGTTAGCATAGTTACAAACTCCTTCTCTCCTACAGTCACTATTATATAATGGTAATAACGTGGATACATTTTATTTGTTTATAACATGCTTCTTCCATTAAGGAATTTGCAAAACAAAAACATATACAGTGTGTGATACAGAGAACATAAGAACCAAGGAAAAGAAAATTGTTCTGATCACAAGGTGGTATAGAATAATCTGAGATTGAGGTTTAAATCCAGTTCTGGGCTTCCTGGCAGCCAAAGCAAAAAGGAATACAAGATTAGTTATCCACGCATTTTCAGAAGGGGAGGAGGGCAGACCCTTTCCTTGGGTTTCTCCTAACACTGAATTCTAAAAGAAATTTACTTATGAAGGCACCACTGAGTGACACACAGACAAGGTCTTCAGTAATTTTTTTTGATAATAAATACATTAGTGAATTTCATATGGCTGTCTAGGCTCAACTCAGAAAATAAAGTTCCAAGACAGGAATTCTGATGGGTACTGCTGATAGAAATGGGCTTTTATATACTGCTAAGAAGGTCACACTGAATTGTGTCTTTTGGCATTCAGGCGTACTATTGTGGTCCTTATGACAGTTAATGCTCAAAATCATTATTTCACTTTATATCAGTTAGGACCTTTTCAGTTGCAGGTGATAGAAAACCCGGCTCCAAAGTACTTTATCCAAAAAAAAGAAGTTTTGATTCATGTTAGTGAAAAGTCCTGGCTTCAGGCACAGCTAGATCCAGGGGTTCAAATACGGTCAAATAAGGTTGGTTTCTTGACAACTCTCAACACCATGTTGGCTCAGGATTCTTGTGGTGGCAAAATAGCTCCTGCAACTCTGAACCCTTTATCTGATCTGCTTCATGCCCAGGGAGAGAGAGAGCTCCCCCAGCAGAGAACTGTGCCAGCAGCCTCAGCAAAAAAAGAAAACATTTTATTTTCATCATCTCAGGTTTTGTCGTGAGTACAGCCTTGGGCCAATGACGGTGGCCAAGAGGAACGTGACACCGGCCTGGCTTAAGTCTCAGTCCCTTAACTTGGCTTAAGTCTCAGTCCCTTAACCTGACCACATACCTTGAGAACCATACAGAAGAAAAGGAAATGGATTATGAGGAGAGAAACTGCAGTGGTTCATAACACATGCTTTCTAAGTTCATGGGCCTGCTTGCAAGAAAACAGGGCTCAATCTATGAGATCAGATTATTTTCAAAGGCCCAAGAGTTTACTAATTCCTTGCAGAATTTCATTCTTTTTAAAAATATTCATTTATTTATTTATTCATTTATTTAGTTTTGGCTGCCTTGGGTCTTCGTGGCTGCACACGGGCTTTCTCTAGTTGCAGTGAGCAGGGGCTACTCTTCGTTGCGGTGTGCGGGCTTCTCATTGCGGTGGCTTCCCTTGTTGCACAGCACAGGCTCTATGCGTGCGGGCTTCAGTAGCTGTGGCGCATGGGCTCAGCAGATGTGGCTCATGGGCTCTAGAGCGCAGGCTCAGTAGTTGTGGCACACAGGCTTAGTTGCTCCATGGCATGTGGGATCTTCCCGGACCAAGGATCGAACCCGTGTCCCCTGCACTGGCAGGTGGATTCTTAACCACTGCACCACCAGGGAAGTCCCTCATTCTTTTTTTAATGACCAATCAAATTTATGAGTATTAAATTATTGACAGTTGGAGAACTCTCTAATCCATTTTCTAGATGGGAAAATTAAGGCTGAGACAGGGTGACTTGACTCACGGTCACTCTTACCATGCAGTAATTACAATCTCTTATATCTCCCATTTTTTTGGTTCTAAGATACACAGTTTTTTTTCACATGTTAGCATCTCTGTAACTGAACTGTGTGGGAGTTATTAAGCTGCGTCCAAATACACTGGTTCTCTTTGCTCTAGGAACAAGGTAGCATGCACTTCTCCTGTTGCAAAGCCCTTGAAGTGCAATATGCCTGTAACTTACTTTGGCCAACAGTGTGGTTTCCGAGTGGAAGCCTTGACAAGCCAGTGCAGCTTGCCATGTACCCTTGTCCCCGCCAAATATTGGCGGGAGCGCAGGATGAGACGGAGCCTCCACTAGTCTGGGTTCTTGCCATGGTCTGAGTTGTGTCCCCTCAAAATTCCTATGTTGAAGTCCTAACCCCCAGTAGCTGGGGATGGGACTGTATTTGGAAACAGGGCCTTTAAAGAGGCAATTAAGTTAAAATGAGGTCATTATGTGGGCCTTAATTCAGTATGACCGATGTGTTTATAAGAAGAGGCGATTAAGACACAGACGCACACAGAGGGAAGACCATGTGAAGACATAGGGAGAAGGCAGCTGTCTACCAACCGAGGAGAGAGGCCTCAGAAGAAACCAGCCCTGCCAGTGCCTTAATCTTGGTCTTGAAAGCTCCAGAACCAGTGAAGGAATACACTTCTGTTGTTGAAGACACCTGGTCTGTGGTACCTTCTTATGACAGCCTGAGTAAACTAATACAGTCCCCAAGTGACCACAGTGAGCAAAGCCCTCCCACACCCTGCATTTGACATGTAACATAAGCTGGAAATAAACTTTGATCATATAAGCCACTAGAACTCTGTAGTTGTTTGTTATAGCAGCATAACCTGCTGTATCTGAACTGAAAAGGATGTATCTCACAGTGGATGTAACAAGAAGGCAGGCAACATTTTTCTTTCTTAGAGAAAATACGATAATCATCTTACAACCGATAGCACTTTATGTTGATTGAAACATGGTACATGCAGCACTTAATGGTTGATCAAATATGTATATATCCGTTACTCCTTTGCATTTCCACAATTACACAGTTATAGAAGAAATGATAATAGTGATAGCAACAATAATAATAGCTAACATATTCAAGTACTTACCTTGTGATAGCTACAATGCTGGGCACTTTCTATATTTTATAGTTGTAATCCTCTCCAAAAACCTATGAGGTATTTTTATCATGCCCATTCGAAGATGAGGAAATTTAAAGAGGTAAAATGAATCCCTGTACTCCCCACTGCCCCCCAGTAAATTGTAGAACTCAAACCAAGTCCTCTAAACCGAAGGTCTCTGCTTCATTCCAGGAGGCTGTCTATTGATAAAACTTTCCTTTTTATTATGGAAACCTCACTTATATTTTATTTTAGAATATGTAATATACTTGATAGTAATAAAACTTTCATTTTTTAGTTTAGTAATTTAGGCTTTCCAGTGAAATCTAGGAAGCTTTCCTCCTTCGTCTGACTTAATACAACTTCAAATATCTAAATATATGGAGTTAACTGCCACATATAAATACAGTGGAATTTTTTATGCTTCACATCCATAGCTCACGATATGCTATTTTTTGGTTCTGCCTGGAAAAACAGCCATTCTCTACAAACTGTGGGATGATTTATTCCATTGTTGTTATTCATGGCTAGGAAAAACTTAGAATGCTCAAAATAAGCAAAAACATTTCTGCAGCTGCTGCCGATGTTCTACTCCCCAATACAAAGTTGGCCTCAGATAGCGGTGATCATGCAGAAGTGCCAGCCTCACACTGAAGCCATTAGCACTTTAAAAGGAGCGTGTGCTAATGGGGATGTCCTTGTGAAAATTCTGATTACTGGGAGAGCGCCCAAGCTAATCTTTGACCCTGAAGTAAGCCCTGATCTCCATCTCGGGGGTGTGGCGGGGGGGCGGTCCTTGAATGCTAGAGCACCCTTTCTCATGTAACTGGAGCTGCGTGGAGCAGGGAAGGATGAGGTGTTAAGAGAGTCCTAATGAGCCATGTTACAGATGTATAAAACAGCTGGGGGGATGATGTCACTAGGCTCACCCTGCTGCCTCTGCTACTTGCTGCTGTTATTAGAAACAGACACTGGAAGAGGGCACCTAGAATGTGTGCCTGTCCCTTCGCGACCACTCTCTGGTCCTAATTAGGTAGGCTGGGCCCCAGCTGCTACACATAAACCTCACCAGGTGACTCCAAACCGCCTAGGTTTATAATCCAGATGAGCTCTGCTGCAGCTTGCACTAGAAGGAGGCCATCTTCAGTGAGGGATTTATTGTACTTGTTACATTGTAAGCCTGACCCCTGGGTGGGTGGGGAGAAAAATGAAATTCTCAGGGAAAGGATCTGAAAAGACTACAATTAATCACAAACTCAGAAAATGTTCAATTAAGAGTGTGATTCTTAAACTGTCTGATATCGGGTGATGTCAGACTCTGTCATGGCTGTGAGTTTAAGACTTATTTTCCAAAACAAACAGGAGGAATCAACCTGTCTTGTTGCTAACTCCAAACATACTTTTTTTCCCCTCATTAAGTCAGAATAGGAACCATTTAAATGCTCACTACGTGCCAAGGGTTTACATAGAGTGGCTCCTTTAACAACTTTAGGAAAGATTGCTGCAGAAGATGTTGGGCTCAGAGAGGTGAAGTGACTTACCCAAAGTCACACAGCCAGGAAGTGGAGTGGAATTTTAATCCAGCCCAGCTATCCTGCAGACCACATTTCTGGCTTCCCCAACCACATTCATCACTCCCACTTCCACCCTAGGAGTGTTTCCTTGTTATACATTATCATACCACTGGCTTTCCTTTCCTCTTCCAATAATGGTAGAGTACCTTGTATTGTAATAACCCTTCTGCAAATAACAGTACGCCCTGGACAAAACAACTATTTGAAGGCAATGGAGAGTTACCAAAAGCAGAAAGAAACAAAAGGGAAGTTGACTAGGTTTTTTCCTGAGAATATACCCCCATCTACTTAGCCCAGAGTGGTTAGAACTCAAGTAAAAAGCTTCACTTATACTGGATTGAAGAGTCAGAGGATGGAGTTTGAGGCTGCCAGAGGGTAGAAATCAAGGGAGAAATACTGGAAAGGAGGGAGCCACAAAATGTGAAACCTCAAAAATCTGCATCAAAACTACCTCAAATTCTTGTTGACTCCTGAACTGTGTGTGTGTAGGGAAGATTGCAAGATTCTCAGTAAAAAGCAGTATTTGGGAAGTTGAAGAAATTGAGCAGTTTCAGCTTCTATTCATAACAGAGGAGACTGAGTTTGGATTTTAAACTGAACCAAGTCATCTGCTTGCTAGAACAAGAATCAACATTCTTCAAAGGAAGATAACTGAATCCAGAGGCTGTATAAGATATTGTTTAGGGCTTCCCTGGTGGTGCAGTGGTTGAGAGTCCGCCTGCCGATGCAGGGGATGCAGGTTCGTGCCCCGGTCCGGGAACATCCCACATGCCGCTCTGCGGCTGGGCCCGTGAGCCATGGCCGCTGAGCCTGTGCGTCTGGAGCCTGTGCTCCGCAACAGGAGAGGCCACAACAGTGAGAGGCCCACGTACCGCAAAAAAAAAAGATATTGTTTAAAATCTTCAATATACAATAAAAAATTATTAGACATTCAAAGAAACAAAAAAAGTGTGACTCAATAGAAACTAACTCTGAGACTATCTAAATGTCTGAATTAGCAGAAGAGCACCTCTAAGGGGTTTTATAAATATGTTCAAGGATTTAAAGGAAAACATTGTTATAATTATAGAACAGATGAGGAATTTCAGCTAAGAAGCTGAAACTAATGAAAAGAAGTAATAACACAATACACACACAAAGGAATAAATGTACAAATGATGGCCAACACCTCATCAAGACAATAATATCCAGAAGGCAATGAAAATGTATCTTTAAAGTGTGAGTGAAAGAAATTATTAACCTAGGATTCTATGTTAAGTACAAATACCCTTCAAAAATGAAGGTAAAATAAAAATTTGGGAGGGGGGGTGGTAAATAAATAAGTAGAGACTTTATCAGTCAGCTTGAAATATAAAAATGCTAAATTAAGTTTTTTCAGGTTGAAAAGAAATGGCATCAGGTGGAAACCCAGGTCTACTAGAAGGCTTGAAGAGCATCAGAAATAACAAATATGTGAGTAAGAACAAAAGGTTATATTTTTTCTTCTATTAATTAAAAATGTCAGTTTAAGAAAAAAAAGAATATATTGTGGGATTTATACATATATATAGGCAATGTATATGATAATAATGGCATGATAGGGTAATCACATCAGATTTTTTTTCAGGCTGCATTAATTTATTTATTGCCAAGAGATTACCTACAACCATAACAAGCCATAAAAATTTCACTGTATTTTTTTCACTTTTTATGTGGAAATAATTTCAAAATTAGAGAAAAGTTGCAAAACTGGAAACAATATATGGAACATTCATGTACCCTTTACCCATATTTACCCCCATTTGCTTTATCATATGTTCCCTCTCATTCCCCGCCCCGCCCACACACACACACAATTTTTTCCCCCTGAATCACTTGAGGGTAGGTTGCATACATGTATACCTCATGGCTCTTTACCCCTAAGTATTTCAGTGTATTTCTTAAGAATAAAGATATTTCCTGGGAGTTCCCTGGTGGCCTAGTGGTTAGGATTATGGGCTTTCACTGTCATGGCCTTGGTTCAATCCCTGGTCAGGGAACTGAGATCCCACAAGTTGCACAGCGTGGCTAAAGGGAAAAAAAAAAAAAAAAAAAAAAAGATATTTCCTTAGGTAACCATAGTTTAGTTATCAAGTTCAGTACATTGTAAGTTGATATAATACTTTTATCTAGTCCAATTTTTACCTAATTTAACATTGATACAAACTTTTATTCAATTCTAATTTTATCCATTTTGTCTAAATAATGTGCTATACAGAATTTTTTGTCTTTATTTTAAGATCCAGCCTGGGATCAGGTATTGAACTTAATTGTCACGTCTTTTTAGTCTCCTTTAATCTGGAATAAATCCACAGCCTTCTGTCTTTTATAACATTGATATTTTTAAAGAATTCAGTTCCTTCTTTTTTTAAAATAGATTTTCCCCCCATAATCTCCTTATAGTTAGATTCAGCTTTTGTATTCCAGGCTGTGATACCGTGCCCTTCTCAGCTCATTGCATCTGAGGGTAAATAACGTCCATCTACCCCTCAAAGTTGATGTTAATTTTGAACATGCAGAAAAGGTGTTCCCCAATTTCTCTACTGTATAGTTACTATTCTTCACTTCCAACTGATACATGATCTGTGGAGAGACACCTTAACATCATGCAAATATACTGCTCCTTATCAAAATCCCCTCCTAGATTTAGCAGCTATTGAGTAAGTATCCTTGCCTGGACCGTCTTTACCATGATGGTTGCAGAATGATTTTTTAACGCTAGCATCCTCCACATTAATCAGTCAGTCAACAACATTCTGCTGTAAGCAAGAGCTCTCCTTACTCCCCATGTACTTTTCTATCTATTTATTATCAGTATTAACTCATGAATCATTATTTTTCAATGTCTTAAAATTAATTGTTGTCCTTAATTTTCTTGGTGCTCAGGTTGTCCCTCATTTGACCAGCAAGAGCCCCTTCAAACGGGCTCCAATGCCTTGTGACTTGCATAGGCAAGTCACATTTTATTTTCCAGCATAACAAAAGATTTCAGGCTTATCTTGTACTCACCCCACCTCAGCCCTGAAATCAGCCATTTCTCTGAGAATCCCTGGTTCCTTTAAGAGACAAGATCCGGACACTAGGTGTGCTCATTGCTGCAGCAAAATATTTTACAGAATTCAACAAAGTGATTCTAAAATTTATGGGAGGGCTTCCCTGGTGGCGCAGTGGTTGAGAGTCCGCCTGCCGGTGCAGGGGACACGGGTTCGTGACCCGGTCCGGGAAGATCCCGCATGCCGCGGAGTGGCTGGCCCCGTGAGCCATGGCCGCTGAGCCTGCGCGTCCGGAGCCTGTGCTCCGCAACGGGAGAGGCCACAACAGTGAGAGGCCCGCGTACCGCAAAAAAAAAAAAAAAAAACTGGGAGAGAGCAACCCCATGTGCCTCCAGACACCAAGCCTTCAAAAAGACACACCATCACTTTGATGGTATTCCTGCCCCAAAAGGCATAATGTGAATATAATTGTGAGAAAACACCAGGTAAACTCAGATTTAGGGACACTCTGCAAAATAACTAGCCTTTCATTTTCAAAGAGGTTATGGTCACGAAACACAAAGTAAGGCTGAGGACCTATTCTATATTAAAGAAGACTAAAAAAAACGTAACAAGAAACACAATCCTGGTCCTGAATTGCCTCCTGGTCTGTATAAAAATGACTGTTAAATACTAGATTAATTGGGTCAACTGATAAAATGTGAACATGGTCTGTGGGTTATATAACAGAATTGTATTAATGTTAATTTTCCTGGTTTTAATCCTTATATTGTTGTTATGAAAGAGGATGTTTTTGTTCTTAGGCAAGACAGACTGAAATAATTAGAATTAAAGGAGCATCGTATATATATGTAGAGAGAGAAAGAAGTATGAATGAATGAATGGTAAAGCAAATGGGGCAGCAGATAATAACTGGTGAATCGTGGTAAAGGATGTTTAAGAATTCTTTATCTTGGTCTTGCAACTTTTCTGTAAGTTTGAAATTACATCAAAATAAAAAGTTTAAAACTATTCAACTACACATGCTGATAATTACAATGAAGAGATAAGGCATGGAAAGCCTTTAGCCCAGGGTAAGCCCCTAATAGACAGCACCTATTGTACTGATTCTTGTAGGTAGAAGAAAATGGGAAGGAAGGAGCTGAGTTTCACAACAGTTAGATAACTCCTCTCACTTTTTGCCCAGCTCTCTCCTTTCAGATGAAGTGGATGAGGCCCAGAGATGGGGAGCTCCTGAGAAGTGGCAGGGTTCAGTTGGGTTTTGGTTTTTTACCCTATATCAGGAATATCCACAGTCTCCAGGGAAATGGGGGCTGCGTGATATTTACACTGATAATATGGGGAGATCTTTTTTGAAGTAGGCCTTAGCTGTTATATAATGTAATCCAAATATCGAAATGCATCTGCTTTATTCCTGCAGTGATACACAGTAATAGGCCTAGAACAAGTGATGGCTCAGTCCTCCGATGTCGATGGGTCTACACTCATGTAGCTGACATGTCCGTCACTCTTCTGTTACAATATGTTGGTCAGGACACTGATCGAGACCTTTTAAGCACACAGTAACAGAAAACCCAAACTAGAATGGGCTAAAATAACAGGAAATATATGTAAAGAAATAGTCCAGGATCAGACTGAGTTCAGGCATGGCTTGATTCGGCACCTTAGACACTGGAATCTAGTCTGCCTCAGCATTCCACTCTGCTCTCCTGGGTCTGCAGGCTCCACTAGCTGGCAAGCTCCAGGTCCAAACTCAGCAAGAGAGGGCCAACATGCTTCTGTGGTGACAAGAAACAGCCTTAGTGCTGTCTTTGATCGGCCTAGTTTGGTGCGGTTTGCATCGCGTGCCCGTTCCTGAACCAATGACTCTGGTTAGGAGCATAACACACACTGACTGGCTTAGGGCAAAGTTAAGCACTGCACCCCTGGAAGAGCTGAAGGACTCACATACAGTCTAAGTGGAAACCATTGTCCAAACACAAATTGGGAGTTGACTTAAGAGTAAATGGATGTTTGAACATTTCTGAGTTAACCCGACCCAACAATAGCTACTGGAAGGAGCACACCAATAGCTCCTGTGACCCTCCCACTCCACTTACACACACATCCAAACCACAGGGAACTGAGCACCTGAACCAAAAGGAGCCAGTCCGAGCCAATCAGATTCCCTCTCTGTGATAGAGCGATGGTAAAAGTGGCCCCAATCCTTCATCCCTTCCAGTAGCCATACCCTTTGCAATGTAACTTCACAGCTTCACCCATCAAAAGGTAGAGCCTACGACAGGCACGTGAAAAGATGTTCAACATAGCTAATTATTAGAGAGATGCAAATCAAAACTACAATGAGGTACCACTGCACACCAGTCAGAATGGCCATCATTCAAAAGTCTACAGATAACAAATGCTGGAGAGGGTGTGGAGAAAAGGGAACCCTCCCACATTGTTGATGGGAATGCAAATTGGTGCAGCCACTATGGAAAACAGTATGGAGGTTCCTCAAAAAACTAGAAATAGAGTTGCCATACGGTCCTGAAATCCCACTCCTGGGCATATATCTGGACAAAACTGTAATTTGAAAACATATATGCACCCCTATGTCATAGCAGCATTATTCACAATAGCCAAGACATGGAAGCAACGTAAATGTCCATCCACAGATGAATGGATAAAGAAGATGTGGTACATATATACAATGGGATACTACTCAGCCATAAAAAAGAAGGAAATAATGCCAATTGCAGCAACATGGATGGACCTAGAGATTATCATACTAATTGAAATAAGTCAGAAAGAGAAAGACAAATACCATACGATATCACTTATATGTGGAATCTAAAATATGACACAAATGAACTTATCTATGAAACAGAAACAGACTCACAGACATATAAAACAGATTTGTGGTTGCCAAAGGGGAGGGGGGAAGGATGGATAGGGAGCATGGGATTAGCAGATGAAAACTATTATATAGAGAATGGATAAACAACAAGGTCCTACTGTATAGCACAGGGAACTATATTCAATATCCTGTGATAAACCATAATGGAAAAGAATATGAAAAAGAATATATATATATATATATATATCTGAATCACTTTGCCATACAGCAGAAATTAATACAACATTGTAAATCAACTATACTTCAATAAAATAAACTTAAAAAAATAAAAATGAAGATTAAAGAAAAAGATTGAGCCTATTTCCCCTTCCCTTGATCCTGGGCTAAGCTTGTGACTTGCTTTGGACAAGAGAATGCAGCAGAAACCAGGGTATACAAGCTCTCAGACTGGACTCAAGAGACCATGAGTGCTTCCAATCTCTCTTGCTTTCTTCCTCGCTTCTCCATGAGGACAGGACTGAGCTAGCCTGTTGGAGCCTGAGGCACACAGAACAGAGCCCAGTCAGCCCATTTGTGCCTGGTGAGGTCTAGACATATGAGAGAGCCTATCCAACATTCGCAAAGCCACCCAGCTCACCCAAAGCTGACCACAGATGCACACATGAGTCCTGCCAAGCTCAGCTCAGCTCAGCTCAGACCAGCCAAACCACCCTGCAGCCCACAGACTAGTATGCAACAATAAATGTTTATTGTTATTCACCTCTGAGGTGTTAATGATTGTTACACAGCATTATTGTGGTAATAGATAACTGATACACTCTCCTGAAAAACATCGGAGATTCCCAGAGATGGCAGTCAGAAAGGATGGTGCTAAACTTGTAGAGTCATATGGAGATGGGATTGAAAGTAGTGCCAAAATCTTGGTGCAAGCCAAAGTTGTGGGGAGACAGAAACCACAGGGAGGCAAAAAGATTGGTCTGCTGCCTCTCAGAGAGAAACAGATGCCAGGCGGCTCCACAAAGGGAGAAATGGGAAGACAAGTTGCCAGACCACTTTCCAGTTCCCAAAGGCCAGGCTTCGCTCTGCACTTTCTTTCCATGAGAATCCCTTCTATTAATCACCCTTTCATCTGAGCTATTTTAAACGGGTTTCTTTCCCTTCCTTACAGCATTCCTTTTCCACTGTGGAGTAGGTAAGTCTCAGTTATGGCAATCCCATTGAAAACTAACATATTTTCACAGATACATGTGGGACCAAACTTTGTCCAGAGCTTGGGTAATGGCCAGGAATATCAGAATATAGTTGTAGGATTTATACCCACCTCCATGATTCAAAGTCACCGGGGCTTCTGGATGGGCACTATTTTCATTCTGCCCTAGTTCATCAACTTAAAACCAAGCCACACCCCGTAGTTTGGGCATCTACTCCTCCAGATCCCTTCACCTCCAGGTGTGTACAGTTAAGGCAGCCCCTTAAGCCTTAACCAAGAGTCACGACTCCTGAGAAATCTGAGATTCTGTCCTAAAGTATGACCATGTCCACAAAATGGCATGGAACCTTCCAAATCTGTGATGGCGGAGTGGTCAGTCAGTTCAACAATGAAATACGAATTCTGCTTCCAGCTGCTAAAGGCGCATATTCAGTCTGACTCTGGGTTTCTGCACTTCCATTGGCAGAAGAGCACATGATGTGGTTTCTTTTCCCTTAATTCTCAACTACAGATTCACTCAGATGTCTCTTCTTTGCATCATTAAGAGAGAATAATCCTGAGGAGCCACTAGGGGGGTCAATAGGTCAGGTCTCTCCAATCGCAAACTTCCTGGGTCTGAGAAACTCCAAAATCTCCCCCTAGGAAGCTGCACGAAACAAAGTGGATTCTTCAAACACAGATCAAACATCTTTTAAATATCTGACAGTAGAAACTGACAGACTGACAAATAGAAAAGGCACAAATATTTAGAAATTCACAGCCTCCATGGATTTCTCCCTCCCTTACATCCTACAATGAATCACACGTGCAGAGTTCTCACCTTAGACCTCTCTGATGGTTAAGAGACGAAAGGAGGGTGTGGGGCCTCCTTTCCTGACTCAAGGAAAGGGTTAAAATGCTTTTTCCCTTTCTCTGCAGGTGCCCCCTCGGGGTTAAGTGAACTTAACTTTTCCATGTTTAGACCAAAGGCCGAAATTCCTTCCTGGCAGGTGTACATGATGTGAGCAACTTAGGTTTTGAAAGTACTTTTGCTACGAGTCTCAGGCCTGCAATATAGGTTACTTGTTGGCAGTTGGGGGCCAGCCAGTACCGCCTCTCAGAGACACTGGAAGTCGGGGCAGATGGAAAGGAGAGTTAATAAAGCATGGAATACAGAATCAGGAACACCTGGGTTTGAATTCAGGGGCTGGCCCTCACCAGCCCTGTGACTTTGGGCATGTCACTGCAGCTCCCAGAACTGCAGCATCCTCCCTCGGACAGCGGGTATACCCACGCTTTCCTCACGGGGGCGTTCAGGAATCCGACGAGACGTCACATGTAAACTGTCTGGCTCGTGCTTAGCGTTTACCAAACGGTTGTGTATTAGTCAGGGCTCTTGATTACAAGCTGTGTGGTAATCAAATGGAATTTATTGGAAGGCTATCAGGGGCTCAGAGAATTGGCAGAGAGCAGTGATGAAGTCTGGAACATGGCCAGAAACCAGGAGATTGCTGGAGGGTTAAGCAACAGGGCCTTGGTAAGGTCACGGGAAGAGACGGCCAGCACGCCACCACTGCCGCTGGAGAGCCTCCAGCCCTTCTTCCCATCACTCGCTCAAGGTGCCAGGTCCTGGAGGGAACATCTGGTTGCCCTCATCTGGATTCCACGCCCACCCCTGGTTGCAGCTGGAGCAGAGGGAGGGAGAACCGGCTGCTTATGCTTCCGTGGAGGAGGCAGGGGCACCTGCACCCACCCCCTACCCCCGCCATGACTACACACAGGGGCAGGAGGGTGAGTCTCCATGGGGAAATCGAGGGGCTGTTAGAAGGCAGGCTGGCTGCTGTATAGCCCCAAACCCACAAATGCTTGCTGCAGATGTTACTATTTAAATCCAAGAGAGAAGGCAGAGTCTTCTCCATGAGACCTGGGTGGAAGTTACATGGCATGGAGAAAAAAGGGTGGGTTTGGGTTTCCTGCAAGCTCCATCTGCAGGGGTTACAATGACCTGAGGAACCTAAGAGGCGTAGTGCCCAAGCCTCTACTGATCCTGCCCATGACCTTGGGCAAGCAACTTCACCTGCCTGAGCTTCTATTCTGAGCTGGAAATAGCCATGAAAGTCCAACAAGATGATCCGCCCAGAACAAGAGCGGGCACGTGGCAAACAACAGTAAGAGTTAGCATGGCGGTTACAGTGCTTTCTGCACAGCTTCCCCGGCCGCCTGCGGGTGCCCAGAGCAGAGAAGCAGTGGGGCGAATACACTACCCATATGATACAGGTATGCTGCCGACGTGGGTTGGGGACAGGGCCACAGACTCTTGTGGAGCCTCCAGCAATAACACCCTGTTATTAATGACTACGGGAGCCTGGGGTGTGCATTTCTCTCCTAACATGCTGCCTTCGCACCTAAAATACTCCCCCGAGTAACACTCAGTTCTGTCCTTGGAGGTTTTCCGGGGACATTGAGCAACTTACCTATTTTGCAGCCCAGAGCTTCCCATCCCACCCACTCGTGACTCTGCTGAAATGTCAGAGAAACCCCAGCCCAGCTTCATGTAACCTGAGAGTTGCCAAGGGCAGCCACCCTACGGAAAGGGAATCTGGTTCAGTGAAAACATTTGAGATGGAGCAGACGTACACATCTCTCTTTTTCTTTTTTCTGGAAGATGATTTTCCACAGTTAGCCACAAGATCCATTTTCTAAATGAGAAAATAATGGCTTGTATGTAGCCATTGGGAGCCAAAGCATTTATCATTGATGAACTCCGCAGCATTTATTAAGTACCTATTCTATATGGAGCACTCCATTACATGCCTTGAAGGGATGACGGGGGAAGGCAAAACAAACACAGGATGTGCTCTGCCACTCCTTTTCTCCTGGTTTCCAGGTTTCCCAGCCTCCTTCTTTGCTTCCAGTATAATACAATGCTGACTTTGTCACATCCTTGCTGGAAATCCTTCATGGACTTTCCATTACCTTCAGGAGCCTCTTTGCACAATTTCCAAAGTCTTTCAGGACCTGGCTCCTGCCTACTTTTCCAGCCTTTCTTCCTTCCCTGTCCCTCATGACTTCTACCTCCAGCCATTTGTTCGGTCATTTCCCATTCATTCATTCCCCAAATACTTACTGGGCAGCCACTCCAAATTTGATACTCTGTCAGCTGCTAGCTGGGATACAAGACAATGAGCTCCCTTTTCTTAGGAGGCTTACATTCTAATGTAAGTGACGAGAGAAAGAAAGAAAGAGGAGTGTTGCAGACTGTGAAAAGTGCCACACACGGAATTCCCTGGTGGTCCGGTGGTTTAGGACTCCGTGCTTTCACTGCCAAGGGCCCAGGTTCAATCCCTGGCTGGGGAACTAAGATCCACAAGCCACGCAGCGTGGCCAAAAAAAAAAAAAAAAAAAAAAAGTACCACACACACGAATAAACACAAGAGGGTGATGTGATAGAAGGTGATGGGGGAAGGGACCGGGGGCATTTAGATCCTGTGGTCAGCGAAGGCAGCCATATGTGAGTTGAGAACCAGCCCATCCAAAAGACTTGCAGTTCCGTGATCGTCCAACACATGGTCTCTCCTCTGTGCGCAGGCTCACACCACTGTCTCCGCCAAGATGCCCTCTTCGCCCCCCACCCCAATTCCTCTTCTGCCCATAAGGCTGGCTCAGTATCGTCTCTGCAGGGTTAGCCAATCATCTGCCAAAGGCCGGCTTGGGCGCCCCTTGTCTGTGCTCCCCAGATGCCCTGAGCCTCTCTCCAGCTTAACTCCCCACTCCACTGTGACACACCTACTCCACCCCCATGATACCCAGCATCAGGAGAGCAGTCACCCCTGCCTCGTGGGGAGAACCAGGGAAGGAGGAAAAAGCTAGAGGGAGCTTGGGGGGGACCCAGATGGGGTCTGAGCTTGGTGAACATCAACAATTTTTTTCCAGCATTTTTTGTTTGATTAAATCCCAAAGGACATTTTTCCCTCCAACTCCTTTTTCCTTTAATTTTTAAGCCATATGGTTCTGATTCATTTGTACTTAACTAATTACAACATTGGTTTTGTAAGAGCTATTTGATGTCCGTGAGTCTTCTGAGCCCTTTCATACAATTTTCTAACCCTTTTTACTGTGAAACCCAAAGTGGTCTTTCACCAGCAGTAAACAGCTTCCAGTGCCAGAAGGTTACGGTTGGGTCCTGGTTTGGTCACAGGGACCAGGCCTTGTGGTTACAAGGCCTCGGAATTTGGCAAAATGTGTTTTTCGACTCCCAGTGAAATTCTAAAAAGGTTTTCAGAGAAATAATGGGAAGAAAACACGTAAATAAGAAAAGCAGCTCTTAAAAAGCAAGGCCTTTCCCTGCAGAGAAGCCCTCCTGTGGTCATGGCTTCCTCTAGGCTTGCCCCAGGGACAGCGGCCAGGAGCTGGATTGCTCAAGAAAGTCTGGAGGCATTTTCACTTTGCCATCCTGCCCTGCCTCTTAGGATCTTAGAAAGTGGCATTTGTGTAAACAGGTAGGATTTTATGGGGATACCAGTGTTCCAGCCAACTTGGCGGCCAAGTGCCTCTATTTTTGTTATAGAAGATGAAAGGAACTAAAACCAGCTGAGGGCCCACTGGGTGCCAGGTGCCCCGCCATGCCAAGGGCAGACAAAGAGAAAAAAACGCAGTCCTTGCTTGCAAAGAGTTCAGTGTCCATAGCTGCAATAATGTGCAAGGGCAACTACTGTTGGTTGACCTCTTACGATACACCAGGCAGTATACTGAGTGCTTCCAGAACGTTATTTCAATTGATATTTGGGATAACTTGGGAGGCTGAGGCTCTTCATATCTCCCGCTGGCACACGAGGAAAGTGAGCAACATGGTTGGTAAGCAGTAGAATTGGGATTGGAACCCAAATCATTCTAACCCCAAAGACCATAGTCTGTGGATCATGGAAAGATGCTTATAGGTTAGGCCCATGGATTCTGAGAAGGTGCATGCCAGGAATCAGGCCAAAGGTCATCACCCATGAGGCATGGGTGGGCGAGGTGGTCTGGCAGACAGAGACATGAACTAATATTGCTGAAGGCCTATTATGTGCCCTGGCCCTACAACCCCAGGAGGTCAGCCCTATTCATACCCTCATTTTCTAGAGGAGGAAACTGAGGCTCGGATTGCTGAGATCACTTGCTCAAGTCCACATGGCCAGAGAAGAGAAATGCTAAAATTTGGACCCCATTCCATCCGGCTCCAAGGTGCTCTCCATTTCCAGCACATCCTTCCAGACGTGGTGACCTCCCTCTCCCGCCAGGTTGATGATAAAACCACCATCACCTGCATTCAGCTAAAATCTATGTAAAGTGGGACAGTTCCGATGAAATCTAAATAAGGCCTACGTAAGACAACTGAAATAAGTGTTAAACGGGGAAAGGAGCTCAGCCCTGAGAGAGGGATGAAATCATGGAAACTGGATTTGGAAAGATTAACAATGGAAAAGATGTATGAAATGCAATCACCCCAAGTGGTAAGTGTGCAAAATTCTCAACAACAGAATGAGGAGGGAGCAGACAACGGCCAAATTTGGATGGAAGCTAAGTGGATAGAAAAGTAAAACTGTGAGACCAAATGTGTCTAGGTTGGTCAAAAGGGAAGGGAGTTTCCGGGTGGATGACAACCTGCAGTTTCTTTTAAAAAGAAAAAGAAGAAAGGAAAACCTTCACAGAGGTCTGCCAAGGCCCAGCCATTTTCAAATAGGTTTATCTCATTTTGCACACTTTCTCATTTAATCTTTACAGGCTCCTTCAGAAATTGGCCTGATTCTCAACTACATTTCACAGAGGAGAAAAATAAAGCCTCAGAGACATAATATGACTTTCCCAAGGTCATAGGCCTTGAAAGCATAAATTGGATCGTGTCACTGTTCTGCATAAAAGCCTCTGATGGCCTCCCACTGTTCCTAGAATAAAACATAAACATGGTACCAGGACCTATGAAAATCTGGCTCCTGTTGACATCTCTGATGCATCGTAAAATGCTCTCCCCCTCACCCTGAATATTCTAGTCCTAAGTTCATCTTTAGTTCCTCAAACACACTGTTTTATTCTCAACTTCAGATATGCTGTTTCTCTGCCCGCAAAGATATTCTTCCTCTAGCTCCTGATCCATCTGGATCTTTGGATCGTTCAAGCTTTAGCTCAAATGACTTTTCCTCCGAGGAGCCTTGCTTGACTTGCACAGTCCACAATGGGTCCTCCCACTGCTCTCTCCGACCACACCCCACCTTTCACCACAGACTGTGTAACCAGTTTTATATTGGAGTGTTTGTCTTCTCTAGGAGTTTCACAAAAGTCCCAGGATCATTAGATGACTTGGGCACTTGGTCTTGAATTTTAGCCCAATGGAAGGAATACTCTGATTGGTCAAGAGCAGATCCTGTGATCATCCTTGGTATGCAGATGCTGGGGATGAGGGGAAAGGAGAAGAGTCAGTCTCCCCAAGCACATGGACCGAGAGTGGAGTTGAGGTAGCTCCCCCAAAGGAAAACTGGGGGTGCCACCAAAAGAAGAGGGAATGGATGCTGAGGATGCAAAAACTCCAGACGCCCCCCATGAGAGTCTAATCCATTCGAAGCAGGAGCTACTTGAGGAGAACACCCCTGTTCTCCTCCTCCAGGAGTATGATCTGATTATAAGAGGAAACTTGTAGCAAGTGAACCTGTACAAAAGCTTTTCCTAGGCCTGGTCCTTGGGATCCCAGCTTCCTTACCCCAGAGTATATTTAAAAGAGGAACAAGGACTCCTTCTTGAGAAGCATCTGAAACAATTGAAGGGATGGAGTGGTTTCTAAACAAGACAGATCCTGGGCTGGAGGTTCTGATCTTCACTCTACCACATATCTCCTGCGTGATCCTGGGCAAATCCTCTCACCTCTCTGAGTCTCAACCTCCTAATCTACAATATCCCAGTAAAAATACCCACTTTGCAGGTTTGCTCTGAGGATTCAATGAGTTTATACAGGTAGAGGACTCAGGACAATGACTAGTACAACATAACACTCAAGAGACAATGATGATGGTGATGAGGATGGCGATGTTGGTGATGGTGATGATGTTGGTGGTGATGATGACGATGCTGGTGATGGTGATGATGACGATGGTGATGGAGAAGAAGAAGACAAGGACAGAGGAGAAAGAAGAGGGGATAATGATGATGTTGGGGCTGGACTCCAGTCTTCCAGAGACTCAGAGTTGGAAAGGAACTGGAAGGTCATCTGAGCCATTCAACTCCTATAGTTCTCCTACACAAAGACCCTAAGAGACAGGATTTGACTTTGCCCAAGTTGGGACAACTGGGGTTCAGAAGGAAGAAGAGCTTGCCCAAGAAGCTCTTGGGAAGAGACAGGCAAGAAACCCAAGTCAGTTAACTCTGGGTTCTCTACCAAGAGCTTGCTACCACCCAGCAGACTGAGGAATTCTTTCAGTCTAGCAGAGTATATGCAGTACCTCCACACAAACACACCCATGAATTTGTAAATTTGCCTCCGTGTATCGGCAGAGGGGCCATTGAATTATAGGACCCTCATCTCTTTTTCTTTGGGCTTTTTTCTACCCTCCGTGAGCACCAGACAAAAGAAAAGATTCTATTTAAAAAGAAAACACACGCACACAAATTATAAAAGCCACCCATATTTCAAAAGCAATTTCACATCTGCACTGAAATTCCTCAACTTACAAATATTCGCAGATAAGAACAAAGCCATGCACTAAAGAAAATGTGGGCCAACTCTGCTGCTCCCCACAGATGGTGTGAAGCAGTCATGCACATCCATTATAGTCTTGGCCATCGCGTTATTCATTAGTGTTGGCCCATGAGCTGTTTAAAGAAGTGTCTTCTTACCATGAAAAGAAGAAAGTCAAAGTAAAAACATCTTTGGATACATTTCTGAAGAGCTGAAAAGAACCAAGTAGAGCTACAATCAATGCCAGCACATCACTGGTTCTTTCTTAAAACTCAATTTTACACAGACACGTACACTGCAGAGGCTTATATATAATGTCTCTTTGGGCTGAGAAAGAAATGGACCCAAACACCACCTTTTGGATATGTGCTTGCACATGGACACCTTCTGAATTTCTGTCAGCAGCAATAACACTGAGCATTGCCTTATTTTAACCAGACAGTTAATGGTGTTGTCCAGAGATGACCAAACTTGACATCCCGCTATGGCAGACGCTGTTGGTTGCCTATGTAGCAGCCATTCCCCGCCACTTTCTTCCTTCCTAGTGAAGTCTCTCTAATAATAGAAGTTGGAAATGGCAGATATTTTCTTAGATTCCCTCACATATATAGTACTAACCAATGAAATGTAAGAAGAAATCTCTAAGGAACACCTTGATAAAAAGAAATGGATGCAGGAGGAGAGGGCTTGTGCTTCCTGCTTTGGATGTTACTCCATGAAGGTGTGATGCCTGGAGCTGCCACAGCCATTTTGTAACCATGAAGTAACAAACCTAAAGACAAAAGCAAAAGGTTAAGGATGGCAGAGCTAAAGGATAGAAAGATGCTGGCTTCTTGATGACAAGGTTAAACTGTGAACCATGATCCCAGGATGTTTTTGCCCGAGCTGGAGTAGAACTCCCATCTCCAGACTTGTTGCTGTACCCTGCTGACTTCAAAAACCAGAACTAATACTTACTGAGCATTTACTAAGTACCAGGCCCTCTTTTAAAGCACTTCACATGTGTTACATTTAAACCTCACAACAATCCTATGAGATAGGTCCTATCATGAACCCCATTCTCCAGAAAAGGAAACTGAGGCTCAGAGCTTTTAAGTATCTTGCCTAAAACCACATAGCCAGCATGAGACAGAGCCAGGACTTGAACTCCGGAGCTCAAGCCTGTAACCACTTTGCTTTACTATCTCACCCTCCTATTCCTTCTCCCTACCCTAACCCCTAGTAGACTGACATGTCATTCAAATGTTTTCAGTGGGTGTATCTAAACTGTCTTCTGTCTTGCTATGTCCCCCATAATGCCTTGTATACACTTGGGAGCCCAGATGCTTGAGCTACTAACTGCCTGAGAAATCCAAGAAGTCTTCCTGGAAGAGGTTTTTTGAGTAGAGTGTTTATAAAGATAAGTTGGAATTTGCCAAAAAAAAAAAGGAATGGAGAGGGAGGGTGTACTAGCCGGAGTTCTTAGTTACAAGTACAGACGCTGACTTTGACTCTATTAAATAGGAAAAGAACTCATAAAAAAGGATGCTGGGAGCTCACAGAACTACTGGGCTGAATGGAGAACGACATTCTAAGCAACACGGCCAAGAGAATTGCCCTAAATCATGTCACAGTACTAGTCTAATGAAGACCTCAGACCACAACCCCCCCCGCCAGCACCACAGCTCCACCACCAGCCCAGAGGGGGCTCTGCAGGTTCCTTCTACTCTGGGGAATAATTCCTGATCTCAAGGCCAGGCCAAGTGCATCTGACTGGCAGAGCCTGGGTCACGTGTCAAGACCTAGCTGCAACGGACACTGGGAAAGGAGGTGCTGGCATTCTCAACTCCTACTCTGGAAAATGGGCTCTGTACCCACCAAGACTCATAGGAAGGGTATTCAGAAGCTGGATGGCCCAAGATAATGTCAAGTTGTCAGGTGTCCACAGCAGGGGGCATCTAAGGCAAAGGGAACAAATATTGCAAAGGCACGGAAAGCATGTGCTTATCTTGGCTCAGAGCAATGAGATGGTCACTGCGCTCCTTAGGGTATATATTTAGTGCTGAATTATGCCTCCTGAGTTGCTGTTTGGACAGCTTGCATTTGCATTTCAATGCCTTCCGTCTGCAAGGGCAGACTCTGTTCTTGAGAGATCTCAGAAGGCCTAGAGGGGTGCCAAGTGTTCCAGAAAGGTTCCACTGCTATGAGAAGAAGGAGGAGGTAACAGTGGTAGAAGGACAGAGCCACAGTGTAGGACCCTTTTGTCCAAGGTCCAGCTCCCCAGAGAAGCAAGTTCACGAAGAATCCTGGTGCATAAAAACTGCCCTTTCAGGGCTTCCCTGGTGGTGCAGAGGCTGAGAGTCAGCCTGCCAATGCAGGGGACACGGGTTCGTGCCCCGGTCCGGGAAGATCCCACATGCCACGGAGTGGCTGGGCCCGTGAGCCATGGCCGCTGAGCCTGCGCGTCCGGAGCCTGTGCTCCGCAACGGGAGAGGCCACAGCAGTGAGAGGCCCGCGTACTGCAAAAAAACAAACAAAAACAAACAAACTAAGAAAACAACAACTGCCCTTTCAGAAGGCAGTGGAGCCCCGCAATTCTTAAAGGCCCAGCTGCCGCCTGCCGAGTCCTTTCACCCCAATGCTTTCTCCACCTGCACAGAGCTCAGAGGGGTGAGGGTAACATCTTCCCTAGCTCCTTCTCTCTCTCCCAGCCAGTGGGACGGCCTTCACCCTCCAAATATGGGCTAGAAATCCTGCTCCAGGCTCTGGTCCCAAGAAAGCCACAATAAACTAATGTCAGACGGTAGCAAGAACGTAGCCAGAGCCCGAGTTCTCTGTCCAGAGCAGTGACCCATCCTGTCTGCGCTCACTCTCCTGCCTGGGAGAGCAGCAGCTATGGGGACCTGTCCTCAGAGATATTGAGGAGACATATTCCAGACAGGGCCGGGGAAGTCGGAAGTGACAGGAGGATCTTGACCTTCTCCCCTACTCCCACTCACCCAAAGTGAGCCCTCGTCCAGGTGTCCTTTCTTCACTCCCGGAACGGAAGTCTGCACAGCAGCCCAAGGCAGACACCTGCAGTCCTTCTCTGCCCCTCCCTCTCCCCTGGGCCCCAAATCCAAACAGCAGCTCCAGGACACCTCCCAGATCCAACACGTCTCTCCAGAACAAACCCAAAGGCTCCCTTAATGGGACCCTGGTCTCTAGTCTTACCTTCTCTAAATTATTGCCCCAGAGCGATGGGCAATGTTTCTATGGTCCCAGTAAAACACTCTTGCACAAGAAAGACGCTCCTTTGTTCACCTTAAGGCTGTGGTTCTCAGTCTAAGTCAGTCGTAACCCCCAGGTGACATTTGGCAATGTCTGAAGACTTTTTTGGTTGTCACAACGGCGGGTAGGGGGATGATAATGGCATCTAGCAGGTAGAGACCAGAGATGCTGCTAAGCATCCTGCAATGCACAGAACAGCCCCCGCAGTGGAGAATTATCCCACCCCAAACGCCAGTGGGGCCCAGGATGAGAGACTTTGCATTAAGGTGAAGCTGCCCAATGCAGGTTCTGGTGGCCCCTTCTAGGCCTCCCCGGGACCACCACAAAGGCTTGCCCCACCATAGCTTCACCATAGCCCCACCTCTGGCCCTGAGTGTCCTGCCTGTGCTCTTTGCCATGACTTTCAGGCCTGGGCAGGACCACAGATGCCCCAGCCCCCAGCGCCACTGCCTCAGCTCTAGAGGGCTCCCTGGCAGGCCTTAGAGTGCCTTGGCAGCCCTCCCAGCAGAATCAGGGAGACACAAGACACAGTGACCCTCTGACTATTCAGAGACTGGTTTTTCTCCAAAGAGACTGGAGAGGCGCCTTCACTGGTGCCAAGAGGGAGAGACGGGCAGGGGTCATTCTGCTTTGGAGGAAAAACTGTGCCAAACAGCAACAAGGCCCCAATCACTCCTTCTGTCCCCCAAGGCCCCACGTCACACTTGCTGCCAGGAAGGTTAGCCAAGGTAGGGGCCCCAGATGCCTGGGGTTCAGTGGAGGGAGCTGGGACAAAGATGACCACCGCCAGGCTTCAGTACCCTCCCGGCCGTGGCTTCCCTTCAGGCCGAGCACCCCAGCCAAGTGGCCAAACGCTGGCCCTGCTTTCCTGCCTCCATGCCTTTGTTCGCACTGGGCCCTCCCCCTGGAAGGCGCTTCCCCCCCGTTCACTCTACACACTCAGGCCCTGCCTATTAGCGGCTGCCCAAGAAGCTTCCTTTATCCCGTGGTTAGAACGGATCATAGCGTTTTGAAAGCAAATTTGCTGTTTCTTTCTAGTCCTGACGTCCTCATACTTCATCCTTCCTAATGGACAGTGACTTTCCCAAGGGCAGGAGATCACCATTCCTCTCCAAACCCTCAGTGCCTGGCACAGGGCTGAGCCCCAGGAGATGGACAGCCACCTCAGCCATGATCTCTCCCTCCTCTTTGCCTTCTCAGAAGCTGTTCCCTCAGCCTGGAACACCCTTCCCACCACCCACCCCATAGCCATGTCCACACCCGAGGCCATCACTCCAATCTGGCTTCACAGAGTCACCTCCTCCAGGAGACCCCTCCAATCCCCTGGCCCAGGTATGTGCCCTGCCATATGAACCAATAACAGCTGTCATCTCTTTTCATAGCCTTTGCCATGTTTTTGTAGATGCTCTCCTAACCAGCCTCTACTTAACCAACTCCCTGGATTAAGAGATGCTCTCCACCCCTTCTCTCTGTAAGATACATAGCTGATGTGCAGAGCAAGCTGCCAGGCCACAGTGCCCTTCATTTTGGGCTAACACTCATTCCCTTTCCCTTCATCCTTTCTGGCAGAGCCCATGTGCCTTTATCGAGGTTAAAGATGCCAGTCACCTGCTTTCCTAGCCTCCTTTGCAGCTGGGACATAGGCAAGTGACCAATCCTGGCCAATGGGAGCAGAGCAGAAGTCTGCTGGGGGCTTCTGGGAAAAGTTTCCTCTCCCTCTTCTTTGCTGGTTGCAGTTGTGTCTGCGTGAAACTACTGTTGGATGTGGGAGCCATTCTGCACCATGAGGGGAGATGTTACTAATCCTCTGAGGATGGCAGAAAGAAATCTTTGGAAAATACCTGTGACGGCAGAAAGAAATCTCTGGAAAATACCTGTGACCTGAGGACACTGCTGGGCCACTGGGCAGCTCAGGGACTCCCCTGACTCTGGACCCCTTCCTATATGAGATAATAAATGTTTTTACTGTTTAAGCCAGTGGTTTTCATACTGTGGGTTGTACCCCTTAATAAGGCATAAGAGTATTTTAGTGGGTTTTTCTTTTAATGGGATAGAAAACGATAGACTAGAAGACATTAGATAGCATCCCACAAAATCAAGGTAAGTAGTGTTTATGAAAATGTGCTTCTGTTCATACTTTTTGCATGTGTATGTGTGGGTACACTGAGTGACAATGCAAAACGTGTTTTTTACTATGTACTGAAGGATTATTGAAAGAAAAACTTAAAAGCTAGTTTTAGTGAGAGACTCTGTTACTTGCAGCCAAATGCATCTTATGTTGTTCAGCCACTCTTTAGCGTGCCCGTCGACTTCGGCTCATAACTTGAGTTGTTTGTTGAATTGGATGGAGGTGAGAAGAAAACTCCAAACAATTGGAGACAATAACCATAAAATTCTAGAAGGATTATATACCTGTATTAATTCATAATACCTTGCTTCTCATTAAAGAAAGTGGTTTATGAAGAAAAATATAGAACCCCACCCTGTAAACTCAGACCCCCAAGAAAAGACACTTTCCTACATCAGACTATTGGCAAATGAGCATATATGTATATATTTTTGGTTAAAACAAAATATTGATTGGTTAAAACAAAATGATATAGATATCATTTTTATAATTTCTTATGGTAATCAAGTTTTTTTTTTGTACATGCCCCAGCACAGTACCAAGTACACAGGAAATTCTTAATAGATATTGTTTCAATGGATAAATAACTAAACAAATGAACAAACAAACTCATTGCTTTGTTTTGTTAGCTCATTAGATCCCCACAGAAGCCTTGTGAGGAATTCCCTGGTGGTCCAGTGGTTAGGTCTCTGTGCTTCCACTGCAGGGGGCACGTGTTCAATCTCTGGTCAGGGAACTAAGATCCCACAAGCCGAGCAGCACAGCAGAAAACAAAAGCTTTGTGGGAATAGAGAGGGCTTATATATTTTTATCCTAACATTGGTGATGAATTAATTGATGTTCGCAAAAGTCACACCGCTAGTACCGAGAGACAAGCCAAGCCAAGCCCCCAGAATTCCTAGCTCAAGGGGTTACTCAGCTGCAAGAGGGTTACAATGTGAGGTCATCACATTGCCAAAGAGCCTTCCTTATATTCCACTTCCAGTTCTTTGATTTTGTGATTTATTCAGAATGCTGAAGAGAATTCTTCTGTTTTGTGAGTCCCGTTAACATTTGGAGGGTTATTGGTGAGGTTTTACTAGGGAATTGTTTTTTTAAGTGGGAGCCTACAGCCAGAGGCCAACATTTGTTTCCCCCAAAGGGAGTGTTTCCAATTTTATAATAGCAGTTGATGGGAAAAGATTATTTCTGACAGAAATTCATTTTACAGCTGACTTTTTTGGGTCACATCTATTCAGTCAAGTAAAAGATTCCTGATCCTGAATAGCCAACCAGTTGGTATTAAAAGTTGTTATGTCTTTGGTTCAGCTTTGTCCTTCAACTTCCTTGAGCATCTACTTCTTTTTTTTATTCTAGGACACGCATGGTAGCTTATAAAAGAAAACATATAATATAAATATAAAGTCTTCTTACCTGTGTGTGTATGCTCAAAAAATGTGGGAAGGGGTGGGCATGAGGAAACATTCTAGGGTGCGGGGCAAGTTCTACATCTTGATCTGGGTAGTGGTTTCCCAGTGTACACACGAAAAGGCCATTAAGTCCTTTAAGACCTGTGTACTTTACTGTATATAAGATATACCTAAATAAAAAGTTTTTAAAAAATATGCCTGGCTTTAATGTTATAAAGGGCTAGAACGTGGGGAATGGAACTAGCACGTTCTAGAGCAAACCAGTTCAAGTCTATAAACAATTACTAAGTGCTTACTATGTACAAGGCACAGTGCTAGACCCTGAATAAGACAGATTACGGTGATGGTACTAATTATAAATGGTCTTTGACACAAGATGGGTCCTCAAAAAACACTTGTGGAATAAATCACTGAGTTAATTAATTCATAGCTAGCACAGTCAGAGGAGTTAATTTAAATAGGAACAGAGATGTACTGTTTCCTGATACTGGATGAAGGAAGATAAAAAGTGTATGAGTATACTGGCTATTCTCTGGTCCCAGGAGATGGTAAATCCACATGTAAATAGTTGGTCTTATTTCTGGAATATCACCAGTCAGTCATTTCTGTGGAAAAGATTAACTTGGCACCTGCTATGTTCCACACATCAAGCCTGACAATGGGGACAGCAGTAAGCAAGCTGTTCACTGCAGGAGGTGAAGAGAGAGAAATCTGAGGTGGATCCTGTAGGGCATGAGGAAGTTATTGGATACTTCACCGTGGAAGGGTGAGAGAGCAGAAACAAGAACTTGGAGGGCTAAGCGGGAAGCGAAAAGGGCCAGACCACAGGTGTAGATTCCTCTTTTGAAAATTTTGTACGAGAAGCAGAAGGAGATTAGACAGTACCTGGAAAGGGACAATGAAACAAAGATTGTTTTATAATATAGCAGACTTGATTATGTATGTAGACTAGGGAGAAAGAGAAAAGAAAAGAAAGGGGTTGAAGATGTTGAGAAGTGAAGCGATGGCTGCTGAATTAAAGCGTTGGATAAAATGGGAGAAGAAAGGAGGGAAGAGCCTTTGGGCAAGGCTTCTGTCACCTCTCAGCGATTGCAACAGACTCTTCATTGGTCTCCCTGTTCCTACCCTCACTCCTCCTGTCCCTGCTTCCGAAGAAGCTGTGGCAATCTTCCTGAAATATAAATCCAATCATGCAACACTCCTGTTTAAAATGTCCAAAACCTTCTTACTCCATGTTGTATAAAATCCAAACTCCCTGCCATGAGCCCTGTGTTGGATGGCCCCAGCCTCCTTGTCTAAGCTCTTCTCTCCATTTCCTTCTTCCCTCGCTGTGCGCCACCACACTGACCTACCCTCAGCTCCTGACATGGGCCCGTCGCCTTTCTGCCTCAAGACCTCAGCACGTGCCAGTCACCCATTCTTTTTTGGTTTGTTTTTTTTTTTCGGTACGCGGGCCCCTCACTGCTGTGGCCTCTCCCGTTGCGGAGCACAGGCTCCGGACGCGCAGGCTCAGCGGCCATGGCTCACGGGCCCAGCCGCTCCGCGGCACGTGGGATCTTCCCAGACCGGGGCACGAACCCGTGTCCCCAGCATCGGCAGGCGGACTCTCAACCACTGCGCCACCAGGGAAGCCCCCGTCACTCATTCTTAAAAGCTCCTCTGCCCCACTCATCATATGGCTGCCTCATTCTTCTCTTTTGGGCCTTAGGATCCTGGTCACCAATTCTGATGTGTGGGACGGTTTCCCACACCATTAAACAATTCTCAGACACCAGCTAGATGTGGTACAATTCAACTTGATTCTGACAGTATCAACCTGGAGATAGCATCAGATCCCACAGGTTAAGGGCTCAGTCCTACAAAACTGCCCCTCTCCCCCCACCCCACCCCACACACACTTCAGATGTCAGTTGCAAGTCCAGGCTGTTACCTGTGTTATCTGACTCACTAGCTAAAGATTGGAGGTTCCCATGACCTGGAGTTTAGATTTTATACAAACTGGAGTTTGATTAATCTGCTAGAACAGCTCACTGAGAAGTCTATTGCTTACTTACCGGATTACTGGTTTATCATAAACGGATAAAACTCAGGAACAGCCAGATGGAAGAGATGCACAGGGCAAGATGTGGGGAAGAAGCATGGAGATTCTATGCCTTCTCCTATGCCCACAACTCGCCCCACATCTCCACGTGTTCACCAGCCTGGGAGATCTCCAAACCCTGTCCTTCTGGGTTTTTATGGAGGCTTCATTATGCAGGCATGATTGATTAAATCACTTGCCCTTGGTAACTGAACTCGATCTCCATCCTGTCTCCCCTTTCCAGGAGGTGGGGTGAACGGTTGCAACTCAACGTTCCAACCCCATGGTTGGTTCCTCTCGTGGTCAGTGCCCATTCTTAGGTGACCTAGGGGCATTCCAAAAGCCACCTCATTAACATAACAAAAGATACCTTTATTGTACTTTTGACTTAGGAAATTCTAAGAGTTTTACGAGTTCTGTGCCAAGCATGTGGTCAAATGTCAAATACATATTTCTTATTATAAATCACAATACCACAGGCCTCAACTAAAATGTTATCTTCTCCACAATGACTTCCATAACTATCCATTGTAAGGTAAGCTTCTTAAGCTCTTCTTGGTAGGACATAGTAAGTAGAGGCAGGATACATGGTCTACTGTGACAACAACCAACAAATGGATAACTTATAAAAATCATATCTTAAGGACATTGTAGAACTGTGGAAGCAAAGAGGACTAGATGGGCTAAGTTCTCAATCAGGAAGAGCCCTTTCTAGTGATTGAGGTGGCCAGCCATTTTCTTACCTGGGGATATTTACAAACATGGGCACTGGTTATGGATCAGGTTTTCCATAGGCAAAGAGAAAGGAAAAAAAACAGTGAAAGGGTAGACTTGAATCCTACTAAAACAATCATTACACTAAGAGTAAATAGACTAGAAGAAGCACTTCTGGAATGGTGGAGTAAGGGCCTCCAAAAATCTGCTACACTGTGAAAGCAATAAGAACGCTTGCAAATATTGTCAAAACTAACGTTTTCAGAACTCTGGAAATTAACCAAAGGCTTGCAACAGTCCAAGGAGATGATCTTTAAAGCAGAAGGAGAGAAATGACACATCCTGTACAAGGAACCCTCAATGAGGTTAACAGCTGAGTTATCAGAAGCCTTGGAACCAGAAGACATGGGATATGGGATAATATATGTAAAGTGCTTAAAGGGAAAAAAACTGACTGACAAACCAAGAATTCTATATCCAGCACAACTGTCCTTTAAAAATGAGGGACAAATTTAGGCATTCCCATATAAACAAAAGTGGAAGGAGTTTGTTACTACCAGGGCTTCCCTGCAAGAAATTTCAAAGTGAGTCCTTCAGGTTGAAATGAAAGGGCGCTAGACAGTAACTCTAAGCCATAAAAAAAGATCTACAGTAAAGATAAATACAATAACAAATATAAAAGTCAGTATTATTATATTTTTTATTTGTAATTCCACTATTTATTTCCTACAGGATTTAAAAAATAAAGGAATAAAAAAAATTATAAATCTATGTTACTGGAAATACAATGTATAAAGATGTAATTTATGACAACAACATAAAGTGTGGGAATAGTGGGGCATGCTACGAGAGATAATAAAGGAATTCAGCAAAGTTGCAGGGTACAAGATCAACATGCAAAAATCAGTCACATTTCTATACACTTTCAGTATACAAGGTGGAAAGGGAAGTAAGAACACAATTCCATTTAAAACAGCATCTAAAAGAATAAAATATCTAAGAATAAATCTAATCTAAGGGGTGAAAGTGTTGTACACTGAAAACACAAAATATTGTTGAAAGAAATTAAAGAAGACCTAATAAGTAGAAAAAGAACCCACGTTCATAGGTGGGAAGACAGAGTATTGTTATGGTGACAATACTACCCAAAGTGATCTACAGAGTGAACACAATCCCTAACAAAATTCTGATGCCCTTTTTTTTTCAGGAATGGAAAAGCCAATCTTCAAATTCATATGAAGTTGCAAGAACCCTGAAGAGCCAAAATCATTTTTAAAAAGAATGAAGTCAGAAGACTCACACTCCTGATTTCAAACCTTATTACAAAGCTACAGTAATCAAAACAACACAGTATTGGTATAGAGATAGACTTATAGACCAAAGTACTAGAATAAGTATCCCAGAAATAAACCCAGACATCTGTGGTCAGTTGATTTTTTGACAAGGGTACCAAGTCGATCCAAAGGGAAAGAACTGTCTCTTCAACAAGTGGTACTGTGCCAACTGAATTTTCACATGCAAAAAAATAAAGCTGGACCCCTACCTCACACCGTACAAAAATTAACTCAAAATAGATCAGAGACCTAAATGTAAGATCTAAAACCACAAAACTCTTAAAAGAAAGTATAGAAATAAATTTTCATGACTTTGGATTTGGCAATGGACTTTGATATGATACCAAAAGCATGAGGAACAAAAGAAAAACTAGATAAATTAGACTTAATCAAAATTAAAAATATTTGTGCCCCAAAGACATTATTATAAGAAAATGAAAAGACAACCTACAGAATAGGAGAAAATATTTGCAAATCATATATCTGATAAGGGTTTAATATTCAGAACATATAATGAACTCCTACAACTCAACAGAGAAAAGACAAAAAACCCAATTAAAAATGAGCGAAGGACTTGAATAGACATTTCTCCAAAGAAGATATACAAATGGCCAATAAGCACATAACAAGACACTCAATGCTGTTATTCATTAGAGTAATGCAAACCAAAATCACAATGAGATACCACTTCACACCTGTTAGGATGGCTATAAGCATTTTCTTTTAAGTGTTGGCAAGGATGTGGAGAAATTCGAATCTGCATACAATTTTGATGGGAATGTAAAATGGTGTAGCCACTATGGAAAACAGTTTGATGGTTCTTCAAAAAGCTAAACATAGAGTCACTATATGACTTGTTAATTCTACACCTAGGTGTATACGTAAAAAAATTAAAAACAGGGACTCAAACTTCTATGTCAATGTTCATAGCAGCATTATTCACCATAGCCAAAAGTTGGAAACAACCCAAGTATCTATCCACAGATGAAAGGATAAACAAAATGTGGTACAAATATACAATGAAATAGTATTCGGCCATAAAAAAGAATGAAATTCTGATCCATGCTACAACATGGATGAACCTTGCAAACATTATGCTAAGTTAAGTAAGCCAGACACAAAAGGACAAATATCATATGATTCCATTTATGTGAGGTATCTAGAATAAGCAAATTCATAGAGACAGAAAGTAGAATAGAGTTTACCAGGGAGGAAGAGAGGGGAATATAGGGAGTTATGGCATAATGATTACAAAGTTTCTGTTTGGGGTGATGAAAAGGTTTTGGTAATAAGTATGAGTGATTTTTTTTTTTTTTTTTTTTTTGCGGTACGCGGGCCTCTCACTGTTGTGGCCTCTCCCGTTGCGGAGCACAGGCTCCGGACGCGCAGGCTCAGAGGCTGGCTCATGGGCCCAGCCGCTCCGCGGCATGTGGGATCTTCCCGGACCAGGGCACGAACCCGTGTCCCCTGCATCGGCAGGCGGACTCTCAACCACTGCGCCACCAGGGAAGCCCAGTATGAGTGATTTTTGCACAACATTGGCAATGTAATCAAAGCCACTGAACCATACACTTAAAAATGGCTAAAATGGCACTTTTATGTGATATATTTTTACCACAGTAAAAATATTTCAAAAACAAAAGTAAATGGACAAAATACTCCAATTAATAAACAAAGACTGTTAAGACTGGACTTTCTAAAAGAACCAACTATGTGCTGTTTTCAAGATACACTTTATTTTTTGTTTGTTTGTTTCTTTGTTTTGGCTGTGTTGGGTATTCGTTGCTGTACACGGGCTTTCTCTCTAGTTGTGGTGAGCAGGGGCTACTCTTCGTTGTGGTGTGCAGGCCTCTCACTGAGGTGGCTTCTCTTACTGCGGAGCACAGACTCTAGGCACGTGGGCTTCAGTAGTTGCAGCACGTGGGCTCAGTAGTTGTGGCGCGTGGGCTCTAGGCACATGGGTTTCAGTAGTTGTGGCACACGGGCTCAGTAGTTGTGGCTCGCGGGCTCCAGCGTGCAGGCTCCATAGTTGTGGTGCACGGGCTTAGTTGCTCCGCGGCATGTGGGATCTTCCCAGACCAGGGATTGAACCCGTGTCCCCTGCACTGGCAGGCAGATTCTTTTTTTTAACATCTTTATTGGAGTATAATTGCTTTGCAATGTTGTATTAGTTTCTGCTGTATAACAAAGTGAATCAGCTATGTGTACACATACATCCCTATACCCCCTCCCTCTTGCATCTCCCTCCCACCCTCCCTAACCCACCCCTCTAGGTGGTCACAAAGCACCGAGCTGATCTCCCTGTGCTATGCAGCTGCTTCCAACTAGCTATCTATTTTACATTTGGTAGTGTATATATGTCAATGCTACTCTCTCAGTTCGTCCCAGCTTACCCTTCCCGCTCCCCATGTCCTCAAGTCCAAAAGAGAAAAACAAATACCGTATGCTAACGCATATATATGGAATCTAAAAAAAAGAAAAACAAATGGTTCTGATGAACCTAGGGGCAGGACAGGAATAAAGTCGTAAATGTAGAGAATGGACTTGAGGACATGGGCAGGCAGATTCTTAACCACTGCGCCACCAGGGAAGTCCCAAGATACACTTTAAATAATAAAAATAGATTGAAAGTAAATGGATGGGAAAAGATACATCATGAAAACACGAACAAAAAATGTTGTGTAACTATACAAATATGTGAATATATAGCCAAAGTAACTGTAACTAGAAAGTAAAACTTAAAGATACAGAGGAACATTTCATGACAATAAAAGGGTCAGTTAAACAGAAAGACGAAGCAATCCTAAATTTGTGTGCACTTAATAATATAGCCTCAGAATACATGTAGAAAAATAGACTGAAAAAAGTAAAAAGGGAAAAAAAAGTAGAAAAAATAGACAAATCTACAAGTATAGCTGGCGATTTTGACACATTTCTCTGAATAACTGGTATAAGAAGTAGACAAAGTCAATTAGGATACAAGGGATTTAAACAACAGTATTAACCAACTTGACCTACACTGAACACGATACTCAATGACTGCAGAATACATATAAGTGCACGTGGAATACAAAACAAGCACTAAAGAAAAGTCTCAACTAATATCAGAGGAGTAAAATTATACAGAATATGTCCTCTGACAACAGTGGAATTAAACCAGCAATCAAAACAGAAAGATAACTAAAGTATTCCCACCCTCCCTCCTCCACCACCTAGTCATTCTCCATCTAGCTCCAGTCATAACATTTATTACAGCATGATTTTTAAAATATGTTTCATTTTTTCCCTTCTCCCCACCTAGACAGTAAGCTCATGAGAGAAAGACCTCATCTACTTGTTTACTGTGGTATCCCCCAGTGCATAAAACACTGTCTGACTCAAGATGGGCTTTCAATAAGTATTTGTTGAGTGAATTTAAAGCACTGATGAAGGGGTTAATCTTAAAAAGAACCAGATGTATTGTCCCCTGATACTGGAATAAGGAAGATGAAGATGTGGGAGCATTTTGATCAGGACATTTTTGGTTGGTAGTAGAAGAAACCCAGCTTAAACTGACTTAAGCAGAAAAGGAAGCTTCTGGTTCCCTGAACTAAAAAGACCAGTGGTAGTGTTACCTTCAGGAGTAGCTGGATCTAGGGGCTCAATGATGACGTTTGTTTCATCTCTCTTCCTTTCTCCATCTCTTAGAGCCATTTTGACTTCAATCTCATGTAGGACTTCTCCTCATGGTGAAAAGATACCCATGAGTAACTCCCAACCTTTATCCTCCTAGCTTAGTCATCCCAGCAGAATGTTAACTTCTCAGTCTGAATCATTCCAACAAAACTCTGAAGTGATTTCTCATTGGACATTCTTTGGTCCTATCTATATCTATTCAAAACCCAATTACCAGGGCCTGGCAGATAGATGCTACTTATTGGATGCCTGAATTCAAAGGGTAGGGTTATTCCCATCCAAACTAGACAGACTGAGCATGGCAAGTGTTCTCCCAAAGGAAATCTGAGATGCTGTCACCAGAAGCAAGGGGCACGTATGCTGTGCAGGCAAAACCTATAAAAGCCCTCTCTAGGGCAGATGTAACAAACTTATGGATAAAAAAATGGAAAGTTGTGAAACATCTCCCCTAACAGCCTCAATGGGCCACTGCGAAGGAGATGGTAAAGGTATGGATGAATCTGTGAAGGGTGTGGGAGATTGAGCTGAACAAAAACAAGACAAAGATTTACAAGCTACAGTGGGCATGGCAATGATGGTATCAGTCTTCACAGTTGTACAGTTCTATTTTCAAGTCACCTGGGGATTAGAGTGGAGAAAGCTGAGAGTAGTACTGTCCCAGAGCTGGGGGTTTGCTTGGTGGGTTGCATGGAGGGGCAGAGGTACAAAGGATTGAAGATTCTGGAGGGGGAACAAATCAAATAACCAGTCATGAGATCGGACAGAGCAGTGACAGGAGAGAAGTAACAGATGAAGAGAGCATGAAGAGACCTGGGAGGCTCAGTGGGGCACAGAGCAGGCATGAAGTGTGAAGGACCACCTCCACTTTTTTCTGGAGAACCTCCTGCCCACCCTACCCCCATGTTTAGCCATGTGCATAATGAGTTGTGTATCACATCCAGACTCCATGTTGGGCACATGACAAGGCCTGAAGATCATTGTATTTTATTCTCCAACCACAGTGATTGGATCAGGGTGAACACATGACCCAAACTAGGCCAATAAGAGCCATCCCTAGGAATTTTGCTATGAGTCTGTTAAGAAATACACTTTCCCTTTCTGCCAGGATAGTTAATCAGCCATAATATAAGTCTGCAGTTGCTAGAGGCCTACTCTGCAACATCAGGGGCAAACCTCTTTGAGAACAAAGTCTGTAAAGAGTGAAATGAGGGGCCTTCCCTAGTGGCGCAGTGGTTGAGAGTCTGCCTGCCGATGCAGGGGACGCGGGTTCGTGCCCCGGTCCAGGAAGATCCTACATGCCGCGGAGCGGCTGGGCCCGTGAGCCTTGGCCGCTGAGCCTGCGCGTCCGGAGCCTGTGCTCCGCAACAGGGGAGGCCACGACGGTGAGAGGCCCGCGTACTGCAAAAAAAAAAAAAAAAAAGAGTGAAATGAGCTGAAAGAAAGAAAAAAGAAATGCCGGATCATATCTTTGGTCATCTGGACTCAGCCATTTCTGGAGTTCCAGATCGACCCTTAGACTTTTCAGTTAAAGCAGAGACTTCCTCTTCCAGGTATGATGAAGTAGACCACAGCAGATCTACACTCCCTCTGAGAACTGGAAAAGTTGGGGGAAAATATCTATTTTTAAAGACTATTTGAAGACACTGGAAATCCACTGAAACAACCAGAACTAGAGGGAACAAGACTCAAAGAGGAAGAATTGTGAAGGGTGAGTTGGATTCTGGAGACACATTTTCCTTAGGGGCACTTTTTGATTCAGGGTGCAGGGAAAGGAGACAGGAAGGCAGGCTTTTCCTGAGCAGAGCTCCCTACTAGGGGACAGAGAAACTGACAGAGCTTTTGTAAGTCTCACAGGTCTGGAGAGACAAACTTGGAGACTAAAGAGGCCAGGATTACTATGAGAAGGAGGGGACAGAGATCTGAGCCTGGCACTAGTTTTCCCCTCAAGATATCTGTGAAATTCTCAAGCTAAACAGAAAGACTTTAGAAACCAGAGTGGTGTTTTCAGCAATCTTACGACGCTGGGGAGCCAAGGACTGGAATTCAGGCCTAGCCAGAGGGAGGGGTCCCAGTGAGCACACCAGTCTCTCAACTGGAAACCCTGGAGGACTGTGCCCTGTGAGCAGGAGGAAACCAGAGTTATATGGAGTCTTCCCTAAACTGCAACCTAGCCTCAATCCAGCTCAGTTTGATTAGGTTAAGGTGATTAGTCCCCACACTATCTGCCTAACTGAGGAAAAGGGGAATGAACCTTCTCTGAAGAAAGAAAACATCATCTGGAGACTTACAACTTTTTTAAGCACAATGTCTGCTATTTAATCAAAAATTACTAGGTATGTCAACAGACAAGATCACATGACTAAAACAAAGTTTAAAAAAAATAGAAACTATTGTAGGAGCCAATAAATCTCCTTTTTTGTTTAAACCATTTTGAGGTGGGTTTCTATCATGCACTATAGAAAGAATCTTAACTAATACACTCAGAGGCCTTCACTGCCCACTCCAGCCCATTAACATCACAGCACCCATGGTAGAACTTACACCACAGTTTTCTCTCCTGCTTTATCCAGGTTTGAACTAGAGAGAACACTTCAGACCCAAAGGTCCTGATTTTTCACTAAGACATGATTGGGTTTCCATAACAAAAGTTGTCATATATTTACATTCCCTGTCTTTCAGCAGCAACAGCAATCATGGCTATCCACCTGTGTGGAACTTTCTAGTTTATCAAATGGTTCACATACATTACCAATAGTCAAAGTCACGTGGAGTATTTAAGGTAAATATTAGTTTCTCCATTGATAGATGAGTAATCCTGAGTATGTGGCTATACCTTGGGTGTAGATGAAGAAGCTAAATATTAGGGAGGTTAAATGACTTTCCCAAGGTCACACAGAAGTAAACAGCAGAGTAGTGTATTAGACCCAGGCATTCTGACTCCACAGACAATGGGTCCAGTAGCCCTGCATTCTAGTCCTAGTTCTAGTGTTCGTTGGCTCTGCAACCTCGAGACAGTCACTTCACCTCTCTGTGCCTCAGCGTATTCAACTGCCCTCCAACGCTGTATGTCTTGCCCTTGACCTTCCCTGACAGTCTTCAAAATGTATCTAGTCTATATTCCCAACTTTTAGAACGAAAAGCTCTTACTACGAGGTCCCTGGATTCCCATTTAGGTGGATCCATTCACACCACGGAATTCTAAATAAATTTTGTGTGATTGTGTGAATGTGCATTTTGTGAGGGCACATCAGAGTTCTATGACTCCAAAAACTTCAGAATCCTGCCTTAGAGCCATGCTGGATGAGCAGCCACACATGACATGCCTTAACAGGTTTCCTCTTCTCTGGTTGGATTTGCAACTGAACAAGAACTTTCAATGCCTAACCCAAGGCAACGATAAATGTCAGAATTACAGACACCAAGGCCAATTCAAAGGGCAGTTTAGGGTGTGAAATTTTTGTCTCCTTCAATAAAAATAACACTCATAATGATAGTGCTTCTAGCACTTACAGCTGATACCTCCATTTTGGTTTTGAGCTTCATTAAGAATTCTGTCTTCAAGAAAGGAACGGAAATAATGATACCCCACTGTATGGTTCTAAGAGGTTAAAAGAACTGTTCAGGTTCAACAGTCAGTGCCTGGTCCCTTCTTTTTCTCTCTTCGGAGGCATAACCAGGACTTGGAATTGGAAGTTCCTGAAATTGTGACTGCTGGCCATGTGGGTTCTTTATTCCTCCCTGGGGTGGAATCAGTGCAGTGAGAAGGGGGCAGAGTCCTAAGCACATTTCTTCCCCACACCCCTTTCCTGTCTTCTAAAGCCCAGACTCAATAGGCAGCCCACAGAGCTCCCCTCCCAGGACGCCCTTCCCAAGGCACAGAGAGACGGCAAAAGTAGCCAGGATCCACAGCATAGTGTTAACAAATCACATTTTCTTAATAGCATACTATCCCCTTAGTCACATGTGTGTTTGTGGGTATGCTGGAGATTACTAACCAAGTGCAGCTGGCCTCACGCTGACAGCCAGGACACACGTGTGCGAGTGCATGCACACACACACACACACACACACACGTTTAGAGGATGCCTGCGGCCAATTTCTTGCCTGGCAAACCAGAAATATTTCAGTGGTTTATAAATATGATCCCCATCCATCTTGGGACACTTCTCAGGTTCAAGCCCATCTGGGTCAGGTGCTCACAGGGCTCTGAGTTCCTTTCCATCCACACCCACACTCCACCCCAGCAAGCCTCCCACATCCCATGATGCACAGCGAACTCCTCAGCACTGAAGAAACACCTAAACTGGACAGTTTCACAGGCTGCATCAGTCATGTCTTGATTTGTTCTTTTTTTCTCTCATGTTACTGAACTGTTATTTTTTCCACTCATATACCACCACCTCTCACCCCTCCCAAATCAGCCCGTTGGAAAAGATGTTTATTTTGCTTTTCCCTTGGCATAATTTAATATCAGACAAGTGCATCTCTGATGCAGACAGTATATTCCTGGGGCATACATTGGAGATTCTGGTTGATTAGAATTACAAATGTGTCATGCAATCCTGGCCAATTTGGAATTGGCACCCTGCCACCATGTTTGTGTCCTTTCGGCCTTGCCAGCGGTTGCAAATATTGTCGGGAGGGGCGGGGCGCTTTTCTCAGCAATAAGTTAGGATTTCATAAATAGCTGGCAGGGCCTTAAAAGAAGCCTGCTCTTTAACCTGAGATAATGTATGTTTTCTTTCTACTTACTTGGAGTAGGTCGTGTTGGGAGCCACCCAAGCTCACTTTTAAATCATTTCTCTACACGCCAGACGCAGCTTTTGAAGTCGTCTGCCCCAGCCCACAGGGAAGCCAGAGCCCTGGCCTCTACCAGCGGCCCCACTGTGTGCCCCACCGCCCATAACAGGAAGTGTGTCAGAGCCGGGTGGGCACAGGGTGGGTGGAGCAGGCCCACAGGGCTCGGTTCCACCAAACGGAAAATCCTCTGACGTGTCCTCGGTGTACGCGTCTGGAGCTCCAGCAGGTCAGATGTCACCCTTGCCTCCAAGCCTCAACACCCTTTATGTCTGCCCTGTTGGCCTTCAGATGTAGCACATGGCAGGACAGCATGCTTTTTCAAAGTGCAGGCCACAGGAAATCACATTTGAAGGGCCTGGCATGGAGGGTATTTTTATACTGTTCACTTTTTCCCTTTTCTTTTCATCTGTTTTCTGCATTTTTTTCAGTTTGCTTTCGCTCCTTGATTTATTGTTGTATTCTTCTATTTTTAAACCAAGACATACTTTCCCATCAGACCCTTTAATGTAACTCATATGAAAATTAGTGATGGGTGGACCTCAGACGGCGCAGGGGCTGGTTCCAGTAGGAACTGACTTCCCAAAGTGTAGATGCTTATCTGAATCCACACCAGCTGCTGTGGGCTGGGGGAGCAGAGCAAGCAGGAGAAACAACCTCCTCTCTTCCTGCCTCACTAACCAACCTGGGGCTCAACTGTGTGGGCTCCTGCCCCTTCTGCTTGAACTTGTAACGAAGGGTGTCCTCGTCCCAGTTTGCCTCCCCTTCCACAGGGAAACATGGGCAATCCAGTAAGGATCATGGAATCCCCAACACGGGAAGGAAGAAAACCAGTCTGACCCAACCTAGCGTGCTCACCTTGGGGACTGGTCTATGGGAGCCGGATTTCGGAGCAGGATGGGATGATGGGTCCGGGTCCTACTCAACCCTCTTTGAAGCTCCTCCACGTCTCAAGGAAACCACGCGAGCACCAAAGCCAGAGAGACCTGGCCTGAGATCCCTGCTAGCATTGTGGCCAGGGGTGAACCTCTTTAACGATCTGTGCCTCAGTTAGAATCTGAATGAAATGCTTTTCTTCTAGGGTTGTCAAAATTAAAGCAATGGTTTGTCAAAGAAATGGCAGGTGCTCGGTAAAGTGGTAGCTGGTCCTATGATTCACAGATTTGTTCCTATCTCCCCATTCAGTCTGAATTCATCTCCTTTCCCCCCATCTTCCAGCTGAGAATTGGTCAGTCTCCCTTCTATTTATTTCTTATGTGTCTTATGGGTCTCTCCTCCCTCTGCCCAAATCAGAGAGTTTATGAAAGATAAGGACCATACACCGTGTGGCCTGGCAGTTAAAAACACAGACTTTAGACACCAGTAGTCTATCTTCACTGCTCATGAGTGAGCTCATTCAACCATTCAGCACAGATGACTGAGTTCTTTTAAGTGTTGAGGATTCCGCAGAGAGCAGTATAAACCTGGTTCCCACAGCAGGAACCCCTGGTCCTCCCCATCTTACCTCAGCCCCAGCTGCGGCAGACATTTCAAGCTCAA
The DNA here is from genome assembly GCF_963924675.1 of Phocoena phocoena. NCBI lineage: Eukaryota > Metazoa > Chordata > Mammalia > Artiodactyla > Phocoenidae > Phocoena > Phocoena phocoena. Next base: position 148,137,620 of record NC_089221.1, read on the forward strand.
ATGGGCCTCATGCTGGCAGCACCCACCTAACAGGTACACTGCATCACGTTCTGCTTCCTGTCCCAAGAAATTTTCTGACATCTGAAGGGCCTGTTTGGATCTTATGCAAATGCAGCCCAGGAGTGTGGGGTTAACACTCCCGGGAGCTACCCTCAACCAATGGGAAACAAAGCCGGTGGAGACATCCTGCAGCCTCCTGTCCTTCACGTAGACAATTCTGGGAGATTTCTGTACACTTGTCAGAGGTCCTAGGGGAACTGACCCCCTACTGTCTACGGCGGTGACCTTGGTAGCGCCCCCTCCTACTGACTTCTCCTTCTGCTCTCTCCTACTCTCCCTTCTCCCTCCCTCCTGCTTCCTCCCAAATCAACCACCTGCACCTGAATCCTTGAGTTAGGCTCTGCTTTCAGGAGAACTAAAGCTAAGATAATTTCTGCTCTTATAATGTTTATAATTCAATGAGTGTAGAGAGACAATAAGTAAATAAATAAGTAACAAAGAAATCAGATAGTGGGACTTCCCTGGCCGCCCAGTGGCTAAGACTCCACGCTTCCAATGAAAGGGGCGTGGGTTCGATCCCAGGCTGGGGAACTAAGATCCCACACGCCGCACGGCATGGCCAAAAAATAAAAGAAAATAAATAAAAAATCAAAGAAATCAGATAGTGCTGTGCAGAAAATTAAAATAGGCTGATCCAACAGAGAATGATGAAGGGTCTAACTTTATGCTGGGTGGTCAGGAAAGGTCTCTCTCAAGCCACAAGAAAGAGTCACCCTTGTGATGTCCAGGGAGAAGAGCATCCATGGCAGCCAAATAGCTGGGAGAAGGCCCTGGGATGAGAATGATGTTGGCACAGTCTAAACACCTGAAGAAGGTCAGGGTGGTTGAAGCATGTGGATGGAAAAGAGAATGGTCCAAGACAGGCTCAGAGAGGGAAACAGAGCCAGATCAAGTAAGTTTTGTATAAGTCAGGATAAAGAGTTTAAATCTTGTTCCTAGTATGTTAAGGACCATCGGAGGGTATTTTAAGCAAGCTAGTGTGACATGATCTGATTTACACTAATTAACCTCTTCCAATCTCAGTTTGTTCCTCTGTAATTATCCATAACACTGGTGGGAATGAGGATTTAATGAGATCACGTGTGTGAAGGGCTCAGTACAAAGCCTGAAATAGATCTACTCCACGTGTATGTTCACTATAATTATTATTCCTGTTCTGCGTCCATAGCTTACTCTACAGGGCCCAAAACAAAACGGGCATTTACATATTTACTGGATGGTTTAGAATACGAACAACAGTCAAAGAAATTATCTCATGATAGAAGATGATAGTGTTCCATGGACTCGGATCCCAACTCTGCCACTTAGGAATAAGTCACCCACCTCTTTGAAGGCTCACCTCCTCTGCAAAAGAGGGAAAGTGGTATCTATCCCGTGGGACTGTTGTGAGCTAATGCATTTAACATGTGAAGTAGATGTGGCTTCTGGTGGGCAGGATGGGGGTAGGGGTGTGCAGCGGTGACTGAAGCACAGTTTGGGGTTTCTTGAAACTCCATATAAAAACAGTCAGAGCAACTAGATAGCAAAATCCAAAACCCACATACAGCATTTACACCCAAACTAAGTAAAAGCGAATGCCCACAAATCCTGAAGCACCAGCAGCCATAAGACCGGCATGTCATTGACATCTGTGAGGGAGAAAGTAGGAGGAAGTAACAAGGTGTCTGATGGCCCTGAGTACAGAGGAACCCCCGCAATAGCACAGAGGCGTTCATGAGAAAGTGCAACAGGCCCATTTGAAAACAGCAGCTGAAACTAGTAGAGATTTTGCCAAATCTAATAGGGGATGAGTGCTATCATTAAGGGCTGAGGACTGGTGTAGTTCAGTCCCTACAAAGTCTCAAAATGGACCCACAGAGCTCCTTTCCAAGACAGGATCCTACAACAAGGAGAAACTGTTGGGTATGGAATCAAAATTAAACAGAGCAAGGAAAACATAGAGAAAGGAAGGAAAAAGTACAGATAAAGTGGGGGAGGGGAACAGAGTCAGGAAATCTCAAAAAAACAAGCTGTTGTATTTTTTAACTTAACATGAAAATAACAGAAGAGGGAACTGTGAAGTTATAAAAGCTTCCTAAATCAACTTTCATTCTAGAAGTTCAGGAATATTAGATTAACAGAAAAAGTATCAAAAACAAATTCCTTACAAAGTTACTGTAAGAAAAAAGATTAAAGAATAGAAAAATATTCCAACAAATAACAAGAGAACACCAGAAAAATCCTTTTAAAAAGAGATTAAAATTCTAACATATTTCAAAATAAATAAAAGATATTAAGAATAACATACATCAAATTTTTAAAACCTCAGAAATCAGATAATAGAATTCAACACAGAGCTAGAAATAAAAGAAAAAAATAATTTTATAAATGAAGACTAAGCTGGAGGAAACACAAGTGCAGACAATACAACAAATAATGCCTTAAGAGAAATACAACGTGAAAAAGAGAATTTAAAAAAAAGATTTAGAAAAAATAATAATAATTTGAGAGAAAGTTACAAATACTGAACATAGGCAAAGAAGATCCAATATACGGATAAAAGAATTCCCAAAAGAAAACCAAAGCAAGACAACAAAACTGATACTAAAATCTATGATTTGAGAAAATTTCCTAAACTAAAACGATTTGAAACTGCCTATTGAATTAGGACACCATGCACCTGAGAATTTAGTGACCTAACTTGACCAATACCAAGTCATATTTTAGTGAAATTATTGAAATTTAAAGAAAAAGAAAAAAAAGTCCTTTGGGCATCTAGAGAAAAAAAAAAGATTGTGACTCATAATGGAAAGAAAATGTGATTTTCATCAGACTTTTTGACACCAGTGCTTTATGCCAGAAGACACAGGAAAGAAAAAGTGAGCCAAGGATTTTATATCCAGCAAAACTAATTGTTGAATATAAAGGGTACAAAGTGTTATCAACTCCAGGAATATTATTTCTGTAAGCCTATTGTAGACTCTACAAGAGAACAAGCTTCAGACAACAAAAACACCTAGTGGGATAAATTATGTGTCGAACTAAGACTAAATGAGAGTTAAAAGGGAGAGAGTCCAGCAGAAAAATGGTTCTTTGTTCTAACATTGTGGATATAGTACAGCCATTGTTTTAAATGAGGAAAAATGGAGCTAATATATGAGGACAACTGTTTCCAGTAATTTTAATCAGTGGTGGTAGCACTGATATTGTTACTTTGAGGTTGCTACATGTATAAAGTGGGACCAAGCAATGAGTAATTATGGTCTATACTACGTCCCATTAGTAGAAACTAGGGCTCCTTGGAGAAATGGCTGATTTCAGATCTGGAACTGGACACACACAAAACAAGCCTGGAACATCTTGACAGGCCAGATAGCTTCAAGCTATCAAAGGCTGCCAAAGTTGTATCAGAAGGAACCAGAAGCCAATGTGAAGAGACTCCCACTTGCCAAAGACAGGACAATTTGAGCTCCAGCAAGGCTAAGAGTGGCAATGTACTGAAATCCATCAAATATGTTAAATCCATGAGTTTGTCATTATATGTTTAAAAAACTAATTGGTTTAGAGATTATAATACTAAGTGAAGTAAGTCAGAAAGAGAAAGACAAATACCATATGATATCACTTATATGTGGAATCTAAAATATGACACAAATGAACTAATTTACAAAACAGAAATAGACTCACAGATATCGAAAACAAACTATGGTTACCAAAGGGGAAAGGGGGTGGGGGAGGGATAAATTAGAAGTTTGGGATTAGCAGATACAAACTACTATATATAAAAAAGATAAACAACAAGGTTCGACCGTATAGCACAGGGAACTGTATTCAGTGTCCTGTAATCAAACATGATGGAAAAGAATGTGAACTATATATATATATAAAACTGAATCACTTTGCTGTACACCAGAAACTGACAAAACAAAACAAAGCAAAAACCCAAAAAACTAATCGGTTGCTTTTGGTGGATGATAGGGATCCGATTTATTGTCTTGAAAACTAGATAAATAAGGGAAGCAATCAAGTGTTAACCTGTCTTTCCTATATACACTTACCAATCAGTAACCCAACGGGAGATTGGGGAAGCATCTCCTTAAAAATTGTTGCAGGAAATATGTAAAAACAAAATGATAGGACTAGGTTATCACAATTTTTGCAACCCCCAGTGAATTAATGGATGTAGCACTGAGCAACAATGACTGCCAAAATCACAAAAAAAGCAAAACCAGATATTATAGTTCCTGATGAAAAGTATACACCACCACCTGCAGTCCTGCCAAAGGGATTAAACCTGAGTCTGATCAAGCCTCCACCAGCTGCCAATTTGCAGGAAATACAGGGAACAATGTGTTAAACTGCACTGAGAGAACGCAGACAGCAAAATCCCTAGTGTTGGGGAGTACTCAGGTCAGCTGATCTGGGTTCTTGAACACAAACATTACAGGGGGGAAAAAGAGTACGGGGGAACCTATAGATTAAAAAAGAAAGTATTAATATCTGGTGTAGAGTAGGCACTCAATGAATGTCTACTCCTGTTGGTTGAATGGATGACAGATTGATCAAAGACTCGATGAATAAGTGAATTTCTCGAGAGTGGAGACCTCATCTGTCTTTGAGCACTGCTGCATTCCCCAGCACCAGCACAGTGCCTGGGAAATAGTAGGTGCTCAATTAATATAAGCTGAAGGGATGGACAGCTATGTCTTCAGTGTGTTTCACCAGCACAGGTGAGCATCTCATTTATTCTCACAACATCCCCCATTCGGAATCCACATGCTTTCTGTCCTCTGGATTTTAACAATGCTAATGACATAAACTGTCTTCCTTTTCTCTCTTCAAATCCACGCACCTCAATTTCTCTCGAAGCTCTCCCTGATTAGCACAGTGCACCTGGAGCTCTCTCCCCTCTGAACCTTGAATTCCAGCTATATTTACTGCTGCTCTCTCATATGGTACAAAAGCCATCCTCATGGCCTTCTTGCATACAACTTGAGCTGCCTAACCTGACATCCAGGATCCATCGTGAGCTGATCTCTGCTAGTGTCCACCACTGCCCTCCTGTAGCCAGTTACTCAGATGCACCATGCTCTTCCCGTTAGGCCTGCCTGATGTTGCAACACGTGGTCCCCCTACCAGTACCACTCTCCCTGCTCCTTTCCCTGCTAGTGGGTTCCTTTAAGATTTAACTCGTCTGGAAGCCTTCTTTGGAGTCTCTCTCCAGAGATCTCAGGCTGAGGCGCTCTTCCATATTCCTTATACTATAGTGTGATGGTCTGCCTACAGGCTGCCTTCCTCAGCAGACTTGGAGTTCCTTGAAGTCCAACTGGATCATTTGTCCCTGTGTCCCCAGGACCCAACAGAGCACCTCAAATCCCCATCCTCCAAGCCCCCATAAGTATACTTTTCCAATGTCCCCTGTCCGAGACACTATGATTCACTGTCAGAGCCGTGCTCTCCCTTGCTTGGCTAGTTTAATAAACTCAGTTTCCCTGCTGGTTCTTGAATGGACTTCAACAGAACCGAGGGCAGTGTCTGGCACTAGTGGATACTTGGGAAGATGTCTGTAGGCAATGGAGGGATTATAAAAGCAGACTGAGTATTGTGCATCAGACATGAATGATGGATTAAAATTTTGTCATTTTGTTATTATTCATGATTTTTCAAAAGGGCACAGAGGAGGGTAGTTTGGGTTGACAAATATGTATTTACCTTACTTTACCTTGGAGACAGCCAACCTCTCCCAGCCTGATCTATTATTTCAGAGACAGAAAAAATAACTTGCTTATCCCGAAAAGAAGGGGAAATTTCTCTGAAAAAGTATTATTCTTTTATTCATCCAAACATACACACACACACAAATCCCTTCTCCCTTTGGTAGTGTAGTTTCTGACTTTTTTAAAAATGGTTGTTCCTTTCTGCTTGAAAGGCTGTATTAGCTATCCAGGGAATACTAGCCCTTTCCTTGGACTCAAAAAAGTATTTTATCCATTAAAATCTAACCGGGGTGTAGTAACCATAAAACGCAGCCACTCTGTTAGGAAGACGGATATCCTCAAAGATTTATGTCTGGCCGTCTCAAAGAAAATGTGTAAGATGGAGTTTTCTCAGAGACTTCCTGGCTGCACTCCACCCCACACATAATTTCTGTTTGTATAAACCTCAGCTCAAAACTCAGGAAGGGTTAAGGGAAACCTTTCTGAACCACAGGTTATGTCTGCTTACCACCCTCGGTTGACCGTTTGGAATGAACTAACCAGTCCCTAACCAGCACACAACTGGTGTTTGGATGGAATTAAGCAGCCTCTTCAGTCCAAATGCTCAGATCGTCTGGGGTCTCAGATTCCATCCAGATTTGGGATGAGGGTCTACTCAAAGTCATTTGCATGTCCCTATAATTGTGGCAAGAGATAATGAAAACACACCACACGATTAGTCTCCAGGATATGGTGGAGACCATTGGAAACATCAGAATTCGGGAAGGGGTGGAGAAGGGGGTGTGACTATTTTGAATGAACCTGAAAGAAAATACTTCCCGAAGCTTCTTTCAGAAGGCGATTTCAGTTCCAATTTTTCATAAGGTTGGAAAAAGTTAAGCAAACGAGAACTATAGACACTTGTTTATAGAAGGTTTTTCTCTTTAATTGCTGTTTCTGTTTCATGAAAGAAAAGTCCCATAAAATAAAAGCTCGTTTCTGGTTCAGCGAAGCAGCGAGACTCCTGAAACTGCCACAAAAAAAGGCTGGCTTGACTCTGGCCAGCTGAGGAGTCCTGAGGACTTGAAGGTCTATATATTTCCGTAGCAAGGTATGTGCTTTCCCACCCTCCACCCTAAAGGTCTCTCCATACATTTGAGACGGTTTTTAAAATCTGAACTGTGGGACCATCTGGTCTCTGGCAAGCATTCCAGACAAGTGGTTTTCTAAGAAGCCAAGTTCTGGTTTGACTCTTTGATTGGAAAAGTATCTATTTCACTAAGGGTGATAGGCCCCTGGATGTATTCTCACCAAAAAACCCATAAACCAATACTTGAAATGCCAGCAATGAGTTGTAGGGAATTCTTCTGGTCTGCCTTCAAGGACATAAAACATCACAAAGGTTTTCTCTTTGGCAGAGAAGGGCCTGGCATGAAGAGTTGGCCCAGGGTGTGTGTGGAAAGAGTCAGACGTGGGAGTCAACAGGTTCGAATCCGGACTCTTCCACCAGCAAGCCAGTCTGACCTTAGGTGGGCCTCTTCACTTGTCCTGAGTCTGACTTTCCTCCTGTGTAAATTGGGGGCATTACCCTCGGTCTCGGGAAAGGTGGAGGCTCAGGGAGATGACATTTGTGTGATTCCTTCCACCATGCAGCAGGGCCTTACCAAGCATTGGTTTGAAATCCACCTCCCCACCATTCCAGTAGAGTGATGGAGACGCGAAACCTCTCTGAGGTCACTGAATCCCTTCCAAGACCTCCATGTGGGGTCTTCAAAGAAAACAGAGTTTCTTACCTGCTTTCATTAATGCAATTAACAGGCTCATAAACCCTGGGGCTGGTATAAGGCCCCAGACAGGAGGGATTCTAAAGATGGAGAGGAAGATATTTCCCCTTGGAGCTGGTGCCAAGAAGAGGTGGACCAAAAAATGCATGGGAAGTATTTGCTAATAACTCAATTAGACAACTAAATAGAGAGTAAGAATCACCAAGCCACATGCTTCAGGGCCAGACAGGTAGCATAACCACATCTGGTAACAGCAGGAGAACCCAGGCCCCATCTGAAGGCAGCTGCCAGTACCAGGGAAGTGTCATCATTCAGGAACGTGAGTCAGTGTGGCCTTCAAGAAAAGACAGAAATCTGGATGTACAAGCTTCTAATTTTTTAATATTGACAGGTTTTTTTAAATGTAAACAACTGTCTGCAGGCCAGATGGGTAGGGAGAGATGGCTGTGGTTTGAGGGCTTCACCAAGAAGGTGGGGCTCATGCCAGGTCTTGAATGGGGAGTGGAATTTAGATTTGCTTATTTGCGTGTACCACGTGGACACTTCTTGGGAGGTGGTGTGGCTAGGTGGTTATGGACTGGGTGTCTGATTCCTCATCTACAAAATAAGAAAAATGAAGTCTGTTCGGCGAGCGATAGCGAGGATCAAGTGAGATCAAGCACGTTAGGTCCTGCACAATCAAGAGCTTGGTTGTATTAGCCATTGTTATCCCAATTATCTTGGCTCTTGTCATTGCTATTGTCATCGAGAGCAGAGACAGATGGCATATACAGCTCTGCCACTCTTTACCCTAGCTCACCCCATTTGGAGAGCCCACGCTTCCACTACTTTGACACAGTGGTCCAGTGAAAGAGACGATACCCCCATTTTACAGATGAGGAAACGGAGGCAGCACAGAAGAGGGAAGAACCCACGAGGGTTACACAGAAAGTAAGCTTCTGGAGGAGAGATGGGAACCCAGGTCTCCTCGGCTCCACAGCTCACCTTCCATCTGCTCCATCCACGCCCACAGGACCTGCTCCACGGAGTGTGTCCTGGATTCCACGAGCCCCACGCCCATTAAGCTTCTTGTGGGTTCACCTCAAGTAGGCCCATGACAAACCGTCCTCACCTTGCCCGGCCCCACCACCCAACCCCATCATAGGCTCCTTTGAATTGGGTTGTAAGGCTCGTACACAAAGCCCAGGAAGCATCTTGGACGCAGAAAAGAGTTTCCTGGTGTTCCTTATAAAAGCACAACCTGACATGCAGCTGTTGTGTCAATGATCCCTCTATTTCCCAATTGCCAAAAACCCCAAACAGCTTAAAACAAAAAGAAACTGGCTCCTGGTCTGCAGGTCCGTGTCTACACGCTCACTCCGTTTTTATTAACTTGGCTTGTGGCTCCCAACCCGCAGGTCTGGGGCAGGTCTCCCAAGAGCGGGCACAGCTCTCCTCAGGACCCCACTGGGGAGGGGACGCCGGGGCAGTGGGGTCAGGGAGCGAGGGCAGTCCGTACTGGGGCAGCACTCTCAGTCCACAAATGTCCCAGACACGGATGTTTTGGTCTCATCTTGAAGCCATTTCCAGCCAAGGCGGGGTTCAGGGGGCCGGTTGCCAACCCCAGACACTCACCCTCGGCCACGTTCGTTTGACAGACACTGCATGCCAGGAGTGCCATGTATTTGCAGCATCTGTACAGGGTCTTTGCCTCCACGGGCCCTTGGCCATCGACCTTACTCAAATTCAAATATGAACAGTCAGAGAAGGGAAGAAACCTCCGGAATGTATCCAAACAGTGCTGCCCTCCCAACTCAGCACCAGGGACTGCCCCTCTGAGGGTAACTCTACTGTTGAAAAGGATCTTTTAGTCCCATATGTTCCTGTAACAATTCCAACTTATGCTCAGATGAAGACACAGTGGTCTTTCCCATTGCCGCAAGGAAAGGAGACTGCACTGGACTTTTCGAGATCCTGTGATTCTTCTTACTGGACAACGTATGCTTTTTGCTATAAGTGCTTCTCTTTAAGACCCAAATCTTCCTGTAAGACAGTAGATGTTAAGAACTTGGGCTCTGGAGGTGAATAGGCCTTAATTCATATCCTATTTGTATGATCTTGGGTGAGGCCCTTGATCTCCCTCAACCTCAGTTTACCAATCTGTAAAACAGAGATAGTATGTTTCTACAGGGTTGCTGCGAGGATCCATGAGAACAGATGCAAAGCGCTTAATTCAACAGCTGACAGTAGATGTGCAACAAAAGGGAGCAATTCTTATCACCACGGATCAAGAGGACACTGCAGCCTACAAGGTAGAGTGTGTAGTCCAAGGTCTCCCAGTGAATGAATGACAAGGGTGACATCTGTTCTCAGGACCCCTTGGCTCTACAGCCCGGGACCCTAACCACTATTCCATCACAGCTTCTTTAAGGGAATCCAAAGCTGAGCACAGACACCCCTTCACGTTCACATATGTCATCATTCTATGCAGCTTTTTTTGGCCGGAGCAGAGCCAAACCCATCCCCCTCTTTCCTGCATCTGCAGAAGCCCCTCTGTCTGCCGAAAACCCAGGTTCAACTGGGAGGACTTCCAGGAAGAGCAAAGTCACAGATTTTACCCTGACACACACTGGCGTCTCCCATGGCAAAGGAGATATTCACCCTTCCGGCCCCAGCAAGACCGCTTATGGGAGTTCGGGGGGATGCCTCTTGATCATCGCTACACCCGTCAGCAGGGCCCTTCTCACATCCAGCATCAGGTGAGTGGCTGGGCTATCACATCTCAGAATTCTATTCCTAGGTCAACTTTGCATGGACTCGGGAGCCCGTGGCCTTGGGAATTCCACAACCACCCTGGGATTTCTCCCTCACCCTTCCACCCAAGTCCCCATTTAACACACAACTAACTGAGGTGTGTCCTCCACACTACGCTCTTTCCCAGCCCTGCTCCTGCAGGTGGCAGCTGAAGTCATGTGCATAAGGACCCAGGTGTCTGAGGAATTCTCAGAGCCCTGTCCTCGATCCATTTGTCTGCAGACATTATCTACACTGCACGTCTCCGAGACAGGCCACGACAGAGTGCATTACGAGGTGAGCCCGCCTTAGTTTTCCCTCCAGCTTTCCCCCTTTTTTCACTTCTTGGCCTCAGCGCCCAAAGTCTTCTGGACATATTTTTCATTTTTCCAAATATCAATTGCTCTTTTATTCCCTCTTCGAAGCAGTGAGTAATAAGAGTTGTGTCTGGTCCTAAAATTCCGACTGAAATAAATTAGCCCAATGACCAACAGGAGGTGCCTAGAACAATAACAGCGGAATATTTGGCATATTACAAAAGAACCCCTGGATGTCAAAGTACAGTAAGTCTAGAAGCACATTACAGGGCTATGTTGCCAAAACGGGTATGCAATGAGCCATCCAGGCAGCAGAACGCCTCATAAATTAATCCCGCTTTTTTTTTTTCATTTTTGGTCCACTATTCACAGTTCTTCTAGCCCTCTGGTTAATGGGGTATGCAGAAGGGTATTTTTGGTGTGGCCCGCGTCCCCAGCAGGCAAGCATATGCCAAAGCTGTGTGCAAATGTATACATTTGTCCCCTCATTCGTCTGGCATCCCAGGTACCACTTGCTGCAGTAACAGCGGCAGGGAGAGACACAGACTTTGGAGGTAGCAAGCTGTCAACAAATACTGAGCTCCTACTAAGTGCCAGGCATTGTGCTAAGTTCTGGGGATGCCGCAGAGGATGACAGGGAGATGGTCCGTGTCCTCAGGGTGCTGGTAACTCAGACACGTCCCAGTCGATCTGAGCTGGGTCTCCATCTTGGAGCAGATGGGAGATGGGGACAGCAGGCAATGGTTTGCTCTGCGTCCCAAATCCCTCTTTTCCTCGAAGGAATCCCCCAGATGTGAGGCTTGGGAGGAGTGGGGGCCAGACACAGCCCTGTCTTCCCACTCTGCAGAAGCAACAGAAGCCCAGATTCTCCTCCCTACCTCGGGGGTGGCCAGGGGCCAGGCCTGTGACAAGGCTCAGTCTAGCCATTGCCCCCGTCCAGAGCTCTGAATCTTCCGGGAATGTCCCAGATACTGTGGTGGGCTGGAACAAGTCCCCCAAAGATATCTATGTCCTAATTCCTGGAATCTGTGACTGTTACTTTATATTGCAGAAAAGGACTTTACAGGTGTCATTAAATTCAGGATTTTGAACCTCAGTTATCTGGGTGGGCCCCAATGCAATCCATGTATCCTTATGAGAGGAAGATTTCACACACACAGAAGAGGAAGCAATGTGACCATGGAGGCAGAGACTGGAGTGATGGGGCCACAAGCCAAGGAATGCTGGCGGCCACCAGAAGTTGGAAGAGACAAGGAAGGGATTCTCCTCTAGAGCCTCCAGAGGGCATGTAGTCAGCCTGATGCCTTGGTTTCAGCCCAGAGATACTGACTTTGGACTTCTGGTCTCCAGAACTGTGTGAAAGTTAACTTCTGTTGTTTTAAGTCCCTTAGTTTGTAGCAATTTGTTATAGAAGACATAGGTAGCTAATGCAGACACCAAGAGAATTTGGAATTCTTTCATGTCTTTGGGATCCAACATTTGCCCTCATACAGTTCTGGGTTCAGAATGTTCCTGTGACACGCCCTGGCCTGTGGTTCCTCTCTCTGGATCTCCAGCCTCTCCATCTATTTTTCCAGGAGCTCCCTTTGGACCTCCCTCCAAAACTTACTTTTTCTAAATCTAGCGAACGATAAGGACCTCTGTTGCCTGCCATCGTCGGTAAGAAGCCCCACACGGCCAGGCTGTTATGAAAATTAGGGACAAGCCACGTTGGAGCCCAGCACAGCGCCCATCCCACAGCAGACACACAATAAATCAGAGTTCATAAACCAGTGGGCTGCATTTCACCCATACAGTGCGTTTTTTGTTTTTTTCCTAAAGTTGAATTTGTTACCAACATTTACGAGTCAGGAGATTTCACATAAAAGACTGAATTTCTAGCTTCTCTTGAAAGAAGTCAGAAGACCTTATGACACCGGATCTTACACTCTCACGGCAACAATTGGCTGGCCTTTCCAGACATGCGTGTTATAATTTGCCACAGTCCCCACCAGGCCTTTTTGTTGTACACCCAGCCCACTCCTCTCATTTTATTAATTGTTCAGTACCTCTATGCATTTGAGTTTGTAATCCTTGTTACCCATGCAAGTCAGACCCAGGTTAGGACTGGGTTCCAGTGTAAGACCCAGGTTGGGAGGTCTTTGCCCAGGATGCTCAGTCTCCCCAGATTCCCTTTCTTCTCCCCTCCAGCTAGCCAAAACTGCCTCCTTTACGGAGCCATCCCAGCCTCCTTTCTCCATACCCCATTAGGCCCCACCCATTCTTATCCAGGCTTGCCTATTAGACCACGTGTATCAGTTTTCTGGACAGATTTTTCATAGAAAGTCTTTGCCGTCTTAAATTTACTGGGCGAGACTTTTGCATTGAGTTGGCACTGGAGCAGCCAGTCTATAAAGACTGGAGAAGCAAGGAAGAAAAAGGAGGGGGGAAAGGAGAGAGAGAGGGAGGGAGAGAGGGAAGGGGAGAGGGAGGGGGGCTAACTGGGTTCCTACTTTGAACCAGACCCTATCCAGTTAGATCATCCCAGCTGGCCCTCCCAGTATCCCCACAAGGCATACGTTATCACTGGTCTCATTTTTCAGATAACTGAGACTCAGAAACACCGTGACACAAGGATTCGAACCCACATGTGTTTGGGAGACAGAACTCAAGCACAGAGCACTGCTTGGTCTCCGCCTGGTAGGTATGGGCAGACTGCTCCCTGCAAACGGTATAATTTTTCCATTAGTGATTTGCCTGGAACTCTTTTTTCACCCACACATTTTCCATTCATCCCCCCACTCCCCCATTCACTCCCACGTTCACTCAGGAAGCCTAATTCCCTAGTCCGCGGTCCCTCCCTCCTTTCTCATCCCCTCCCTCTTCCTGTACTGGGTAGTGGAGTGCTGGCTGGCCGGGGAGGTTGGGAGGCACCCCGCCCAGAGCCCCAGCTCCTAGCACCTACCCTGCCCCAGCCCGCAGCCCACACCGGCTTCTGGGCAGGCGCTCTGAGGGCCGGGCAGGGATGCTTGGCTTCCCTCAGTTTCCTGCCCCAGGAACTGGCCCTCAGAACTAATCACAGAAGCTCCCCAACTCATCAATGCTCTTCAGAGCAGTTTCCTGGAAGAATTCATTGGGTTTCTAGGAAAATGTTTCCGGTTGTCTTCTCTTTCCATGGCTGTAATTCATTACTTTCGATATGCCACAATTAGTTTAATGGGCAGTCCTGGAGTATCTGCATTTCACATTTGAAACGTGTCCTGGAGGTAAAACCCAAGAAGCCAGTAGCTGCCCATGTGCAAGACCATGGAGATGACGCAGATGGCCTTGTGAAGAGTCCCCGGGTGGGAGCAAGAGACTTGAGATCTGGTCTCTTTTTTCCGAATGGCTTGGGGAGATCCCTTTCTTTTTCTGGTCTTGAGTTTTCCCATGGAAGGGGCAGTATCTCATGGCAGTCAAGACCCTGGGTGCTGGAATCAGACCCACGGAGTTCAGATCTCAGCCCTGCTTCTCTGTAACTTTAGGAAAGTGACTTAACCATTGTGAGCCTCAGTCTCCTCATCTGTAAAATGGAGATAATAATATAATTTGCCATCCAGAGTTGAAATAATAATACAGTGAGTCAATACATATAAAGGACTTTGCATAGAGCCCTGTGCTCAGTAGTTTCTTGATGTATCTTAGCTGTGGATGATAATAATAATAAGGATATGCAGGAGAAAGGGGAAGAAGAAGGGATGGAGATTGTTTGACATTCCTGGGTGCCAAACTGGGGTCATCATGAAGTTGAAGAGGAAAGAGGGAATATAGCTACTTTTGATATTTCAAAAAGCTTAATGAGGACACATCTACTCACCCACAAGAAAGCCACAAATGATAATGAGAATGGCAATTTTCTTTGCTTTTGGCTGAAATTACATTAACCCCTTGGGGTAAACTAAAAGGCTTTGGAGTTAAACAGACCTGCACTCAGACCCCTAGCAGAGTGTACCATCTTGAATAAGGAGAGTAATGTCCAGACAGACAGACAGCCCCGATCTTGCAGGGCAGTTATGAGGATTAGATGAGATAATGTATGGAACGCACTTAACAGGGGTCTGGAACAGAGCTGATAACTACTGTGGCGAATATCCTTCCTCGGCTACCCTGGGCCTCAGCTTCTTCATTGGTAAAATTAAAATCATACCACCTGCTTTCCTCATTCAACAAATATTTTCTGATCCAAGTACTATAAATACAAAAATGTATTCACCAGACATAGTTCAGGGCCTCTCAGAACCCACATTTTGAAGTTGCTCATTATTCATCCATTCAGCAAATATTTTTACTGAACATTTAGTATGTAACAGGCTGCATAATGGGATTTAGAGATACAATGGCTAGTAAAACAGACTTAATCCCCAACTATCTACAGAATTATAGCCTGGAGAAGATGTAATAAATAAAGTAGTGAAATGCCTAGCATACAGTAGGTGCTCAATTAATAAAAGTTATCTGGGTGCTAATCAGGAACTTTGTATGTGTCACTTCGGGAAACTTAGATCACCAAAATGTTGAAAATTAATGATTTCTTAACACACGAAATTTCTTTGGTAGGTGGAGGCTTTTAAAATATGAGGGGAGTGCGAAGGAAATGAAACAGTTAAATATACACTTAAAACATGTATAGGATCTGTATGCTGAAAACTACAAAATGCTGATCAGAGAAAACCTAAATCAATGGTAAGGCATACCACATTCATGGATTGGAAGACACAACATAATAAAGATGACAGTTCTCCCCCAAGGGATCTGTAGGTTTAATGCAATTCCTGTCAAAATTCCAGCTAGCAAGGTTTTGTATCGTTTTGTTTTTGTAGACATAGACATCTTATTCTAAAGTTTATATGGAAAGGCTTAGGCCCTAGAAGTGCTGAAAATAATCTTGACAAAGAACGAAGTGGGAGAAATCACTCTACTCAATATTAAGGCTTACTGTATAGTTATAATCAGGACAGTTGGTGTTGGTGGGGATCAATACATAGATCAATGAAACAGAGTAGAGAGCCAGAAATAGCCCCACTCAAATATGTTCAGCTTATTTTTGACAAAGATGCAGAAGAAATTCAAAGGAGAAATGAAACCATTTTCAACAAATGGTGCTGGAGCAAATGGACATCCACAGGCAAAAAAATGAACCTTGATCCAAACTTGACACCTTTTACAAAAATTAACTCCAAACATATCATGGACTGGAAGGTGAAGCATAAAACTATAAAACTTTTTAAAAATAGGAGAAAATCTCCTGCTTCTAGGGCTAGTGAAGAGTTCTTAGATTTGACGCCAAAACCCATGACTCACAAAAGAAAAAAATTGATAAGTTGAACATCAGCAAAATTAAAACCTTTTTCTCTGCAAAAGTCCACGTGAAGCAGATGAAGAGATAAGCTACAGACTGGGAGAAAATATTTACAAACCATATATCCGTCTAGTATCTGAAATATACAAAGAACTCTCAACACTTAACTGTAAAAAAACCATTCCAATTAGAAAATGAGCAGAAGATGTGAACAGACGTTTCACTGAGGAGGAGATACAGATGGCAAAAAAGCACATGAGAAGATGTTCAACATAATTAGATATCCAAAAAATGCAAATCCGGGCTTCCCTGGTGGCGCAGTGGTTGAGAATCTGCCTGCTAATTCAGGGGACACGGGTTCAAGCCCTGGTCTGGGAGGATCCCACATGCCGCGGAGCAACTAGGCCGGTGAACCACAACTACTGAGCCTGCGCGTCCGGAGCCTGTGCTCCGCAGCAAGAGAGGCCGCGATAGTGAGAGGCCCGCGCACCGCGATGAAGAGTGGCCCCCGCTTGCCACAACTAGAGAAAGCCCTCGCACAGAAACGAAGACCCAACACAGCAAAAATAAATTAATTAATTAATAAACTCCTACCCTCAACATCTTAAAAAAAAAAAAAGGGAAACCTTAAAAAAAATGCAAATCCAAACCACAACGAGCTATCACTATATACCTACTAAAATGTCTAAAATAAATAATGAAAACACCAATGCTAGGGAGTATGAGGAGAGACTGTATTGTTCCTATATTGCTGATGAGAATGTAAAATGGTACAGCCACTCTAGGAAATAGTTTGACAGTGTCTTATAAAATGATCTTGCAATTACCACATAATCGAGCAATTGTCCTCTTACACATCCCAGAGAAATAAAAACTTAGGTTCACACAGAAACCTGTATTGGCATACCTCGGAGATATTGGTTCCAGACCACCACAATAAAGTGAATATCATAAAAAAGCGAGTCACACAGTTTTTTTGCTTTCTCGGCACACATAAAAGTTATGTTTACACTATACTGTAGTCTATGAAATGTGCAACAGCATTGTGTCTAAGATGATGTGCATACTCTAATTAAAAATACTTTGCTGTTAAAAATGCTAACCATCATCTGAGCCTTCAGGGAGTTGCGGTAGTAATATCAAAGGTCACCGATCACAGATCGCCATAACAAACATAATAATGGTGAAAACATTTGAAATATGGCAAGAATTACCAAAATGTGGCACGAAGACGTGAAATGAGCAAATGCTGCTGCTCCATGCAGGGTTACCACAAAACTTCAATTTGTAAAAAAATGCAGTATCTACGAAGTGCAATAACACAAGGTATGCCTATACAAGAAAGCCCATGTTAGCTTTACTCATAAAAGTCAAAACCTGGAAACAGCCCAGATGTCTTTCAGTGGGTGGCTGGTAAACAGTGGCACATCCCTGCCATGAAATACTACACACAAGAAGAGAGGGACAAACTACCGATGCAGGATAATCGGGGTGAATTTCCAGGGGATTACGCTAAGTACCAAAAAGCCAGCCTCCAAAGGTCACAGACTATTTGATTCCATTGATACGACATTTTTGAAAAGATAAAATTTTAGAAATAGACAACAGATCAGTGGTTGCTAGGAATTAGAGACAGTGGTGGGGGGGCGTGGAAGGGAGGGGGCGCGGATCAAACGCAACACAGAACCCTGTGGTTTGGGAATTCTTCTGCATCATGACTGTAGTGGTGGATACCCAAATCTAGCCATGTGACAGAATTATTTAGAATTAAATATACGCACAAATGAATACAAGTGGAACTGGGGAGATTTTCATAAGATTGATAGATTGTATCCATGGCAAGAGCCTATGTTACCATCAGTGGAAACTGAGTAAAGGGTACCCAGGATCTCCTATACCATTTCTTACAATTGCATGTGAATCTACAATTATCTCAATAAATTCAGTTAAAAATATTTTATTGTTTTTTTATTTAAAGACTTGCATCTTATTAAAAAAATTGAAAAGAGAAGAAAAAGGATCAGAAAAATCACCATCCTGAAATAAAATCTTTCGGTGTATTTCTTTCTGGTCTTTGTTTTTTACATTTATATGAAAAACAAGTTGGGGCTAAACACCAGGATGGTGCAGAGTGGGGGCCTGACTGTCCCCACCTTCTGTGACATCAGAATTCATGGCTTGAGAGATGCTTGGTGACCAGAGGCCGGGGAGGTGAGGGTACGCTGTTCCACCCAGGCAGCCTGACCTGAGATCATGGTGATCCAACAGGTGCACAGCAGGGGGCGAGTGGCAGCTGAGAAAAGGGGAGGTCACACTGAGGACAAGAAACAGGTGAGGCCAGACCAGGTGTACATGGCTTTCCTCCCATCTGGACTCCATTTGACACTCCAGGAAGACTGTAAGGCCCTCAAAGTCAGGAACGGGCTTTCAGCCCGACTCTCCCTAGAGCCCAACCTGGTGGAACACAGCAGGGCTCAGGAGCTTCCTCTAGAAGTCATTCCTGACACTCTTATTTAATTCTCCACACTGCCAGCAGAAGCTATGCTCCAGGAGGGCTGGGATTTTTATTTAGCTTCCTGCTGTATTCCTAGTGCCTAGAATAGTGGTTGGTACATAACAGGTGCTGAATGAATGAATGAATGAACGAACCGAAATAAATAGGATAATACACCTGAATTGGAGAGGTCGTGGAGCTTTTGTTCTTAGGGCTGAAATTCAAACCTAACATAGGACTTTGTCAAAATGGAAAATGTTAGCACTTAATGTGCACAGCCTGGTGCTTCTACCCCTCTCTCTTTCATGACATTCCCGAGAAGCAATTATTAGCAAATGGGTAAGCTGAGGTTGGAAAGGCAAAAGGCCAGACAGCAGGGACAGACTGGGATTTGAAGCCAGGGCCATCTGACTCCAGAACCCTTAGCAAGGTGACCCTGCACTCCACCGCCTCCCAGGTGGAGAACTGAGGGAAGGATGTAAAAGGAGGCTGGGAAGGTCATCTGGGCCTTGCACACTGTGGAAAGGGGTGGGATTTTATTCTGAGATTAGTAAGAAGCCATTGAAGGGTTTTAAGCAGAGCGATACATGACTGACCTATATCTGTTTTCGAAAGATTTGTTCGCTCATACATTTAATACACATTCCAACGCTTCCTTTATGCTGGACTTTGCGGGGCTCCCATTATGCTGCAGCTTTTGCTAAAAAAGTGTCCCACGAATCTCAAAGCCCAGGAATGCTCCTTTTAGAAAAGTCATTTAAAAGGTTCTGTGGTTTGGGGAATGCTGATACCCTCGTTCCCTTCTTGGAGATTTACACAGCTCGTTCACATAACGAAGGCTCTGACAAGTCCTGCAGCAAGGAAATCCACATAACTTTGTTTACCACAGCATTTCCCAAATCAATTTGATGACAGAGTCCCCACCTTGCCTTTTTGAAAGACCTTTCAGCATATATCAAAATCCACTTTACAGGTGAAGAAACTGAGGCTCAGAGCGAAGAAATGATCTGGCTCAGGCCCCACAACAGCACAAAAGAAGGACTAAAACTCAATTTTAGTCGCTGTTCCCTGCCTTTGTCTCCACCCTGCACACACACACAAAAAATATAGCAGCAAGTATTCTGGTGAAGACACCATCCTGTAAAGCACATTGACAGAGGAGTGGTTAAAGAAATAGAAGAGCTTTCAGACCACAGAATGTTCATCAGCCGTTATAAAGAATGAGTCAGTTCTATGTGTCTTAGATAAAGAGAGTCTCAGGGAATACTGTTAAGAAATCTAAAAAGTGCCCTAACCTGAAGTGTACAATGATTTCACCTTGGGTGTCCACACCGAGGCAGTTGCTACCCAGATCAAGCTATAGAGCATGTCCAAGTTTCCTCCAAGGCCCCTCCCAGCTCACACTCCATAACCACGATTCTGAGTTCTATCATCACAGACGAGTTTTGTACGTCCCTGAATTTCATGGGAATGGAATCAAACAGTGTGTCCCTTCATGACTGGCTTTTTTCACTCCTAGTGTGTGTAACAGACTCAGTCACGTTGCTGCTACGTAATTAGTTTTTACTTTTTCTTACAGTTAATAATAATATAGTTGCTAGTATATATTTTTGAAAAGCTATCCAGGGAAGAGACAAATTATGCAAATCTCTTATCTTCTTTGTTTGTGGTAGCCAGTCTAAATCTTGCTTCACAAAGACAGGTACGTAAGAAATGTATTATTTCAAGTCAGATTAAATCTAGCTCAGCCCACATCCAGCGAGCTGGGGGGAAAGTCAATGTCGGTCACTACTGTGTCCACCTTAATCCTCTCTCCACTTTTGTTTGCCCCTGACACCATCACGGTCCCAACTCACATTGTCTGTTGAAAGCAGTTGTCTCTGAGTTCCCTGTGCTAAGACCTCCCAGCCACACCACGAGGGCCACCCAGGAGAGGGAAGTGGGCCCCTCCCAGACTCAGATTCCCCCTCTATCTTCTCCCACCTCTCCAAAAGGCTCTCAGTTTTCTCCCCTTCTGATCCTGGCACACCCATCAGAATCTCCTAAATGGTCTCGGACTGACCCAAGTTCCAGGGAGCAATGTTGTCTTCAGGCAGCCGTTTCATTCCTGCACCCAAACCCCAAGGGGTAGACTTCCAATTGCAGCCTTAACACAGTAACTGGGGCTAAACTAGCCCTCCCATTCATTGTAAGCGGCCATGAAATTGACAAAATAAATGAAGCAACTATTTTCTGGTGAGGGCAGCAGACAGCACAAAAGTGCAATCCCTGAGAAAAGAAAACTGGTGATTGCCTCATCTCTTTCCCAACGACGGCTGCACCAAGAGTTAGAGGGCGGACAGAGCCCAGCAGTCCTGCTGAGCTGCAGTCTGTGCAACTGAAGCAGCTGGACTCCGTAGGACAAGGCATTGGAGAGGAAGAAGAGCTGTGTGTCGAGAGGACCCCGAAAGCCCAGGCGGGGGATCTCCATGACTTCTTGGCTGTGGGCTGCATGCAAAGGATTTAGATTACCCACGGCTTACCAGACAGCAGCTGCTATGGGGTTTAGAGCAGAGATACTGGAAGTCCAGCAGTGCTGGAGGTGGATGGAATTCTGATCCAGCTAGAACCATGAAACCCCTTAAGATCCCAGGCATCCATTTGAGAGCACACATATACATACAGACACACACACACACACACACACACACACACATATCTATTCTATATTCATACAATATAATATTACTCATCAATAACCTCGAACATGGAGACATCTCAGAAGCATTATGCGGAGTAAGAATAGCTCAACAAAACAGTATATAATATATGGTTTCATTGATGTGAAGTTACAGAATAGGCAAAACGGCTCCACAGTGACAGAGAGCAGATGAGCGGTTCCCTATGGCAGGGGCAGGGGTAAAGAGGGGGTTGGCCGCAAAAGCACGTACAGGAACTTTCTAGGATGATGGAAATGGTCTACATCTAGATTGGAGTGGTCGTCCACAAGCACAGACATTTGTCAAAACTCATCAAACTGTCCATGTAAAATGTGCATTTTACTGCATGTGAATTATACCTCAATAAAGTCAACTCCTTTTAAAGATCATTTCAAAGAAAACATGCAAAAGTGAGGCAAGGATGAGAATAGAGGTGGGCCTTCCTTCTCAGCAGGGAGAAAGGGAAAACACCAATGAAATGTCAGTAAGTTGCCATGTTATCTAATTCTGCAATATTTGCGGGTTTTGTAGTAAGTACACGTGACTCAGATAATCAGAAAAAAGTTCAGCTCTAACCGTGACCTTATAGCAGCCCCACGCCTAGCCCTCTGTGAGGGAAGCAGGGATGCACGTATACCCTCCAGAAATTCATCTCCTCCCTCCTCCTCTTCTTGCCCCCAGACACTGTTGGCGTTGCTGATCTTGGTGCTATATGTGGGCACAGGAATATCAGGTGAGCATTCTGGAATCTGAGGAGGAAGGAGCCATGTCCACACAGAGTCAGGAGCCTATTCTGGAGATGGCTGCATGCCAAGGGGGCCTCCACAGCTTGCCTTCTCCCATCCTCTTCATCCCATTGGGATGACCAACCGAGTTTATTCCAACTCACTCTCCTTTCCCTTATTAAGAGGTGGTGTTTGTGCCTGTTTCAGGAAGAAGTTGGGAGGTGTCAGAAAGAATCAGAGAATGTCACTACGTCCAGAATCCTATGACTTCCCAGGTAACATATTCAAGAAGGTACTGAGGGACGTCAAGCTTGGCTGAGGAAATCTGAGAAGGCTTCCCAGAGGTGTCATTGATGGGTCTCGGCCGGGTGGAGAAGGTGGGGATGGGCAGAAGGAAAGCATTGCAAAGGCTTGGGGAACTTTTAGAAACCAGTGGCAAGGGAGGGTCTACATGAAAAGGCTCAAGATGCAATGTGAGTGTCTGCCTTTCAGGTGTTTGAATACCAGACCAGTGACCCCTCAGAAGAGCCAATCAAGGTCATCAGGACCTGGTGGAAGGAGAACTTGCATGTTTTCGTGGAGAAGCTAGAGAAAGAGGTGCGAGACCTGGAACAGCTGGTGCGAGACCTAGAGGAGTGGCTGGATGCCCTCCTGGGAGACGGGTACCCAGAGGAGCCCGGTGCCACCCTCAAAAATCACTTGTGAGGGGCCAGAGCTGGGACCTGGGCAGGAGGCCAAGTGGAAGGGGGCAAAGATTCCCAGGGGCTCCTCTAAGTAGGGCTGAGCTGTGACACTTGAAGTTTAAGGCAGCCAAGAAAATAAAGTAGTTGAGACACTGAGAACTCTAGTTGTCACCACTGCTGGTCCATGAAAGCTGAACTCAGGTCAGGAAGACACCAGGCTCTGCTGAGATACCATCACTTGTAGCAGGACTCTGGTGCACAGGAACCAACACCAGCCTCAGAGCCAGCCACAGGGTCAGGACCCCTCTCTTCCACTTGACTTGAGTCACTGTGCAAAATTCCTCAACCTCTCTACAACAAGATATCTCATTAATAAGAATCAGGGAAACAAACTTTGCCTCACAGGGTTACACTGAGGATCAAACGTGTATATATCGTGTATGTCTGGCATATAGCAGGTACCTGATAGACAGTTCTTCCTTTTTCACATTCCTTTTTCCTTCCTCCTTGGAAGTCAGCAGGAGGATGCTGGGTCTAGAGTATACAGATAGTATGTGGCAACTCAACCTTCTGACACTGCTGGTAGAAGCGTAAGTTTCCAGAACCCTTCTGGAGGGCAATTTGGTGAGAGCTATCAAATTCACAAATGCATTTATCCCTTGACCCAGCAAATCAACTTCAGCGATTTGTCATATGTATCAATGTATGCACATTGTGAAGTTACACACTTTGCTTCTAATAGCAAAAAAAAAAAAAAAAGGAACAATCCAAATGAAAATGACATCAGTAGGGCACTGGTAAGTACATCCAAACAATGAGATACCCTGTATCTGTGAAAGAGAAAGAAGAGGAGGCTTTCCTACTGATATGGAAAAGCCTGAAAGGTATGTTGTTAAATGAAAGAAATGAGTCCATATTTTACTGTTGATGACGAAGTTGTGATTGAATACGCATAAAAACTCTAGATGGATACAAAACAGGGGGAGCTTGAAGGGAGCTGAACTGGGGCAAATTTATGACAAGGACGGGAGGGAAACTTTCCATTGTTTACTTTTCACACTTCCCTATTTTCAAACTATGTGAATGTTTTGCCTATTCAAATATTTTTTTAAATAAAATTACCTATTATTTTGCTTGCAGACAAGGACTGGACTAGTGTATACAAGAAAAATAACAATATCACTATGATGAAATTATGAGTGACTTTTAATTTTTTTTCTTTTTGGCCATGCTGCACGGCACACCTTGTGGGATCTTAGTTCCCTAACCAGGGATCGAAGCTGTGCCCCCTGCAGTGGAAGCACAGAGTCCTAACCACTGAACCACCAGGGAATTCCCTAATTTTTTAAAAATAGTGCCAAGAGAAAACCTCTCTCTTTTGATTATTTTTATTAAGCAATGAGAATGCTTGTCTAGGATTTTCCCTTTTTCCCTTGACTTCCAGGAAACTCAGAGTTCAGCTGTCCGTTACAGGAATTATATTGGCCTCACTTCTTTAGATTATTTATTTCCCCTTCTTATGACTTCTTTGTTTTTTATTTTAATGGAATTGTTATATATCTGCCAATTATTAGGACCACCTCCAATCTTTGAAAAGTCATGAGGGTTCCAGTTAAAATAATCTCAGAGGATATCTGACTTAGAGGGAACGTCACAGCAATCCATTTGCCAGAAGGAATGAATCAATTGTCATTTGGGTTGGAAAAAGTCTTTGCAAGTTATGGTTACAGTTTGCCTGGGGGTGGGAACCAGAATCTGTTTTTTCTCATTTGCAGTTATTTCAGCAAGAGTTCTACAGGAAGAGGTTGATTGATATTTCCTGGTGTTCATGTTTACTATTACCATACAAGTTGTAGTTATAAATCCAAAATCATGTATATCATGTATGTTCTATGGGTACTTTAAAGGGTTCTCAGGCATAAATATGACAATATACAATGCATAATTAAGCCTAAGACACACTTTAGACTTTAAACCAAGTTGTTATTCTACTGTATCTGTAATATATATGTATGTGCTTACATAATACTTATATATATTATATGTACTTATATATTTTGTTATATGTAAAAGACAGTTTAGATGTTTATATATGTAATTTGGGGGATACATGAAAAAAAAGAAAGCAGAGCCTAGATCCTTAGGGAATAGGACCACCCCCGTGGACATTACCAGAGCCTTTGAGGAGTTAGTCCCCTGAAAGCTCTTGGATGCCACCCATCTTCCCCCAACACACACACAAAAAGTGCCTAATAGGGACCCACTGACGGTGGTTTCTGTTGGTTTCCTGCCTTGTGAGCCCATAAAGAACAGCGAGCCCTTCAGGGTGGCTCAGGCCATGAGGCCCAACAAGGGAACCGGGATCTCACAGGAATTGAGAGCATATCACGACATGGGATGGTGGAGACTGGAACAGGAAGGTCTTTATGAACCGAAGGTATCCACCAAGGCACTCCAGGAGCCCTCACTGCAAGAATCTGGGTTCTCTCCAGTGTTCCACCTTTACCTTGCCTTTCTCCGGGTCCCTGCTTCCCTTTGTGCGACGGCTCCATCTCGTCTGCTTCGAGTGGCTTCCTTGCCCTCCACTCTGTGTATCCCTGCTTGAGCTCCATGCTTCTGCTTCTGAATCCTCGTAACTCTGATTAAGTCCTAGTCTCACAGGCCTCTCTCTTCCTCACGACCTTCTAACTTCTATTGACTATATGATTCTGCCCGTAGTTCCCAGGTCAAACTCTAGGGGGAGTGGATGGGATACAATTGGCCCATCTCATTCACTGGAGTTTCTGGTGCTGAGCCAGGCTCTGTGCCAGGCAGCCTTTGGATTGAGTGAGCTTGGGGAGGATCAGGTGCTCCAGGACAGAGCTGCTCATACAAGAAACAGCCTGGGCCCCTTCCTGACAAGAGGCTTTGGACCACATGTGATGACCTGATTTACATTTCCCAATGGGGTCAAAACGTGGCAGAGAGAGTGACAGCAACCCTTGTACCTGGAGCCCCAAGAGTCTATATCAGCAAAGCAGAATTACGTGAGACAAACATTCAAAGGCTGAACACAATTGCTGAGAATGAGGTGGGAGGGGCTTGACCACCGGAACCACATAGATGCATGGGGCAGCCCAAACAGAGAAGATTTAACTCTCTGCCTTCACTTCCTGGGTGTGAAAAATCCAAATGACACACTTCAAAATAAGAGTATGACTACCTTCTATAACTTTGAAGTCTTATAATTTGAATGATTTTAGCAAAATGTTGCCCAGTAAACCTATTAAGGGGCCCACTTTCATATCTACAGAGTGGATTTCCCTTGAGAAGAGAAAAAGGCTTTTGCTTAAGAAGGCAACTCTACATTTCTCCAAAGAAGACACACAGATGGCCAACAGTCACATGAGAAAATTCTCAACATCACTAATTATTAGGGAAATGCAAATCAAAACTACAGTGAGGTACCACCTCACACTGGTCAGAATGGCCATCGTCAAAAAGTCTACAAATAATAAAGGCTGGAGAGGGTGTGGAGAAAAGGGAACCCTCTTGCACTGTTAGTGGGAATGTAAATTGGTGCAGCCACGATGGAGAACAGTAGGGAGATTCCTTAAAAAACTAAGAATAGAGTTAGCATATGATCCAATAATCCCACCCCTAGGCATATATCCAGAGAAAACCATAATTCGAAAAGATACATATACCCCAATGTTCATAGCAACACTATTTACAATAGCCGAGATATGGAAGCAACCTAAATGTCCCTCAACAGATGAATGGATAAAGAAAATGTAGTGTATGTGTGTGTGTGTGTGTGTGTGTATACATATATATATATATATATATATATATAGACAGTAGAATAATACTCAGCCATAAAAAAGAATGAAATAATGCCATTTGCAGCAACATGGATGGACCTAGAGATTACCATACTAAGTGAAGTAAGTTAGACAAAGACAAATATCATGATATCGGTTATATGCAGAATCTTAAAAAAAATGATACAAACTTATTCACAAAACAGAAATATACCCACAGACATAGAAAACAAACTTATGGTTACCCAAGGTGAAATGGGAGGAGGGGTAAATTAGGAGTTTGGGATTAACATGTACATACTACTATATATAAAATAGATAACCAACAAGGACCTACTGTATAGCACAGGGAACAATACTCAATATTTTGTAATAACCTGTATGGGAAAAGAATCTACAAAAGAATGGATATATGTACATGTATAACTGCTTCACTTTGCTGTGCACCTGAAACTAACACAACATTGTAAATCAACCATACTCCAATAAAAATTTTTTAAAAAAGAAAGAAGTATCGATTGGACCACGCATGTGCCAGCCACCGATGAATGAGACGTTTATAGGCTAATGGTGAAAACAAATGAAAGAAACAAGTAGAAAAGTCAGGACAAGGCAATTTCAGAGAATAATAAATAAAAGAGCGGAAACGAGACCACTTAGCAAATCACTGTAGTTCCAGGTAGAAATGGAGGCTTGGCGTGGGGGAAAAGTGCCCAGAATCAGGAGACATTCTGAAAATGTATCCAGTGGGACCTGCTGATGGATGAGAATGTGGGAGAAGAGTCTAGAAAGCTGTTTGCCAGGCCTCAGGACTTCCTCTCTTTTCAGCAAGGAGGAACCTGAGCCATGAGTCAGGTTTTGACCCAGGTAGCCCAAGAGGGCAAGATGGAAGAGAGAGGTTTGGTCTGGTTAAAGGGAAAGTGGCCAGTTGGGAAAATGTCATGACCACTCAAGTATCCACATTTCTTTCCTTTGTCTCAGGCACCTGGAGCATGAGATCAGCATTACAACAGTTAAAAACTTTTAATTAATTGTAATTGACGGTTCTCTCCCTTATCTCTCTTTTACTTAATAGATTTGGCAGCCTTCCTAATGCTCCCTCGGGCTCTTCTCTTTGGCTAACACTGATTCATTCTACTTTTTAATTTGCTCGTCTTATTGCATTTGGTCAGCTGCTTTTCTGTTCTTTCACCTTATATATATTATATAATGGGGGAAAAACCCACAATCATTCAGATAATTCATGTTTTAAAGATAAGAATCTGATAATCTAGACAAAACCTAGGTAAGGTAAAGTCCACTTGTACGTTAGCCGTTAAGTAGTTCATAAGCCTATTATGATTATCGGGAAGAAATAATAAAATTGTGATAGCTGACATTTAGAAAATGCTTCCTGCATTTCTGTTTTAGGGGCTCGGTCAAGTGCTATGGGAGGGGAAACTGAGGCAGGGAGAGAGTATATCATTGTTAAAATCATATCATCAATAAATGGGGAGCCAGGATTCAAACCCACACTGTCTGGCATCAAAGCCCTCACTCTAACCCAATGTGCTTTACAGCCTCCCCTCCGTTAAGTCCAGCGAAGATAATCTCTTTCTCTCTTTAAAATGTTATCCTTTTATTGTTAAGGAATCATATGCCAATTAAATTTAGAAGGCAGTAAACACTACATGTCAGGTACATATATAGAGAAGTAGAAATCATATTTCCTGCCCACATATAGCTGGTCTGTCTACCATGAAGCCAAGAAACAAAGATGGAAAAAAAGAAATCTCTAGCTCGTTTTAAAAGTCATTGGGTGAAGTGCCAAAGGCACCTAACTAATTGACAAATGAGTATAATATTTATTGACTTAACTAAGAGTTCAGAGAAGGGATAGGGCGCTTGAATTGGCACTAACCTGAAAATCTGTTAGTCCAGTTACAGAAAAATGCTGAAATTTGAATTAGGCTATGGACAAGAGGAAATCGTGGGAGAAATGGAAGAAAAGATGAATGATGGGCGGGGGCAGAGAGGGGCCCTTCCTGCTAGAATCACATCTCAGGTATGGGTACTGTGGCCCAAACTAAACCCAAGGGTCAGATCTGAGGTCTCAGGTAAGATTTGGAACCAGCTCCCCAAAGGTCTTTGTGAGAATAAGGTTTAAAAAAGAAACCCTTAAGAAGGAGGGACTCAGACTCCCTTGAAATTATTCCAAGACCAGGAAGGTTCATTTCCAGTCTTCATGTCATATTTTTGATGATGTCAAATAAAAAAGTGGAGTTAATCTGTTCCCTTAATCCACAAATTTGTTCAACAAAATTGTGAAAAGCACTAAATCCAATTTGGTTCAAATCTGGCTGTCAGAAGGATAATTGAGGGATGAAACCAAAGAAGACGCCTTTGGGGGCATCCAAGTCCTTTCCGTTGGGACATTTCCAGGAGGAGGAGCATTCTTGCCTTAGGGCAGGGCCAGAGCTTTAGTCCAGCAGTGCTGCTGGCCTTCTTAGTCCAGTGGCTGAGCCTTCAGCAGAAGGCCCCAAGTTACCTGAGTGCTTTGGCCAAATCACTTCATCACTCAGAGCCTCAGTTTCCCTCCCTGTCATACAGTGCTACTACGAGACACTAAGAGGACACGATGACAGTAAAGCACAGCGCTAGGAAAGCTAGTAGGTGCTTAGAAAAGGAAGCATAACAGAAAAGTCCAGGTAGATCCAAACACAGGCTCGGGTAAATCCAGGGACATTGGGCTCTCTCTCCCTCCTCCTCCCCGCCCCCCCCTCTGTTTGCCTCTGGGCTGGTCCCATTCTCAGGCATGCTGTCCCCACAGTGGAGGCAGCATGGCTTCTGGAGTTCCAGGCTAGATCACATCCTCTCCTTCTCCCCGGAGGAAAAGAAATGCCTCTTCCCTGAGAGCTGTGCTCCAAGTCCTGCATTTGAACCTGGTGGCCCTCGGTTTGGATCACATACCATTCCTGAGCTACTCCTTGTGGCTGAAGTGATGCAATGCTCACATTGGCCAGACCTGCTCACACACCCATCCCTCTAGCCAGGGATAGTCCTAAGCACAGACTGAGGGGTGGGGAGCCGTGGTTCCCCAAGGGAAATCGGGGTACTGGTAGCAGAATGGGGGAAACCAGTGCTAGGAAAAAATTTTTAAATACTTTGTTAAAGTACCGATAACAGCAATTCATTTTCATCACACTCCAGCAGGGTGTAAAGTGCTTTCTCAGCTATCCTACCTCACGTGGATCTGAGCTCTAGACAAGACAAGTGATCTTTTTTAACACCCTGGCGCATGGCCAGCTACAGCAGAATTTACTTCTCTTGCCTGTGAGCCCAGGCAAAGTGCACATCAACGAGGTGAAATGAAGAAGCTGAAAGGTCAGGGCTTTGGGGTAAAACAGATGTGGTCCAAACCCTGCCTCTCCACTCCCACCTCGGCACTGTGCCCTCAGACAGGTCACTCCATCCTTCTGAGCTGCCCATAAAGTGGGGTTTGTCTACATATCTCCAGGGCCTACTTAGAGGATTAAGTAATAACAGCCAACTTTTAATTAGTGTTTACTATGCTCCAGGCACAATTCTAAATGCTTTATGGGCAGCACCTACCTTATTTAACCATCACAAATCTATGCATCAGGTACTATCAGTGTCTTCACTGCACACGTAAGGTAACTGGAACACGGGGTACATAACTCTTCCAGGGTCACACAGTAAGTGGTAGAGCCAGGACGCAAACTCAGACAGGGAAATTCCGGGGCCACGTGCTGAAACCCCACCCTATGCTCCTTCCGGATTAGATGAGGTAATGCGCATGCAAGAGCTATGTAAACTGTAACACGTTGTATAAATGTCACTTGCTATTACTTCTTTCCTCCCGCCCTGGTCATTAAGGTCACGAGGGACCTCATGAATCTACCGTTCAGATATTTTCTCACCGTGCTAGACTTGGTCCCTGAGGTGCACTTCCTCCCAGCCTGCCTTTGACTCTGAGGCTACCCCTCGAGATCCACCTGATTCGTTTCATTCTCCAGTCTCAGCAAAGACGCTTTTTGCACACAGGCATTCATTTCCTCCACAACTCTTAATGACCACAACGATGAGCTGCAGCCATCGTTGGACAGAACAAGAACCAATATGGTCTCTGCCCACACGGAGCTCCCAGTATGGTGGAGCAGTCACAGAAAATGGGGCCAGGGGAGGAGATTCAGCTTCACGGATAAATTGGACATAATATTAGAACCTGGCTGTCAGGGTGGTGGCAAGATATACGCGAGAGGAATCAGGCAAGAAGGGTACCCAGCACGGTCAGAGCTGAACACACTTAGCTATTGTCACAAAATGAATTCTACTGCCTCACTCCCTCTGACACAGAGCTTAGGACTCACTCAGTACAACTTACTTGTTCCCCTCTCTAGGCATCCTTTGTTATTCTTGGTTTCTGCTTTATTTCTCATATCAAAACACACACTCATTAGCAGAAATTCAGAAAAAGTAAAACAAATGTACATTTTTTAAAAATAACAGGTGTATAGAGACAGAAAGCAGATTGGTGGTTTCCAGGGGCCGGTGGGAGGAGGGAACTGGGAGTGAATGCTTCACAGGCACAGGGTTTCCACTTGGGGTGATGAAAAAGTTATGGAATTAGACCGTGGGGATGGTTGCACAACACTGTAAGTGTACTTAATGGTGAAAATGGTACATTTTATGTTCCGT
Source organism: Phocoena phocoena (assembly GCF_963924675.1). Lineage (NCBI taxonomy): Eukaryota > Metazoa > Chordata > Mammalia > Artiodactyla > Phocoenidae > Phocoena > Phocoena phocoena. Next base: position 148,168,647 of record NC_089221.1, read on the forward strand.
GTATTTGCCACGATAAAAAAAAAAAAAAAATGCTGGAGAGCATAACCTCACTACCCAGAGTCAGCCAAAGCAATGTTTTGTGGGTTTCCCTCCACCTTTTTTTCAATGCATATTTTTAAATAGTTAAAGTCATACTGCAAGTATAATTCTGTATCCTCCTTTTTAAATCCAGCCCTATGTCATCAGCGTTATTCCCATGTCCTGCATAACATTGTTGGGCATTTAGGGAGTTCTTTTCTTCAAAGAACTATTCACTATGATTAACAAATGCACTCAGAAAATGAAAGGAAAGCCATAGACGGGGAGAAATTATTCACAATACTATACCTGACAAAAGACTTATATCTAGAATATATAAAGAACTACAAATCAATATGAAAAATATAAACCACCCAATTTTTTTTCATGTGCCATAGGTTTGAAAAGACACTTCAAAAAGAAGATTTATGAACGGACAATAAGCATGAGGAAGGTGCTCAACATCACAGCTCATCAGAGACGTGTATGAAAATCACAGTGAGACACCAGGGGGATATCCCACGTTGGAGAGGAGGGGAGGGAGCTGCAAATCTCATACACTGCTGATATAATATTATGCAAACCACTTTGGAAATCAGTTTGGCAGTTTATTATAAATACACATATAATACACTGTGCCCTAATGATTCCATTCTAAGTATTTACCCAAGAGAAAGAAATGAATGAGGCCAAACACACACAAAACCACAAACTCAAACACAAACACAAAACCTTGCACAAAAATGTGCGTAGCAGCTTTATTCATAAAAGATAGCAACTGGAAATAACTCAAATGCCCATAAATAAATTGTGATTACATTCATACAGCAGAATACTATTCATAAGTAAAAGAATGAACTACTGATACATAGAACAGCATGGGTGAGTCTCAGAAGCATTATCTTGCTTGAGATAAACAAGATATAAGACTATATATTGTCGGATTCCATGAATAACTAGACTATGGTGACAGAGATCAGGTTGGTATCTCAGGCAAGGTGTACAAGGAAACCTGCTGGAGTGTTGGGAATAATCTATATCTTAATATGAGGTGGTGGATACATGGGGTGTTTGCATTTGTTGCAATTCATCGAAATGTATACTTCAAATCTATTTTATTGTATATAACTTATGCCTCAATATCATTAAAAATAATAAAATTATATGCCAACTCTATGACTCAACAGTTTCATTCCTAGATGTTTACCCAAGAAAAGAGCATGTACTCACAAAAAGTCTCGTATAAAAATATTCATTGCAACTTTATCCATAAGAGCCAAAAACTGTAAATGGATTAAATATTCCAATTGAAAAAGAAAGATGATTAATCTCAATTTTTTTAAATGCATGTTGCTTACAAGAGACACAAATATAAGGACCCAGAAAGGTGGAAAATAAAAGGATGAGAAAACGTATCTATAAAAATACTAAAAAAATAAATAGGTATGTTAAAAAGCAGGTATAGGTCTACTAATATCAGACCAAATAGACATTAAGACCAGAAGTATTATTAGACATAAAGAATAACAATTCATAATTATAGAGGGGTCAATTCAACAGGAACATGTAACAATCCTAAATTCAAATGAGTTTAGCAATGGAGCCTCAAACACAGTAAGAATTAAAAGGAGAAAAAAACCACATCCATAATCATAGCACATTGTTTAGAAACATGTCTCTCAGTAACTGATAATACAGATATAAAATTAATATAGATATATTAAGATTTAGTGACATGAATAACAAATCTGATCAGACCCAAACCTATTCAGTCACCTAGTTTATGGCAAACATACCACTACAGCGTAGCAGGGGCAAACGCTCTTGCTAATAAATGGTGCTAGATAAACTGCACAAACTTATGGAAAATATGGACGTTGACTCTGACCTCATACCACACCCAAGATTCTATTTCAGGTGAATCATGGACCTACATATGAAAAGTAAAACAATAAAGCTTCTAGAGTAAAACATGGGTATATATTTATGGCTATGGATAGACAAAGATTTATTCAACTAAACATAAACACTAAACATAAAGGAAAAGATTAGTAAATTAGACTATTTTAAAATTAAGAAATACTGTTCATCAAAAGACATCATTAGAAGATTAAATGAACAAACAGAAGGGGAGAAGATATCTGCAATGCATGTCTCCTACAAAGAACCTGTATACTGAATATATAAAGAACTTCTACAAATCAATAAGAAAAAGACAGACACCACCCCCCCCGCCATGGGAAAAACATTGAACAGGCACTTCACAAAAGGGCATACCCAGGGGGCCAATTAGTTATTCATGAAAACCTAATTAAAACCACAACGAGATACCATCACCTAAAATCAGAATGTTTACATTTTTTTGAACTGATACCAAGTGTTGCCAAGAGCTCCTGGCGCTCTCACATACTTCTGCAGGAGTGTAAATTCGTACAACTGTTTTGGAAAACTGTTAGCAGGACCTAGTGAGGCTGAACGTACACATGTTTTATGAACCCAAAATTCTACTCCAAACGTAGACTCTCAGAAGTATGTGTGTGTATGTGCGTGTGCAGGTGTGTGTGTATCGAAAGTCACGTCCCAAAATAACATAACAACATTATTTTTAATACTTAGAAACTAGAAACCATTCAAGGGTTCATCACTGGTAGAATGGATAAATAGTTTTCCATTCATACAATGCAATACTATCCAGCAGTGAAAAAGAACAAATCAATACACGCAAGACCATGAATAAGTCTCACAGATATAATGTGACTGAAAGTCAGATATGGTTCTCTGTGACCCATTCACGTGAACTTCAGAATCAGGCAAAACTAATCTATAGTGATACAAGTCAGAATATAGGTTTCTTTTAGAGGGTAATGATCATGAGACAGTACAAAAGAGACTCTTGGGATGTTGGTAAAACTCTATATCTTGATCTGGACGGCGGGTACCTACATATATTCGCTTTGTAAAAATCCATCAGGCTCTTCACTTAAGGTTCATGCATGAAGCTATATCACATTATCCTTCAGTTTAAGTTTAGCAAAACATAGTATATGAAGAGTACTAAAGTTTACCATACCTATTGCCAAATTACTTTTGAGTAACTTTGTACCAATTCCCACCAGCCTTGTTGTGTCCCAACCAAAGCCTTCCAAATATTGAGCATTATAATCTTCAAAGAACATTCTTTAGCTTCATCTCAATTTGACTTTATCCAACAAGTCAGCAAATAGTTACAACAGCTCAAGCTACAATGAATCCGGATCAAACTGTTTCACTTTCTATCTCTCTACTCCCTCCTCACCCCCACCAAGGCAGTAGGAAAGGATGGGAAGGGATGAATTGAGCAAGATACGATAGGGAGTAAATCATTCCTCCGTGTCTGCAGGGGATTGGTTCCAGGACACCCCTGCAGATACTAAAATCCAAGGATGCTCAAGTCCCTTACAATATAAAATGACATAGTAGAGTTGGCCCACCATATCCGTGGATGCACGACGTGTGGATATTGCAGGGCTGACTGTATCAACAGGACTTACCATGGAGTGTGCCTGCATGTTGCTCAAATCCCTTCCCAAAAGCAGCCTTTAGAGAAATTGGTGATGGGGGCTCCTAAAGACAGGTGGCCTGGACGAAAGAGTCTGGGACAGGAGTCAGGGGGTCTTGGTTCTTAGCCCAGCTCTCCCACTAGTTCATGGCGACCTTGGGCAGTCCTTTCCCCCTCTGGGTATCTGTTTCCTCAATTGTAAATAAAACAGTTAGATTGGCAGGTCTCTGAGCACTTTTCCAGTTAGAATTGGCTATGATCCCATATGATTCTGTGAGTCTACATAACACTGTTTTAAGTGCTCTGTGAGGCACCTATGTGTACATTTATGTATGAGCTGGACATTGTGTTCACCAGAATTCTCATTAGGAAGAGAAATGTATTTGTTAGGGGATGTGAGGATGTGAGCCTCCATGGGCACCCAAGTGTGGCAAGGAAGGGGTTCTCCTGTAGGAGGAAAGGGGATAACTTTGCTTATATCTCCAGAGGGAAGAGGAAAGAGAAGCCCTGATAGACCCACAAGATGCTGGAAGGCTCTGTGTGTCTATAAAGCAACCGTTTCCCATAGCCTCGCCAATCGTCAGTAACATCGCTAAATGCATGACATGCTTGGAGGCAGATTTTCTTGTGAAAACTGGTGAAAGGCTTGAGCTCCCTGCACAGATCCACATGGGCCAGTCCCAAGGCAGCACACGCAAATGCAGGGGCCAGGAGGGAGAGGGAAGCGTGGAAGCATTCTGCACAGGGACCGGCGTATCAGGGAGCATGCACTCAGCTTACCCAGGGCAGGCAACGGGGGTTTCAGTTTCGTTGAACCCAGCCTCCAGGGTGCAGGAGAGCCTTAGCTGACAAATACCTCACATCTCCTATGGGGAAGACTGCTATCGACTGCCCTCAACCTGCATGAAATAACCTTGGGGGACAGACAGGGCTCTTCCCTCCTTTCTAACTGGAGTCCCTGTTTCTGGGGCTGGGACTGTCTCGCAGCAGCTGCGTCACTGATACCCTCACCCCTAGCGCCCTCTTGTTCCAGGGCACCCTCACCTGGGTTGGGCGAGTACCCATGGTTGGCAGTGGGTGCTCTGCAAACACGGTCCTCGCTACCCGTCGCACAGGCTTTGCACGCTGGAAACCATTTCCCCCCCTCCCTTGGTTGAAAACAAGGTTGAATTCATAATTTTACCATTTTTCAAAACTGCCTAACTCCGAGGGGGAAAAGGGAGTTTTCAGTAACCCCTAGCCGGTAGCCAAGAATTAGCAAGGAAAATAGTGCTTCCCACTTTCTAATTGATGCGTCTGCCAAGGGCCCCAGGTATGTCGGCTCCTGAACACGTGCCTTTGGGGAATTAGTCTCAGGAAACATATCCTCCGAGGCCATGTGCGCTTCCTGTCGCCCGCAGGGCTCCCGAGACCCGCTAGACGCTAATTTTCTTAGTACAAAACCATTCCTTTTTTTGAAATGAAAAATGACTTGTTAAACCCCTCTCGGGTCCCCTTTTTTTCTCTCCTCCCAGAGAAACACATTAAAGTAAACAAACTTGAGATGTAAAATGAAAACAGGGGCCCCCGTAGCACCTGCAGGGTTTTACCAGCTCACATTACAAAGCCCTGTCTGAAGTGGCCCGAGAACTGTTTCCATTACAAATAGCCGGTTCTCTTGAAAGTAAGGCAAAAGCCAAATTAGTCAGATTACATCAGGATATATTTTCCTGTAGCATAAGTTCTTTGGAAACACCTGCCTGACATATTTCAGACGTGTGCCGAGGCGAGCCGGGCCCTCGGCGGTTTCCAGGGCTCGTCAGAGTCTCAACAAAAAAGGGTGTTTGGGTTTCACTAAGTAAAACTGGGTGAGATGCCCGTGTGGAATTTGAGTTGCTACAGACTGACTTTCTGGCACCTTTGAAGAGACAAGTTTTAACCAGCTCTGTCCCTGCAGCACTTGGCAGTGTCAAGAGGGTCCTGGCACATAGGCAACTTGCGTCCGAACCTCCGTTGGGTGCAGGGGGAGACACGTGGGGCTTACGTGGTCAGGGAGGCTTGAAGGGCCCGGTTGGAGTAGGAGCGTGTCCTCACTCTCTGGGAAATGCTAAAATTAGAGAAGAGAGCAGAGCCCACAGCCAGGCAGGGGGTTGAATGGAGCAGACAGACGAAGGCAGGTGATGCTCTAGGTCACCCCAGCCCTCTTATCTTTCCCCAAAACCCTAATTGACATTCTGCCCTTGACAACCCTCTCCCGCTGTAGACTTTATTATTTCAGTAACTAATATGAGTAATTTACTTTTTCAAATGATCTGCGTTGCTTAGAAAGTGCCTGGTCAAGTGAGTTGAATAAAATTATGGTAAATCCACAATGTGGAATATTACATAACCATTCCAGTGAGTCAGGGTGAATGACGGGGATTCTTGTGGAAAGACCTCCAAGGTGTACTAAGTGAAAAAAATCAAGTTGTAAAACAACAGAGATAAGATGATCCCATTTATTTAAAAGGGGACTTGGGGGTGGGGGCAAAGACATACACATGAAATACACACATGCCAGAAAATGCATAGAAAGTGGACCAGGAGAAGAGACAGTAAGCTATTAACAGTGACCACCACTGGGGAGGGAATGGAGATGCGGGAGGGAGAGATGAGGGGGGCTTTCATTCAGAATATGCTTGAAATGGTTACGATGAGAACGGAGTCATGTATTACTTGTATAAAGAGGATGTCCTTAATAAAATAATACAAAAAGTACATATACACACTACTATATATAAAATAGATAACCAACAAGGACCTACTGTATAGCACAGGGAACTATACTCAGTATTTTGTAATAACCAATAAGGGAAGAGAATCTGGAAAAAAGTAGATGTATATGTATGTGTAACTGAATCACTTTGCTGTACACCTGAAACTAACACGACATTGTAAATCAACTCTACTTCAATAAAAAAAAAAATACAAAAAGTGTGTGTCGGGGGGCAGTGCCTCAGCATTCTCGTTGAGTTCCTAAATTCTGAAAGCTGAAGAATTCACATCTCCAAGTGTGTGATGGGCCCGGGGCATTGCTGGATTTTCTTATACCCTGGCTGGGTCAAACACTGGCCAGTGATGCACTTGGGAAGCACACAGGTCATGGAAACTCTTCATCAGCAGTGAGAGTGTATCTAACAGCACAGTGAGGATAAAAGTGCTAAGATCCACCATCCTGGATTGACACCCTGACTCAGCCACTTACAAGCAATAGGACTTAGGACACCTTCCTTAACCCCTCTCTGTGCCTCACTTTCTTAGCCATAAAATGGGGAGGAGAATAGAAGGTATCTGATAAAGTGGTCGTGGGGATTAGAATAGGTAAATCAAGTGACAGCATTTAGCACAGGGCCTGGAGCACAGTGAACACTCTAAAATGGGAGTTCTTATCGAGATTGGACACATCATAAAGTTTCTTCTTACATTTATATGTTCTAAATGAGTACCTGATGGGGTCCAATCCAACGGATAAACATTTCCCCTTAAGATAAGGATACGGGTATTGCCACTGGCAGAGTAGGACCACTCAAGCACCCCGTGTGTGAAGGGCGTAGGCCTGGGTCCTTTCACACCCATCAGAGAGGTCTTTACTCTGTCGGGAGAGACCCGAGATATGTAGACACAGAACTCCAGCGTGCCTCAGGTGAGGTATTCCAACAGGTCACCCAGAGGGCCAAGAGCAGACAGCAGAGCCAGAGGAAGGCACCGAGCAGAACTCCAAAGGCCAGGAGAGCAAATCATCTGTCATCTGGGCGCCAGGACCTCGAGGTTTGCAGAGGAGCACAGCGAGGGGCGGGGGGCGGGGTGGGGGGGCTCCGCCCCAGCCGCAGCACCTTGCCAGGGCACACCAGCTGTGTGAAAAGACCAGGGTGGAACTAAACAGCCAGAGTTTAAACTTAAAGCCAGGAAATTACTGACCTGGAGAGCAACCGTAGACGGTCATCGGACGCAATGCGTGTCGGCTCCAACCTGCCTCCTCTCCCAACCAGCAGGAATCTGAACTGTGCAAACTGAAATCAGCCCCCTGGACTCCTTTGTCTCCCATATCCCAGCCCAGATTGTCAGCACAATTCCCCCCGGTAGGGTTTTTATGACTGGTGATGATGTAAGGAGTCAGAGAAAACACAGCTGGTCTGGCGTGGTTTACAAAGAGGGCGCGGGGAGAGTGTGCCTGTCCCCAGACGCCAGCCTTACAGCTGCTCAGGCCCCCCCCAAGGCTGAGGGTCTCCACCACCTCTCATGGAAGGAAACACATGGCTCAGACCAATGAGGCACTGCTTTCATTTAAAAAAAAAATCAGATGTAGGCATTTTAAAAGCACTGCGATGTCTGGGGTTCTCCTTCCCTGCCCCCATCATCAGTGAATTCTCCTTCTCGCTAACTTGACCCATTAAATACCAGTCTCAGATTCATTGCTTTCTCGGCATCCTCAGTACCATTTCCTGGGTTGGGCCTCATCGTCTCTCCCTCGGAGTCTATAACCACCTTCTAACTATTCTTCCTGCCTTCAGTCTTGGTTCCTCCAATCCACCCAGTAGCCAGAGTGACTTTCTCAAACACAAATCATATCAGTCTCTCTCCTGTTTAAAACCTTCAATGGCTCCCTATTGCTTCCAGAATAAAGCCTAAACTCCTTTGCTGGTGCAGTCCATTCTTGTCATTCACAGAAGTCCTATTCTATACTCACCACCAACAGTGGCTTCACAAACATGGAACCATTGCTCTTAGGGGAAATACAGAGTTAGGGTCCTGTGAGCCTTTTGTTGTTGTTAACCAATCAATAAATAACCTTGTTGTATGTGTCTTTCTGTTTGATTTTAATATATATTTAACATATATTGCTGATTCATTAACATTGAACTCATGGCCAACAGGACTGTAACTCATGCCTCAACGAAGCTTTTCCAAAGCAAGTATTTCCTGCGTAAGGCACAGGATGTGATCATCCTTCTTGAGGTCAGGAAAAGTAGACAGCACTACAGCACTATGCTTGGGGGCCATCTGAAACAGCGAAATCACCATCAAAAAGCACAAAAACGGGACTTCACTGGTGGTGCAGTGGTTAAGAATCTGCCTGACAATGCAGGGGACACAGCTTCGAGTCCTGGTCTGGGAAGATCCCACATGCTGCGGAGCAACTAAGCCCGTGCGCCACAACTACTGAGCCTGTGCTCTAGAGCCCGCGAGCCACAACTACTGAAGCCTGCGTGCCTAGAGCCCGTGCTCTGCAACAAGAGAAGCCACCACAATGAGAAGCCCGTGCACCTCAACGAAGAGTAGCCCCCGCTCACCGCAACTAGAGAAAAGCCTGCGAGCAGCAACGAAGACCCAACGCAGCCTAAATAAATAAATAAATAAAAGCACAAAAATGGGACAAACATAGCACTAAATAGACTGAGGAAAGAGCACTTGTTTATAATAGTATGAGAGCTGAAAGAGGAAGGCAGAGTGCCACCTTATTAGTTCTCAGCTGGGAACATGGCCATTGGATGACTCACATTTTTCATTGCTCTCCACATGTCCACGAATGACCACAAAAGCACTGTGAGTATTGATTTTGAAGTTGCAAATAAATTTTAATGAGTAAGTGAATCTGCAAATACAAAATCTGCAAATAACGGAGATGAACCGTATTTATTACCATTGCCTGCCCAGCACCTCTTTGTCCTGCTTCCATCTGGGAGCAGAGTGACCACTAAGGGTGGGCACATGACCACACAGAGCCAATCCCAGTGGCCTATGCTCTTGGCTGCAGTGATTGGTCCATAGATTGGCACATGAGCCAAGCACAGCCAATCAGAGCCCTTTCCTGGGATTTTTTCTACTAGTTTTCTTCTAAGAGGGAAGAGTCTTGAATTTGGGGGAAGGACTTGGAAGGATGTGACTCTGGGCTGCCGAGGACCATGTTCCTTGCTATGTTGGCCACCTGTGGTAGGAGAGGATGTAACTGAGGATGGGAGAGTGCGAGAGGAAGACAGACCAGGAACTGTTAAGTCTGGTTTTTCTTTACCTCTGCCCTCAAGTCTCCAGAATCCTTCAAACAACACTCTTTCTTGCCTCTTACAACGAAGAGTCCAGACTAACATGGCATAGGAGGCTCTACCTGGGCTGGTCCCCATCTCCCTTACTTACTATCATGTTCCCATTTCAGAAGTTACATCCCACGACACAGAAACACTCAGACTTCCCTGTATGCACTCTGTAGCTCCCCACCTCCACATGTGCTCAAGCTGTTCCCTCTGCCTGGAACCCACTTCCTTAACTCCTCATCTCCGTTATCTAGTCTTTCTCCGACCTCTCAGGCCAGGCTGTCTGCCGCTCTCTTGTTGCACCCAGACCAAAGTTCCATCTCCTTGGGTTTCCCGCAAAGCCCAGACCCAGCTCCTCTCTTATCTCAACACATGACCTTGAACTTACCTATTTATAGAATTCGAGTGCCTTGAGGGCAGAACTAGTTCATACATCAAGTAGCTGGGGCCTGGTGCTCTAGGGATGCCCAGTGGGAGGGTGGCAAACTTGAATTTGGGGCCTAAAGTGCCAAGTCCAAGTCTCTGTTGCCATCTCTTTCCTGAGGCTAAGCGAGTGCTACTGAGTTAGGCCCTTCAAAAAACCCTTCATACCTGGACGACGACTTGCAGTTCAGAAAGCCCTTCTACACGGATGATTTCATACGAGCCTCAAGAGAGCCCCAGGAGACAGCTGTATCGTTCTCTTCCTTTGAAGAAGCAGAGACTCACAGAAGTAAAGTGCTACTCTCCAATACACATAACTAGCAAGTGATAGAGCAAGACATAGAATGCAGGCTTCCGGGCTTTAAAACCAGTGGGTTCTGGACCATGATAAAAAGCTGGACTATTCTTAGGTTGACCATCCCTGAAACTCAGTATGCCTGTCAACTTCATCTCACATGGATGGAGAATGGAGGGAGAAAGTACCACATGTGGGAGAGGAGAGGGGCCTGTCCTATGCCAGGGAAACTCATGCTGTCTTGGAGGAAGGAGCACCTCTTTTTTTACTAGTCCCAGTCAACAGGTACTTGGTCAAAAACTAGACAGTAAATAATATATTCAACCTTCATGAAATATTTTCCACATGCCTTAAATACTCTGCAGGCCCTGTCTCATTTAGTCCTCGCAACCTAGGTGACCAGCTCATCCTGGTTTTGCCAGGGATGTCCCAGGTTTAGAACTAAAAGTCCTACATCTCAGGAACTCCCTCAGTCCTGGACAAACAAGGAGAGTTGGTTGGTCCCCACACCTCGTAACAATGACATGAGGCGGGTACTGCTCCCATTTTACAGATGAGGCAACTGAGGCTCAGAAAGGGAAATTGACTGACAAAGGTCACACAAGTAATCAGCAGAGGAGCCAAGATACAAACCAACATCCCCTCTGACTCTAGAGCACTCCCATCCCTCAGCAAGGCCTCTGCAATCGACCATGTAAACAACCAGTCAGTCATCCGGAATGGATTAGCAAAATTGAGGCGTCAGGCAGGAAGAGTGGGTGTCAGGCCACAAACATGACACAGCATGTGAAAAGGGAAAAAGTGCATCTAACCACCATTCCTTGCGCTTATATTTCTCATCTGATCTTCACCGCTGTTGTGTCTCCACAGGGCTTCCAGATCAGCTAGAGGAACAACAAGCTTGACAGATGTCTTCCCCACTGAATTGGCCCATGATTTGACTGTAACTGTGTCTGTACCTGATGCCAAGGCAACAGGCCAATTAATCCAATTCCATTGGCCAATACAGTGGAAAGAGAAAGTAAACAAAGCCAGTCATCTGAGAGAGATGACCCAGTTGAGGACTGAATCTGGCTGGTTAATTCACCACACTGACCAGCAAATTTGGTTGTATCAGGTCACCTTAAGTCCCTTGGAAGACTCAGGCTGACCCATTTGAATTAATCAGTTCTGTTGGCAAGGTCTATATGTGGCCCGCACCTCCTCAACTGTAAAAGACTAGATCGGTTTGATGATCATTATTTTCAAAGTTCATTATGTAAGAGGCACCAGCTCAGGCGTTATGAGCAGGCCAGGGCAAAAATGACATTTAAGATATTTCACAAGTTTTAAAACTAGTGGCTCTACAAATACACAGTGATTTTTAAAAGAAAGGGGAAAAAAAGAATTTATAAACCCAATAAAGTTGCAACAGGGGCCAACAAAGATAAAGTTTCAAGCTGTGGTGAGCCACCTTCTGAGGGCTTCGGAACACTCAAATGCAGAATAATTCCTCACACAGAAGAAGGAAGGGGCGTATTCTTAGAAATGCCAATCAACAACTTACCCTCCTCCTGCGCTACCCCATCACCACCACTGAGTTTTATGGATTCCAGAGCAGAATAAAAGAAAACCCAATTCAGAGTGGCTTGAGATAGTCATTTTATCTGTTCGTATAAGAGCAAGTGTTGCGGCGGGGGTGGAGGATGGGGGAGACTTCAAGTTCAACTGATCCAGTGACTCAACGTATCATCAAGGGCTTGGGGTCTTTCTGTCTTTCCATCCGCGGTGTCAACTTCATCCCCAGGCTGGTTCCCCTTGTGTCTGTGAGACGGGTGTCAGCAGCAGCCATGGCTGTTGTACCCTCACTAGGTTTGCTAGGAAAGGAAGAGAGCCTGGCTCCCTGTGGCCCCCTCAAAACAGTGAGAAACCTTTTCCCAGAACACACTCTCCCCACTCTGCCTGGCACTCATCCTGACCCCAACACAGGAGCCCCCGCGGAACGCTGCCTGGATTGGCCCCTTGAAGGGTTGCAGCTACGGGAGCTCTCGAGATGCTACGTCATCATCCAAACATCTTGATCTCACAGAGTTCACAGGTGACGGGCGTGCTGACATTGGTAATGCACTGCCCTGGAGTAGGTTTTTGGGCAGCAAACATTATGAGGGGACAAAAGAATCATCTAAAAGGACCATTTGTGGGTTCACAGAAGACACCCCCAGGGATTCCCAGAAATAACCAGGGAGACATAGGGGAGCCCAATGTCCTACACTGTGTGAATTGCAATAAAAGTCTGTGGACGTTGAATGCATTTGCACCATGAAACTGGAAAGCCCTGGGGAAAAATTAGGTTCCATTTGCTTGAATGACCCTTTTGGAGCCACTTGTACCTCTACCTGACCCTCAGCCCTCTCCCAGACATATTAGTCCCCTCTGGCTCTTTGCATCAGAGCAGGGGGTAAGAGATACCCTCAGCTGGCATGACGTGTTCCAGATGGCCAATTATCCTGGCTGCCCACTCAGAGGAGAGGCTCAGACACCAACCAACTCAATTTATTCATTAACTTGAACAGCCCAAGTAGTGTAAAAGGAAGTTGGCTTAAGTAAACAAGTTTCCAGTCTGGCTCCAATCATTCCAATAACCCTGTTCTTCTACCTTCAGCCTAATAGTCCTCTGCTTGGATCTACCCAGGTAGCATTTATTAGGGAAAAGTGAAGCCCAGAAAATGACACTTGTCCTCAAAACATGCCCGTCTCCCTGCATGTCTCTTGACAGACAACCAGTCAACAGGTAAGAAGAACCTTAACATCAGACATTGGTAGATCTGTTGCCATCTGCAAGACCAAGGAGCTCACTTCCACACTTGTTGATGGCTCACAGCTGAGATCCACCCTGGGAGTTGCCCTTGACAAAGAGTCTTTCCCTGACCAAACTTTAGTTAGCTCCCCTGAGCCCCCTTCTAGACTAGACCTAAGCTTTGGGCATCCATGTCCATCCTCGCTAAGTCTAGTCTTAGCAAGAATCCTGCTAATTTAGTTAGTGAGAATCCCCTCCCACACACACTCAATACCCAGTCACCCTTGATATCTGATCAAGTTCCTCACCCTTCACCTTTTGATGTATATAAGTCCTTGGCCCGCCTTTAGCAAGAATCCTTTTAGGCCAGTTTAGCAAGAATCTCCTTACCCTTGATGTCTCCTTCTGGTAACTTTTCATCCACTAATCCCCCACCTTCTCCTTGGCTATAAACCCTCATTTGTCCTTATATTCAGAGTTAAGCCTGATCTCTCTCCTACTGCAATTAGTCTTGAATAAAGCCTTCCTTGCCTTTTTAAAAAGCGTCAGGATAAGGTTTTCCTTTACCACCTTCAGCTAAGGGAAACTGTCTCATCCACAGTTATACCCCCTCTGCACAGAAGCCCACATCAAATGGTTGGTTGGTGCAGGGCTACAAAGGCCCAACCTCCTTGCCTCAATTCAGGATATCTCCGAAGGGTCATCTCAGCTTCAGAGTTCCCAGAGGGATCAGCTGGATCCTCCGTCACACATGCATCACAGTTCAGCTGTTCAGCTGTGTAGTCCTGCTTCCCTCTCCACACAGGTGCCCGCTAAGGGTAGAAAGGAACAATACCCTGAAGGAGCCAACACGGACCAGAAGGGATCAGATGCTGGATAAAGGGGACAGGATATAATTGGAAAAGGGAGAGTTTATAAATATGGGCACATGTCCTTAGGATACAGGATTTGACACCTGGCAAGGACCCCAGGAGAATGCACTAAACATGCTGCTTGATGGCTTTAGAATGGCTGACACTTAGTAAAGTAGAAATGCCAGAGCTGTCATCATAGATGATGGAAAAAGGGATCAAGGGACTTGGAAACATGCGCCGGATATATTCTCCAACTGCCTTCTGCAGGTGGGCCTAGAGGATGCTGTACCTACTGATGCAATAAGTAATGTGCTGGTGACAGGGACAGTGGTATCACTGAACTTCAGGGTGGCTGTTCTCCCCAGGGCCAGGGCTGATGGTAGGAGATGGTGTCGCAGGGCTCCGTGAGAGCAAGCGGGTCACAAAATAATCGAGGCCAGGTTATGGTGCTGAACCAACAAAAGCCAGGTCAGAGCAACATAATAATGAGTGGCAGGATGTGGTGGGGCAGCCAAGGGGACTGGCCCACAAAGACCTGTAGAAATGGAGAAGAGCATACAGTGCCCCGGGGGCAAAAGAGACAGATCCCCCAAAGGATATTTCTCAAACTATATAATTAAAGGAAAGTGAGGATGATTGATCAGGAAACTGAGAGAAGCTGCATCAATAAGAAGCCACGATCATGCCCAGTCTTCAGACCTGAAATCTGTCAACTAAAGGAGAGGGCAGGTCCTCATGAGGAAGGACCCCGGGACACGGCAACGAGCATCGACAGTAATGAATTGCCCAACCATTCCCCAAAGGGAACTGTAGCCATTTACTTGGTAAAGTATCCAGACATTTCAAAGACTGTAAGACACTAGATCTGAGTTACAGCAGCATCATAGTCTCCTGCAAGAGTAGGAGCAGAAGGGAGCCTGGTCATCGGTGGAGGCCTGGCCCAGGTTGGGCTCACAGTGAACCCACCTAGGGGTCGTTTCCCTGGTCCTCAAATGTCAGGTGGAATGGATGGATACTCACTGCAGTTAGGAGAACACCCACGTTAGGTGGAGCCACAGTCCTTGACATGTGGAGCCATCCTAGTGGAGAAAGCCTCTAAAAATGCCCCCATTACCTCAGCCAAGATATTAAATCACAAACACTATCACATCTCAAGCAGAATCTTTAAGGAGATACCCTTAATGACCTAAAAGGGCAAGTCATTAAATAGCCCCATTTAATCCACCCATCTGACCCCTACAGAAACCAGATAGACCCTGGAGGATGACAGTGGACCACCACAAACTCAATCAAGTAGTAGCTATCACAGGCACTGGTCCAGATGTGGTATCTTTGCTAGAGAAGACTGACACAGCTCTGATACATGGTATGCGACCTGGCTCTGGTAAATGTATTCTTTTCTCTCCCTGTCAAGAAAGAGTACCAAAAGCAGTCTGCATTGCCATGGAACAGTCAACAGTATAAATTTACAGGCTTACTCTAGGGCTATATTAACTCTCTCATCCTTTTTCATAATACAGTCCAGAGGGATCTGGGCCATCTGGACACTCTGCAGAGCATCCCATTTGTCAATGACAGACATGGCAGATATCACTACATCAATGACATCATGTTAATCAAATTGGATGAGTAAGAAGTGGCAAGTATGTTGGAGGCCTTGATAGGAAAAGAGCTCCAGAGGCTGGGAAAATAACCTTGCAAAAATTGAGAGACGTTCTACATCGCTGCAATTGTCACGTACTGTGGCTTGAAGCATGGAAGAGTAGATACACTTATATAAGGGGACATCCCGTCCAAAACGAAAGATGGCTGCTAAGCTCACCTGAGCCCCTGGCAGTGAGCAGAAAGCTGCATCAAGGAAATGCGTCCAGCCATTCACTCATTCACTTATTTATTCATTCGTCCACCAAAAATTTGTTGACAGCTACTCTGGGCAGCCTGCCCTATGCCTGAGGTTGAGATGGAGTAGACTGGGAACTGTTGGATGGTGTCACCACAAGGGAACCAGGGATGCCTGGATCCTGTCTTTTATGACCGCCACCAGCATCCCCCAGAAGGAACCCAAGGAGCAAGGGTAGAGGAGAACAGAGAAACCATTTGAGAAACAAAGTTCAAGGTCAAAGTAAGGCCACCTATCCTTCTCCAAATTCTTTTAGTTACCTACTCTCTTCAAAACTCCCTCCTGGAAACACAGTGAATGCTCAGTAGAAATCCAGACTGTCTTGAAGGACGGAGGGTTTCCTCGGGGGGATTTGTATATTAATCACAAGAGCTTGTGAAGTCAGGTTGGGGTTTTTGAAGCTGGCTTGTGGTGTGCACACGCCCTACCCTCTCAGAATGTCTGGCCCCCGAGCACTCCGCACCCACTCCCTGCGTTCTGCTCGGTGGCCACTGAAACAACAAACATCCCTCAGCTTGTACACAGTGAGCTAGAGACAGGCCAACTCCGACGGAGCTCTGCTGCTTCCAAAATTATCCAGCAAGTTTACTGGCGCCGGTCCACGTTCTTCCAGGTTTTAGTGGGGACAGAGGCTGAAAATTGGTCTCTGGAAGCACCCTTGGCTGAACTGAGTGAGTTCATGAAAAGAAAAAAAAGAAGAAGAAAAACATGGAACAACTGCTCCAAAAAAAATTCCCATTGGGTTGCAGTGTGTCACTCCATCTGACCTTTTCCAAAGTAGGGTAACCATCTTTATAGAGTAAAATGCCCCAAAGCAAGGGCACCCCTTGTGGTATCATGGAAAGTACAGAGGCTTTGGTGTCAGAAGGAGCCAAATTCAAATCCTAGCTCTGCCTCTGTGTGGTCTTGAGCTACAGCCTCTCGGAGCCTTGGTTTCCGCATCTGTAAAGTGGGAATATTAACTGACTTCTCACACGGATCAAAGGAGAGTGCAGCTGTGAGGTGCCTGGCATGCAGTGGATGGTCTCGGAGTCGCTTTACCATAATTGGATCAGCTTTCACAGAATCAGAGCTTGTCAGAGTTGGAAAGGACCAGAGAGAGCGTCGTGTCCAAGCTTCAGTTGAATATTCAATTCTTACAGCCCCTGGGGCTTCTGTCTTATGGTTGACCTCACCCAAAACAGAGAGGTAGAGAGGTCTCAAGAAAAGAAACCAAGACAACATTTTATTAGAAAGAAAAATATTAAAAGGTGTCTTCTCCCACCCCAGTTTCTGAGATCTTGCCATCATCCGTGCTTGCTGTGTGAGTCTGATATACGGACCATGGCAGGAGAGCGTGACAAAGGAGGGATGGAGAGGCTTGTCCTGGGCAGCCAAGCAGGGATCCGTGACCTCCCCAACGTGTTGTCCCCTGAGCCTGGTGAAGGGGTATAACTCAACGGCTGCATCTGCAAGATGGCCTGGAAATGCTTCCAACGAGAAGAATGTGGCAGAGGCGGTAGCCCTCTGTTAGGAACAGCTCATCCTCAAGTAACACAAAATTAATGAATTGAGAGACTGTATTGACCCCTGCAACTGAGAAGTCCAGAGGCCGGATAGGTTTCAGCAAAGCTTAGTTAGCAGCTCAGTGGGGAATCCAAGAAGTTTGTTTCTTTCCATCTCTTCCCTCTGCCTTCTGCCCAAGGCTGCCTCCCCTCTTGGCCACAAGACGGCTGCCAGCAGCGGCAAGGACATCCTAGTCCAGTGAGAAAAGAGAGCTCCTTCAAAAGGGCTTCAGTGAAAGAACAAAGAAAGGTGGGGAAAGGCTTCCTTCTCAGAAGTCCCCAGCAAATGCTTCCCTGGGACACCTGCCGATCACGAAGGCCAGGGTATTGAGCTGTGAGCACTTGCCGAGGCCAGCTAGGATCCACCTCCGGGAGCTAGGACTTGGGCCTGCTTTCCCTTGAGGTACAAGAGCTACGTGGGGACAGCACCCAACTGAAAATTGGTGAAAACAAGATAAAGGGGGAGTGGACGCTGGGAAGCCAATGGCAGCAAATGTGCAGGACACCATCAAAAGCTTTGCCTACCCCAGACAGGCATCAGCTCTGATTCTTCCACTGCGTCCCCAGTCTCCATCCTCCTGAAGACGATGAGCAAATCTGACCAGATCGTCTCTCTCCAGTATAGACGTGGCTCCTTGACTGACTAATGTCTTAGTGGAAAAAGCCCATGGTTGCCCAACTCCCTGAAATCACTGGTTTCCAAATTTTTACCAAGGAGCACTTTTGTCCCTGGAGCTGTCTCAGAGGGCATTGTAATCGCAACAGAAAGGGGGTGACTGTGGATGGAGAATGCTGAACAGGCCAGGCTCTGGATCCCCCTCTTCTATTTTAAGCTCACGCATATAAACCTGGCACTACCTTAAAATGGGTCTCTGGTACCCAATATTATTGCAGCCTTGACCTTGGCCTTTGACCCTGTCCCACATCCTAATGTAAATACCAAAGCCTTCCAGCCTCTGCCTTCAAGAGCTCAGTTTCCTGATTGTGTGTGACCTCAGTCGTCAGACCATGTCCCTGAGATTTACTTCCCCCGTGGCTCTGAGCCAACCCCTAGAACCTTCTATGTCACATTGGCACCGCCTACACACAGTCAGCACTGTCACTTGACTAACCAGAACTAGCCTGCCTCTGCCACATCCTAGCTGCGTCACCTTGGGGAGATCACTTTACCTCTCCCAGCCTCAGTTTTCTTCTCTATTAAATTGCAAGAACAAGCCACAATTTGGACCAACAGAAATGCTGCCTGTTGGCTCACTGGGTTGACTGTTACATTTGCAAACTCTCTCTTCTTATTATCCATAGTGGCTGGAAATGCTTGACCTGCTCAACATTCATGTTAACCGTATCCAGGCTGTATCCATTTTTTTTCAAAGCTCTTTATAAAGGGAATTAGAGGCTCTTAAAGACAACACTCGCACTAAGTGGACCATGAGTGGCCCCAGGCTGGTTCCCCAGAGCTCCATAACTTTCTAGAGCCTCTCCAAACAGGATGCTTAAAGCTAAGACCGTACTCCAAAGCTGGGTCCACTTACAAACACACCTGCCCCTCGGAACTGCCTTCTGCGGCCGCTGCTGAAAGCAACTCTGAAAGCTAAGGTGTGCAGGCCTGGGTCTTCTCTTTGCTGCTCCGACCTCCTGCCTTTGGAAGCCCGGCTGCTAGGCTCAACCAAGGCCCTGACAATGAGCAGAAAGCTGCCTCAAGGAAATGCATCTAGCCATTCACTGACTCACTCATTCATTCACCCAAAACTGCTGACAGCTACTCTGGGCAGCCTGCCCCAGGCCTGAGGTTGAGGGAGTGGTGAACTGGGAACTATTTGACGGTATCACCGTGGGGGACCCAGGAATGCTTGGATCCTGTCTTTTACCACCACCATCACCACCCTCCCCCTGAGGGAACCCAAGGAGCGAGAGCAGAAGAGAAACCAAGGAACAATTTCAGAAACAGCACCTCAGGCGACCCTTATAAAAGGCAGAGCACCCTAGACAAAGTTCAAGGTCAAAGTAAGGCCACCGATCTCTACTCCAAATCTTAATCTTGAAATCGTCATACCAACGCACACTGAGAATAAGCGCAAGAAAAAGAGGGGAAGATGTGGGGAGGGAGAGAAAGGCAGCAACCATGAGAGACAACCAGGCACCAAGAGGGACCCCGAAGTCCCCTTACTACCCACAAGGATGGAGAGGAAAAGGAAGACAAATAAGAACATCGCCGACCCTGCAAGCCAAGCCTTGCTTATTCAGAAATGAGGTGATGGGGTTGACCAGGTGGATGAGGCAGTGGAGAGCATTCTAGGCTCACAGAACAGCATGTGTACAGATACAGGGGGTGAAAAATCAAGGCAGGTGCGGGAGACTCAAGTGGTCTTGGGTGGCTGCAGCAGAGCTGCCAGAGAGAGGAAGAAAGAGATGAGACACGGGAGGTCTGCAGGGGCCAGATTACAGACGACATACTTTAAACCCCACGTTTGCCATAGCCCTCAGAACGTGCATTCCCATCCCTTCACTTTGGGTTTAACCAGGTGACTTGCTTTGACCTGTGGATGCTAGCAGACATGAAGAGAGCAAAGGTGAGGCATGTGCTTCCAAGATTAGGACTGTCCCCCTGTACTCTGGCCTGTCGCCATGACAAGAACATGCTCTAAACAATCACTGATCCAAGGAGGCTGAGACGTATGGGGCAGACCTGGGACTCAACACACAGCCTGGAGTCAAGCCCAGTTGGGCCCAGCCAACATCAGCCACATCCCAGCCCACCCACAGATGCAAGAGCAAGACCAATAAATGCTTACCGTGGTATGCCACTGAGTGTCTGTGGTTATTTGTTACACAGCAATTGCTAACTGATTCAGCCTTGTGTGCTTAGGGAGGACATTTGGAATCTACCTTAGATGCACAAGTCATTTAATAATCTTATGCTGATGGTCCTCTCACAACCTTCCCAGCTAAAATCTGGAGTATGAAATTCACTCCCTACTCAGTCTCCGGAGCAGTGCTGGACCTGTAGAACATACACACTAAATTCTTGCTGATAAGCTGACAGGCTCATGAGCTTTGGTTTATGCAGGTTCCTCTGCCTGGGAAAACTTTGCCCATCTCAGCCACCTAACAGATACGTTTTTTTTTCTACCCCAAGAACTCTGCTCAGAACCTTCACAGGACCTTCCCCAAGCTGGATTAGAAGCTCCAGCAGACAAGTGCACGTGGAACATGCTCTAGGACTGACCACATACTAGGGCACAAAACAAGCTTCAACAAATTTAAGAGTATAAAACTTATTTCAAGCATCTTTTCTGACCACAATGGCGTGAAACTAGAAATCAACCACAGAAAAAGACACAAGAAAAGAAGAAGCTCCAGCAGATATTAGACTATCGATTTGGCTTCTCCTTTTCTAGACTGTGAGTCACTTAAGAGCGGGGACAAAGTCTCTTTTCTCTTGGGTCCCCAGCACCTGGGACAGGGCCTGGATGGAGTCAGGGACTGGTCAGTGTTTACTGAATGAATGAACAAATGAACTTCCCAAGAGCTCCCAGCACAAAGCTAGGCCAGTGGTCCTCATGCAACAAATAACTCGTTTCCTGGCTGCCAATGTTTATCTTCATTAATTCCCTTGCCTGTTATTTCTTTCTTCTCTCATTTAGAATCACAAACTGCTTCCTGTGTGCTACTCAGCTTCTGCTACAATAACCTCTTTATTCCATTTTAATAATACCTAGACTATGGACAGAGTGACATAAAGGAAACCGGTGAGTCAAAACATCTATGGTAGGAAGAATACAGGTGACCCATAAAGTACTTCACCAACTTTCCTGAAGACTTCATGTTTGGACCTTATAAATCACAGGCGCCTGTCCCGCACAGGCTAAGCCAGCCGCACTGCAGCGAGCTGCCCATCTTTAAGAGGCCTGGTGACACAATGCCTTGTTGATGTAGGGTATTTATACAGAATTTCCCACATCAATCTTGGTGTAAAAAAAGATGATGTCATCAAGCAGTGAAACAACTATCATCTGTAGAAAATATTAGGCAGTCTCTGGGAAAGAGTTATGCTTGTTTATTTATTCAAGGCCATATGGATTGTGAGATGAACACTGAAGCTGTGCTATAAAGACCAGGAGCTGCAGAAATGGTCCTCCCCTCTGACCCAGGAATCATTCCCGTTCTAGGAATCTGTCCTAATAAAATCATCAGGGAGGTGCAGAGAGAGATGCACAAAGATTTATGTTCATAGTTCGATTCCTGAGATGGTATCTAGAAAAAAATACAAATGGCCTCTACTTAATACTGTGGGGGGGGGGGTGGTGGTTGAGCATACTAGATACTGTAGTGTTTTGCAGCCATTAGAAACGGTCATTTGGTCCTCTCCCCTTTTCTTCCCTCCCTGATAAACTCTGTCTAGAAGCCATTAGGTGTAGCTGAACAAGGTAGGCATCTTCAGAAGGTGAGAGTGGTGAGTTCCAGAGCCTGAGCGAGGTAAGGGGTGTGTCTACACAGAGTGGTGGCAGTGGCAGGGGTGGCCCGGCCCAGCATGTTGAAGCCTGAGTGTCCATGTAGGAGGGTGGCCTGGCACAGGTGTCTCACCAGGCAGGTGAGGAGCGGTGGCAGCCTGGCGTGGGGTTCAGAGCCCGGGTGAGTGGAGGAGAGAGTCTTCATGAGCAGTGGCAGGTGCAGTGGGCCAGTACGGAGTGTTGGAGCATGACCAGGGTTGCAGGGGGAGGGAGATACACCACAGCACGTCAGGTTAGAGCCCAAGTGATCAGGAGGTCACACACATGATTGAGGGTGGGTAGCAGTGGCAGTGATGAGATTGCAGGAGTATTAAGCAAATAAGTAAATGTATTTTAGGTTTCTCATTACCAGAGAAGAGTGTTAGAAGTATGGAAAGGCAGAAAACTAGAATCGATCTGTCGTATTGGATTGGAGATATCAGTGTGAATTTATGGAGAGAGAAAGGTAGATAGAGAGATAGATAGAGAGGCAGGATAGATAGATAATTAAACGTAAGAGTGTGTGTGTGTGTCTGTGCGTGTCTATGTGTGTGTGTGTGAATTCCCAACTGTCTTCTGAGAGCATCTATGAGCAAAAAGAGCTCAAGGCCATGAGCACACCTAGCAAGGAGATCTTGGTTTCTAAACACCACTTTCCATTAAACGGAACCAGGGGTCTGTGGAGAAATGGCTGTTAGAAGAGGTAATTTGCTATAGGCCTAAGCATGCCTGGATATTCTTACTTGCTGTGCTAAGAATGGAAGGATCTGACCACTCCTTTCTGGGCCTGTCTCAGAGCTGTGTTTGCAGTGAGCAATTTTCAGAATGAATAATGTCTCCCTCCAGGATGAAGAGAAGGCTTGCTTAGTACCTGCTATAAAAGCAGTGGATTTCCCAAGCTCAGTGTTCTTCAGCTGTAAGGCAAATGCACTGCCACGCATCCATCTGGGCCATTTCACGTTGCTTCAACCGGACGTGGGGGCAGGAAAACTGATTTAAGTATGCTGATGCTCATGTTTCTTCCTGTGTCATAAGTAATAAAGTCCTTTGTCTCTGATTCAGGAGTCTCATGGATTCTGCCAGCATCCATGAAAGAGTAAAAGGTTCTTATTAGCTTGAAAGTAAGGTAAAATCAAATCCCAGAACCAATGATTACTGATTCCAAGTCTGGGCCAGGAAAAGTATGAGACATGCCTGGAATATCCTTTACCAGAGAAAATGAGAAATTGCTGAGAAAGATGGCAACACATCAAAAGGATATAAAATGAAGCTTGAAGGAGCTCTCATTGGCCAAATCTGGGACAATCTGAACATCAAAATAAATAATGATAGTAACAGATTATAACCTATTGAACAAGACAGGAAGCCACGACTTCATACTGATTTAAGTACACAAACAGGCAAAAGATGTATGCTCTACTCTACGCAGAGGACGGAAGATAGGACCTCTTTTTGGTTTGTTTGTTTTTAAGAAACTATTCCCCATTTCCCAATATTTATTTATGGTTCCCGCCTCCTTCCTCACGCCGTGAGGTCTGGATGAGAATCTCTGCTTCAGATGTGCAACAACACACGAAGCATTCCTGGTCCATCAAAGCAGGCCATGCTTTTGGCCATTGAAACTAGTTCGGAGATGGGCACTTGACCTAGCCTTTCCAACCAAAGTGAACCTCGAAAGTTTCGTGAGAAAAAAAAAAACTTTACTTTTTCCCATTGGGCTTGAATTTGAAAGGGTGTGACTTTAGAGCTGCTCAGCCACCTTGTCACCATAAAGGAAGATCCTGGAACTCCTGGGGACACCATGCTGAACCTGTGAATGAATGGTGCCATGTTGTCTGGATGCCCAGTGACTTGTGAGCATCCTTGATACGTATGTGTGCTTTTTCCACACCACCAAGCAATTAACTCAATTCAATCCTGACACTGTCTACCCGGTGAGAGCATTAGATCCCACAGGTGAAGGGCTCAGTCCTACAAAACCACGCCACTTCAGATGCCATTCTCAAGTCCAGGTTGTCACCTGTGCTTCTAATTAACTGGCTATAGACCAGGGGGTCCCGTGACCCCCTCCTCAAGTTCCATTGATTGTCTAGAGTGGTTCACAGAACTCAGAGAAATATTTACTTGCATCTACCAGTTTATTATACAAGGATATAACTCAGGAACAGTCAGATGGAAGAGACGCATAGAACAAGGTTTGTATGTGGGAAGGGCACTGTCCTTCCACGCCCTCTCGGAGTGCACCACTCTGTCAGCATCTCCACAAGTTCACCGACCCAGAAGCTCTCCGAACCCATCCTTTCGGGGTTTTATGGATGCTTCATTATATAGGCATTCGATTAAATTACACAGGTTTGATTGAATTGTTGGCTATTGGTGACTGAACTAAATCTTCAGCCCCTCTCCATTCCTTGGAGGTAGGAGGGTAGGAAAGTTCCAACCATTTAATCTCATGGTAAGTTCCCCTGGGCAAGCGGTCCCCATGCTTAGTTGACCTAGGGCCTTTCCAAAAGTCACTCATTAACATAACAGAAGACACCTTTCTTGTTTATCACTTAGGAAATTCCAAGGGTTTTAGGAGCTCTGTGCCAGAAATGGGGAGGCAGACCAAAAACACATTTCTTATTGTAGATCACAGTATGTTTATAGACTCTTCATCCTTATGAATTCTTCCTACAGGAGAATTCAGAAATTTTGCTTCTCTGGCCTCTTTGCACCTAGCCACAGGCCTGTATTCTGGGTGCCACCAATAAAATGTATTTATGCAGATTTTGAATATAAAGTAGCCAAGGTGGGCAAGGAGTCATGGCTCAAAACACACGTTTCTGGCGAAGGTAGCAGCAGAGGCCTCTGGTTGCAAGGGTGGTTGAAAAGCCACATTACTGGCACTGGACGAGCATCAGTGTTGGCAGAAGTATTAGTTGCACTGAAGTTGATTTCCTGACAGCAGCGCAAGCTATAGCGTTCACGGCTTGGTCATCACAGAGGCAACGGTTTTCTCATCATATTGATTCCCCAACATTTTGGGGGACATTATTTCTGGAAACTTAGCCTTGACCCTGATTCTTCAGCCCTTGCGACAATTCTAAATTACCCAATACCCTTTCATTAATCTCCTTTTCTGCTTAATAAGCTGGATTTGATTTCTGTTGCACACATCTGAAATTCCTCCCTGTTTTTTAAAAAAATATCGGTACCACGAGTTGGGTAACGACAGTAACAGGACTTAAAACTTAGGAGGAGAAGGACCTGATCATTAATGGCTGAAGCAGATGACTTTTTATGCAGTGGCAAATATTTGGTCAAATTGTCTGCTCTACCATAAGACTTCATGCCAATTGAGGTTATAGAGTCAGAAGAAATGATAGGAAAATTCCAGAATATTAGTCCATGCTGGCTACTTCTTGCCATTTTTAATAAAATTCTAAAAGAGAGAGATGATCTCAGACAAGAGCCAGCCAGCCTGCAAGCAGGTGAAAGGGATACAGCTTTCCTGAGAGAGGCACTACTGTATCTGACTGCAGCCCACTTTCTCAATTGACGGAGAATCCCATAATTTGAAGCTACATAAAGGGAAAAAGCCCAAGTAACAGCAATGAAGCTAAAGCATTAGCAGGAAATTAGATCAGTGCCTCAGTTTATGGTTTAGAACCTCCCCTTAAAGTTCTCGGTCAAGGGACTTCCCTGGTGGCGCAGTGGTTAAGAATCCACCTGCCAATGCAGGGGCCACGGGTTCGAGCCCTGGTCCGGGAAGATCCCACATGCCGCGGAGCGGCTAAGCCTGTGCACCACAACTACTGAGCCCACGTGCCACAACTACTGAAGCTCATGCTACAGCCCGTGCTCCGCAACGAGAGAAGCCACTGCAATGAGAAGCCCGCACACCACAAGGATGAGTAGCCCCTGCTCTCCGCAACTAGAGAAAGCCCACGCACAGCAACAAAGACCCACTGCAGCCAAAAATAAATAATAAATAAATAAACTGTCAAATAAAGGAGGAGCATCAGCCAACATGCAAAGATCCAACGAAAGGAGGTGTTTCTCCACCCAAGGTTACTGTTTTTAACTGCTCCAAAGAATCACCCAATAAACAAGGACGAGAGGGTTGGGCAGAGCACAGAGAAAGAGTAGGTAAGAGATGGGACTATTTAGACTTCCACGCTACCTCTAGATGAAATCTTTGTTGTGGTTACTTATACATGGAAGTCCCCGAAATCAAAGACTGAATCTCTATTACATTTTTGAGAGATGTATTATTTTCAAAACAATCTGAGCCTGGCCTATGATAGCCTGTGACTGTTAAACCCCGAAAATAATCTTTGGGGGCCAAACTCTCACCAAGAAGAAATAAGCCACTAGAGCTGTGCAGCCCCCAGAAAAGGCATCCATCCCAATAACTGTCTCAGAGGTAACTGAGATACTAGATAGGTATCATCCTCTCACATCTGGACCAGATGAGTGGGCTACACATCCTCACTCAGATTCCTGGACTTGGAGATGGATGCAGTAATTGACTTTGGGTAATACATTGAGTATATATCCAGAAAGAAAGGCGTGTGTGGAGGTTGGGTAAATAAAAGGATGAACTACAGCAGACATTTTTAATTGGTTCCCAACAGCCACTGACAATTCTCTCCTTCCTCACTTCCCTCTACCAGCACAGCTGAAAACGATTCACCTTTCCCGACTCCTTTGCAGCTAAGGGTGGCCACGTGACCCAATACAATGGCCAGTACAATGTAAGGGAAATCATTAGGGAGGCTTCCAGGAATGCTTTTTTAAAAGAGATAGGCTCAGCTGACGTAAGTAAGGCAATTAAACTTTTTCTTTAAAAAAAATCAAAAATATTACATACAGAGTTGAAGTGTCCTTTGACCACCCCTCAATTTTTTCCTCTTACCCTCCCCTCCTCTCCTGTTATCAGATTGGTATGTCCCCTGCCAGACCAACCCCATGCATTTGAATATATTTGTATTTGTATACAGCCAATATATGTGTGTGTGTGTGTGTGTGTGTGTGTGTGTGTGTGTGTGTGTGTATAAAACAGTGTGTATATGATATATAATACTGTTGGGGCTACATATATGGTATCATATTGAGGGTATCACTGTGCAACATGACTTTCTCATTCAACAATATATCTTAGAGGTATTTCCATGCCATACTTATAGGATCTGCCTCATTCTCTTTACCTGCTGCATGATTTTCCATAGTACAGAAGCTTTGCAATTTATTTAGCCATTTTTTTTTATTGATGGACATTGAGACCGTTTCCAATTTCACTATTTCTTTCTTATTCTCAGAAATAACACTGGAATGAGAATTCTTGCCCAAGGCTCTTCGTACACATGTGCAAGTATTTCTCTAGGGTAGATACTCACAAGTGTAATTGCTGGGTCATAGGCTATGCACATTTTTTATTTTTATGTCCTTTTAAAATTTTAATAGATCCTGCCAAATTTCCCTCCAAAGTGGCAGTACAAATTTATAGTCTCTCAGCAGTGCATGAGAATTCCCCACACTCTCAACAACTTGATTTTTTTTTTTTTTCCCCTAATCTGATGGGTAAGATATGGCTTCTGATGTGTCCCCTTGCAATTTTCTAAAGAGTAGTGAGTTCAGCTTCATTTTTCCAATTCTTATCTCAGCAGGGGCTCGTTTTGGCCCCAGCAGCTCAGTGGGTTCAGGTCAAGGATCTACCTTATGTAAAGGAAGGGTCTCTGGAGTGGGAACCATCAGAATCAGGTTCTCATGTCTTCGCTACAGGAACTCAGGGAAGTTACTGAACCTTCCTGGCTCACAGAGTAGCATGGCTATTAAACGAGACAATGCACAGAAGGGATTTAGCCCAGCGCTTGGCACAGCAAAAGCATCCAGTAAATAGCAGCTATCATTATTATTATTCTTATGACCACCATCTCTACTTTCCTGAAATGCGACAGGAAGCTGCTGACACGGCAGCTCCCAGTATACCCCACCTCCTGGTGTTCACCCCCTGGTGCAATCTCCTCCTCTTGGGTGTGTGTTGAACCTAGTGACCCACTTAATGCAAAGATTACAGCAAAAGTGATGGGATATCACTTCCATGATTAGGCTGTAAAAGACTGTGGCTTCCATCTTGCTGACATACTCCTATTGCCTTCTTGGTTTGTACACCTTGATGAAGGAAGCAGCCGTGCTGGAGGGGCCCACATGGCAAGGACTGAGGGCACCCTTCGGCTCTCAGCCAGTGAGAAACTGAGGCCAACATCCCACGGGGAACCGAAAGCTGCCAAGAACCATGTCACTGAGCTTGGAAGCCAACCCTTCCCCAGTCATCCCTTCTGATGACTACAGCCCTGGGTGACACCTTGACTGCAGCCTGTGAGGGACCCTGAGCCAGAGCACCCAGCTAAGCCACACCCAGACTCCTGACCTGCAGAAACTGTGGGGTGGTAGTAAATGCTGTGATTTCAAGACATTGAGTTTGGGGGTAATTTGTTACGTAGCAGCAGATAACTGATACACGATATTAGTTTCTTGAGGACTGCCTTTCTTGGTCCGTAGCATGAAACCCAGAATCTCTCTTAAAAACATGGCAAAAATGTCCATTTGACTGCAAATAAACCTGTCGAATAGCTCTCTAAGACAGGAAGATGTTGTGAGTTATTTCAAAGGCAAAAGCTTCCGGGTATTTTCATAGCTGTTAGATTGATTTGCCACCCTGTGCTTATGAAGGTGGGAGGCGATGCACTGTGACAGAAGGAGCAAGGGTTTGACAGTCAGATGGACCTGGCTTTCAAGTCCAACTCTGCTGCTTCCTCGCTGGGCCACCTCAGGCATGTCAATTCTCCTCTCTGAGCCTCCATTTCCTCAACCATCAAAAGAGGTTTGAAAAAGAAAGCAACCTCCCCACCTCTTTTACTGTGCGGATGCAAAGATACACGACATACCCAAGAAGCCAACACACAGTGACACGGAAATATTACTCTCTTCTTCCAAGACGTTTTGACCTTGAAATATTTACCCCTTCACAAGCAGAGAAAACACTGGAAAATATGCCACTGAAATGGTCAAGGAGAAATTCCAGCTCTGTTGAGCTTGTATGAAAAGAGAAGGGAGGTCCAGGCTTTCCTTCACAGGATTAAGAATAAAAGTGGATGAGGTGTGAGAACCTATTCAGGAATGGACAGTACTGTAAGAGAATGTTATCAAAATGGCTGAGATACACTTGCCCTCTGATCAGCCTTGGAAAGGAAGAAAGAGAGAGAGAGAAGGATTTGGAGTGTTACCTAGAAGGCTGAGAGTTGATTTTTCTTTTAACTTTTCAGTTAATCTTTTTATTCACCTTCTAAGTAATGAGGGGCTGAAAAGTAAAGGTCTGCTGGCCTTGGATGGACCCTATCTGGGACACTTTTCCTTCTTTTTTCCAAAAGAAATACTCTCTCTAAAACCACAAACCTGCACCTGTTTCCCCTGATTTAAAGGCCCCCAAAATGATGTTTTCAATTAGTAGATGCCTTTCTTTCTAAACTTGATCTCAGGCCAAAGCTTTATAGTTATTCATTTTCTCTCACAGCCCTCCCCCAAACAAACAGATAAGAAAAAAAAGCAAGCATCCAACGTTCCTTACCTTTCATTAACTTTCTCACTGTGATAGTTCAAGATTTTCCCTCAGTGGAAGCACGAATCCTTTGAAACTAGAGCGAGCAACAGCCCCAGGCCAATTCTGGGGACGGCCCAGACAGCCCAGTCTGAGGATGGCTTGAGAAGGACTGGTGGTGATGGCTTGAGTTTCAGCTTTGGCCAAGGCCTGCTTCTGCCTGTTTCCTCCCCAGCCAGAGCCCTGTCTAGACAGTCAACCCCATAGATTATTTCCATTTCAGCTCAGTTCCTTCCTTCACCTGCTCTGGAGCCATGGGGACTCATTGGTAAGGACTCTGGGGCCCTTCCAGAAAGATCCTTGGGTTCTCTGCTTCCAGGATGACCTAGCCGGTGGAGGATGGAGAGGAGGCATCTTCTGTGTTTTGAAAAGTGGGCACAGAAAAGGAATGACCATGGGAGTCATTCCTACCACCCAGGTCTTCTCTGGGTGAAGGCAGCTTTGAAAAACATTCAGGCAGGTGACTTTTTAAAAAAAGAGAGGTTTTTGAGAAGCTGCAGTTGATATTTGCTTTTTTGGCTATTCTACATTCAATAATGTGATCAGTCCAATGCCCCAAGACTGTCATTGTCACCACAGAAGTGGAAGGGGCAGATGTCCCCTCCCACCAACCTAAAGCAGAGCACAGCCCTCTGGGTGGGTTGACCAGAGTTAGCAAGTAAAAATACAGGATGCCCAGTTACATTTGAACCTCAGGTAAAGGTCTGCTAAAAAAAATTTTATTATCTAAAATTCATACGTAACTGGGCATCCCGTGATTTTTCCCCAACAATGCCTGGAAGGAATGACCCAAAGACACAGAGTAAGAGATGGCTCACCATGGCTCCAGTGGGGTTAAGAGTCCAGGAGGGAACAGGAAGACCCAGAGCTGGCAGTGCCATTGGTGACGGCAAATGTGCCATTGCAACGGTGCCAGCAGCGTTAGGTGAAAGGAACCACCACTGGGCAAGGTCTTGTCCCTGCCTCAGTCTCCTCCTTCCTGCCCGAGGCTCATCCTTCCACCTTCCTCCTGATTCTCAGAGCTGTCTGATAATCGTCCAAGAAATTCCTTTTCTGATAATGCCTTTTTAACTGTAGTTTTCCTAAATGTATCTCCTGAGTTGAAAAAAAAAAAGTCTCGTCTCTCAGTCTGTCTCTGGGAAGTCCCACCCTAGGGACAGGGGCCAGGACCCCACCCTATCTGATCCCAGCCCCTCAGAAAGGGCTCGCCTTCTCCCTCAGGTCGGCGGATGCCCGGGAGGCCACTCCGCTGCCCTTGACTTGGAGAACCAGGCCAGGATGCAGAAAGGCTTCTGGCTGACCCCGCCCACCTTCTTCTTTGCTGTTTGTGGGTTCACAAGGAAAGGGGCCATTTGTGGAGTGGATTTTAGTGCAATGGGGTGCTGCCATCCCAATGCCGGCTGCACCCTCATCGCCTCTGAAGGCCGGTGCTGGCAGGAGTAGGACTGTTTCTGCACTCCATCCTCCGCCAGTAAAGAGCCCCTCGGGTCCTCCTTCAGCCGAGAGCTGGTCCATCAAGCCACTTGCTAAAGAATTCGGCAGGGCACAGTACCCACAAAAAGGGAGGGGACCCTGCCCTTACGGCTCACTGCTGGGCTTATTCCTGGCTGCCCCACCACAGCCGCCTGGGACCTGCCCTCCACGCACTGACTCTGTCCCTCCACCTCTCCTTCAGCCCTTTCTTCCCTGCATCCCCCTGTTTAAAAACACAGGGTTTGGAGCGGTACAAGTTCTGCTTTGAGCCCTGGCTGTACCACTCTCTGAATATGATCTATCACTGTTCCTCTCTGAGCCTCACCTTTCTCATCTGTAAAATGGGGGTAATAAATGAATCTAGCTTATGGGCTGCAGTAAGGATGCAGTGAAATGATGCAAGTGAGGTGCTTAAACAGTGCCAGACATCCCCTAGTCCCTGCTCAGGCCCACTCTTACAGAATCGGAACCTTAACCCATCCCAGGAGGCAGAGTCAGTTAAGCGTGCCAGCTGTGATGGACTTGTCTTCCCCACCTGGACCACAAGGCCACAGAGAGTCCCTGTAGGATGCCACACAGAAAAGTCTCAACCAATGCTGGACAACCATGAATCGTGATAACGATAATCATCGCTCTCATTTATTTAGTGACCTTATATCCCAGGAACTGCAGTGGGGATCAAAATAAAATAAAATGACAAAAACCCTGCCCTCATGAAGTTCCCATGCTTTATCTCAGTCAGTGTTCACATTCACCCCATGAGGTAAGTACTACTGTTATGCCCATTTTACAGATTAGGAAATTGAGGCTCAGAGAGGGTAAGTGACTTGCCCAACATCACTCAGCTTAGTAAGTAACCAAACTAAGAGTCAAACTCAGACTCCAGAGCCCCTCCCTTTATTACTACTTGGTTTCACTCAAGCTTCATGAGAAGGCTGTGCAGTAGAGATTACCTGGCACCATTTTACCAATGATGAGGATAAAAGAGGCTGAGTCAGGATAAGTCACTCACCACAAGCCACCAGATTGGTCAGGCCCAGAGTTCCAAGTAAATGCTGGTGTTTATGAATCCACAAGGCCATGGTGCCTTCTTCTTGCTGCCAGAAAGGTCACCTCTGAGCATCCCTGGAGGGGGCCAAGGCCTGGGACATGGTGGGCACCTCAAAAACCCTCTTTCATTGAAAGAGACCCCATGTTCGACTCAGCTGTAATGAGAATGGCAGAGATAGAGACCATGGAGAAGTCAGGGCATCCACTTCAAGGTCAAAAGGAACTAGATGCTGAACTGGTCCTCACCTCATTTCTACTCCTTTCTGCTCATTTTTGGATGGCTGATGGGGACTGCCTTAGCCATGGCCCCTCCTTGCTCAGCCCCCGACATGAGGGCTCAGGAAACCAAACCCAGTGCCACGTGTGCTCGGCGACTCCCGTCTGTAACCTGCTGCTCGTTCGAGTTCCTGTCTGAGCACCCTACTAAGTGACAGCCGAGCTCATTCTTCACAGCCCTATCCAAGGATTTTCAAAATGATCTTTCCCCTTTTTGAAAGCCTTTTTAAACCCAAACTACACTTTTGTTTTTAACTGCCAGCACCCCAGCCTACTCTAAAAACTAGGAACATTGGTGGTAAAGGAGCTCTCTCCACCTCTGTCCTGCATGGCTTCGGAGGCAAGGTGGGAATTCCTGCCTAAGTAAGAAGAGACTGGTACCAACTCACCTCATTTTACTTCTGTATTTGCTACCTCTAGCTATCGGAATGGAACAGACCTGGGCGCAAATATAAGCACTCTCCTTGCAATTTGTAATTTAATTAATCTTATTAGTTACTAACTGATCCCCCTACGTATTGTTCAGCAATTTTAGCTGTTAAGTAACAGAAAACCAACTCAACAAGTTTAAGGGAAAAAAAGGAGGGGAATAGGGGTTAGGTATTTATTGGTTCATGAAACCCAAGAGTCCAGGATAGTATCAGTGCAGCTTCAGGCACAGCTGGATCCAGGAGCTCAAACAAAGTAGGACTCAGTCTCTCTCTCTGTATGTTTGTTTGTTTTTTTTTTTTGTATTGGCTTCTGTTATGGGCTAAATTGTGCCCCCGCCCACCACCAAATTCATTTGTTGAACTCCTAACTCCCCAGTACCTCAGAATGTGACTGTATTTTGTGAGAGGGTCTTTAAAGAGATAATTAAGGTAAAATGAGATCACATGGTGGGCCCTAACTCAATACAACTGCTGTCCTTATAAGAAGAGATTACAATACAGATATGCACTAAGAAAAGACCATGTGAAGACACTGAAAGAAGATGCCCATCTGCAAGCCAAGGAGAGAAGCCTCAGAAAAAGCCAACCCTGATGATACCTTGATCTTGGACTTCCAGCTTCCAGAACTGTGAGGAAATAAAGTTCTGTTATGTAAGCCACCCAGTCTGTGGTACTTCGTTATGGCAGCGCTCGCAAACTAATACAGCTTCATTCTCAGTCAGAATCTTCTCACATAGTGACAGTAAGGCCTCTGCAGTTCCGGGTTTACCTGCCCGGCTCCGCAACCTGAGTCTCTTTTCCCTAGCAGATCTAAAAAAACAAAACAGGAGCTTCCCTGGTGGCGCAGTGGTTGGGAGTCCGCCTGCCGATGCGGGGGACACGGGTTCGTGCCCCGGTCCGGGAAGATCCCACATGCCGCGGAGCGGCTGGGCCCGTGAGCCATGGCCACTGAGCCTGCGCGTCCGGAGCCTGTGCTCCGCAACGGGAGAGGCCACAGCAGGGAGAGGCCCGCGTACCGCAAACAAACAAACAAACAAAACCAGAATTGAATCTCATTGGCCTGACTTGGGTCACATCACACTTACACTCCGGAGTCAATCCCTGAGGCCAGGAAGATGGAAGAGGCTGATTGGCCAGACCTGAATCTTGTGCCCACCCCTCAAGTCTACGTAGAGTCAGCCAAACCATGTGGCCTGAGAGCAAGGGGGTCAGGGGGACTACTCCCCTGGGGAAGAGCAGGGCAAAGGGGAGAAGAGTGCAATGGCAGGAGGCTGAAACAGCAGGTGCCTGCTCTCCCTGGCTCTAATCTACCCCCACCCACAATTCACCCTCCACTGAGCTGCCCGAGAGCTTTCTTCATTTCAGATCAGACGATCTCACCCCCCTCCTTCAATAAAGCGTCATTATCTGTCCCTGCCTGCCTTTTCCCTTTCCCGCCTTTGAATGCACCTCTCCGGATGCACCACAGCGCTTAGCAGGCACCCTCAACTTTGGAGACCTTGGGTCACCGCTTCCTCTACCTCAGAAACGTTCTCACTCCATCCTCAAGATACAGGTTAAAAAATCACTCTCTGGTCTTCCCTGGTGGCGCAGTGGTTGAGAGTCCGCCTGCCGATGCAGGGGATGCGGGTTCGTGCCCCGGTCCGGGAGGATCCCGCGTGCCGCGGAGCGGCTGGGCCCGTGGGCCATGGCCGCTGAGCCTGCGCGTCCGGAGCCTGTGCTCCGCAGCGGGAGAGGCCACAGCAGTGAGAGGCCCGCGTACCGCAAAAAAAAAAAAAAAAAAAATCACTCCCTCACATATTTGCAAACGAAGCAACTGTAAAAGGATTAACCTCCAAAATATACATGCAGCTCAATAGCAAAAAAACAAACAACCCAATCCAAAAATGGGCAGAAGACCTAAATAGACATTTCTCCAAAGAAGATATACAGATTGCCAACAAGCACCTGAAAGAACGCTCAATATCACACTGATCATTAGAGAAATGCAAGTCAAAACTACAATATCACCTCACACCGGTCAGGATGGCCATGATCAAAAAATCTACAAACAATAAATGCTGGAGAGGGTGTGGAGGAAAGGGAACCCTCTTGCACTGTTGGTGGGAATGTAAATTGATACAGCCACTATGGAGAACAGTATGGAGGTTCCTTAAAAATAAAAATAGAACTACCATACAACCCAGCAATCCCACTACTGGGCATATACCTTTAGAAAAAACCATAACTCAAAAAGACACATGCAACCCAATGTTCATTGCAGCACTGTTTACAATAGCCAGGACATGGAAGCAGCCTAAGTGTTCATCAACAGATGAATGGATAAAGAAGATGTGGCACATATATACAATGGAATATTACTCAGCCATAAAAAGAAATGAAATTGAGTTATCTGTAGTGAGGTGGATGGACCTGGAGTCTGTCACACAGAGAGAAGTCAGAAAGAGAAAAACAAATACCGTGTGCTAACACATATATATGGAATCTAAAATAAAAAAATGTTTTTGAAGAACCTAGGGGCAGGACAGGAATAAAGACGCAGACGTAGAGAATGGACTTGAGGACACGGGGAGGGGGAAGGGTAAGCTGAGACGAAGTGAGAGGGTGGCATTGACATACATACACTACCAAATGTAAAACAGATAGCTACTGGGAAGCAGCTGCATAGCACAGGGAGATCAGTGACCACCTAGAGGGGTGGGATAGGGAGGGTGGGAGGGGGACGCAATAGGGAGGGGATATGGGGATATATGTATACATATAGCTGATGCACTTTGTTGTATAGCAGCAACTAACACAACAACATAAAGCAATTATACTCCAATAAAGATTTTTTTTTTAAAGCAAACTAGCTGGCTTAATCAAGGGAAGAGTGGGGAAACATCTGTAATGAGAGCACACGAAAGACAGAAAAAAATTTTTAATTGTACTGAAATAAATTTGAAAATCTTAAAAAAATAAAATCGCTCTCTCTGGGAATCCTTCCCTTTTGAACAGACCCATCTCGTTTCCAAAGCACAGCTGGATAGCATGACAGTAAAAGGCTGGACAGACCGCTTAGGTGCAAATCTGTTTGCTGTGTGACCTTGGGGTAAGTTACTTACATTTCTGTGCCTCCATTTTCCCAGGACCTAGCTCCTAGGATTGCCAACAGAAATGAATGAGTTAAGACATGAAAGCACTTGGAACAGTGTCTGGTACATGCAGAATGCCTAAGAAGCTTTCTCTCTTTTTACCTCCTGTTGTCTGAACACATCCCTATTGGGAATGACCTGTCCATTTCCCCTACGGAGCCTGGGTTCCGCTCTGAAGGAGGGAATGCCTGTTTATCACATTGGACCCCTGAGGTTCTGTAGGTGTGCTGTTTCCCCAGCACAGAAAAGGTGCTTGGAACTTCAAAACCCTGAATGCAGGAATGAGTGAGTAAGCAAAGCAAGTTCCTGCACACAGAGAAAGAGTCTCCAACAGCGAGCGGAACAGCATCCTCCCTCGGTCTGCAATCTGTGCAAACCCCACCTGGCCTGCGATGGCTCTCACCGCTGAGGCAACCCTACCCCTCTCCTCCAAGCCACTTTCCTCCCACCCCCTCCTCCTACTTCATTCAGCCCAAGTTCAAGGGCAAACCACCAGGAAAACCCAAAGAACGTTCATCGGATAAGTCACCCGATTACTAATCAGGTCCACCCACCCCACGGCTAACGACTATTTTCCCTGCGAAAAGTAAACACCGCCTCCTCCCCACCGCCTGACAGCAAAGCCATTAAACCCAGGAAGGGCGTGTCTCCACAGCAGCCCAGAAACAACTTGAAAGTGGAAAAGGACGGTGGATTTGGTGATTCAGTGGTCGTTAAGATAGCCAGAATGTTTGGTTTCAGCTCACATGGAACCTATTCCTCTCCCCTACTGGTCTCTTCTAAGATGAGAGGGGGCAGAGCCTCAGAAGACACCTGAGCAGGTTGGATGTCCTTGTGACCCCGCCGGCGAGTTAACCCAGCCCTTGAGTTTCTTTCCGATTTGCCCCCTGTGCGTGGGGCTGCCTGGAGGTGCCCAAAGGTTCTCACCCAGGCAGGCGAACTTGAACAGCGCCCCCTGGAGGAAGCCAAAGCAGTGCTCGAGAAACCAGGGAGCAAGGCCCCCAGCACTTGGGCGACACATTTGGCTCCAGCTTCTGGCAGCTCAGGCAGAAAGAGAAACACATCGGGTTGCATAGTTTTCATTTTCCAACAACAGAAAGCATGTTCAAACCTTGGCAGAGACAACATTTTTACTGGAACCAGGCTGCAGAAGGAATGTCTTGGGGTGCTGCAGGTTTAAAGGACCCTGGGTGACAGGCTGGGTGATCCCTATAACTGCAGCTTCATCGTCCCCACGTTGGTTCCTTCACTCTCAGAACAAACACCTGCTGAGCTGGCATGCTGTGCCTGCCCTTGGCTGGGCCCAGGCCGCAGAGAGGGCATGGCACACTCCTTGCTGCCCAAGGCTTCCGGATCACTCCCTCCTTCAGCACTGAGGATGCCTGCTCCTTGGGTTATCACCTCCATCCACCCATCAGTAACAGCATGACAGCAGTGTTACTGTAAAGGCTGCACGGGACTTCCTCCCTCACCTCCGGAACATAATCATTTGGAAAAAAGATGGGACCAGGGGTAGCCCACACACCCAGTAGCCAGCCTCCCACTTCGTCTTTGCTAACAGAACCCCTGTCTTGGTAGGGTGTGCCAGGCCCTAGGGGATACATGATTGATCTAAGAAAGCTAGGACGCCTCCATTCCCGTATATTAGAGACTTATTTTCCCAACCCTTGTAGCTAAGTCTGAGCCTGTGACCCAGTGCTGGTCAAAGAGATGTCTGCTAAGGCCTCTGGGAAAGTTCTTTCCTCCTTAATAAATGGAAAGCCCCTATTTTCAGCCTTGAGCACCATGTGTGAAGACATGATGCTTTGAGCTGTGGCAGCCATCTTAGGACTACGAGGTAATAAGGCTGGACTCTTAAAGGAAATACATGGAAGATGGCAACATAAAGAGAGAGAGTCCTGGATGTTAATTTGGAATCGTTGAACCCACCCGGGACCACCTGTCTCCCTGAAGACATCTAGTAGAAGATGTCGTTATTGCTTATACTACTGTTAGCTCATTATCCTCTCACTTGCAGCCGAATACATCCTAATTAATACAACAGGTATATACACAACATAGGAAAATTCAGTCCTGGGGAGACCACAGGCAGTCATGAAAAGAAAGCTTGCTTTGGAATAAAATGATTTTTGGCCTTCATCTTGGGCTCTAGCATTTGTTTGCTATGCATTCTTGGAGAGTTATTTTTACCTCTCTAAGCCCTTGTTTCCTTGCTGGATTGATGTAAAGATGATGGGGGAGACTAGATGAGAAAGCGCTGGACCCACTCTCTGCTTGGTCGCCTGGCTGCTGCCTGCCTATCTTGTTCACTACACCTCCCCAGGCTTCTAGAGGCAGGCCTAACATGTGGGAGGCATCCGATAAAGTTTTGTTGAACAAAGGAATAAATTCCTTTCCTTCCCTCTTATAAAATGAGGTTTCAGTGGTATATTGGTTTGCTAGGGCTGCCAAAACAAAATAGCACAGACGAGGCGACTTAAACAACAGAAATGTATTTTCTTGCAGTTCTGGAGGCTGGAAGCCCAAGATCAAGGTGCTGCAAGTTCGCTTTCTTCTGAGGCCTCTCTTCTTGGCTTGCAGATGGCCACCTTCTTCCTCTGTCTTCACATGGTCTACCCTCTGTGTCCTCACTTCCCTGGTGTCTTTCTGTGTGTCCAAATTTCCTTTTCTTATAAGGACATCGGTCCTATTGGATTAGGTCCTGCCCTAATGACCCCATTCTAACTTAATTGCCTCTTTAAAGGCCCTATCTCCAAATGCAGTCCAATTTTGAGGTACTGGGGGTTAGGGCTTCCACGTATGAGTTTGAGGGAGTCACAGCTGGTTATTGCCAGATTTATCCCTCATTGCTTAATTTGGGTCTTCCCCTCATTCCCTGCATGTCCTCTGGTCATTTGGGCTTCAATCATGGAATGTTTAATGAAGATCATTTTGATAACTGTTATTGTAACATTCATTTGACAAACACTGGCATAGCCCTTTTGGACTTTTTTTTCCAAAGCACTTTGCATACCTATGGCCCCACTGTCTCGTGGGTGGTTCTCGTTTTGCACACGAGAACACAAAAGCCTAGAGAGGTCAATTGACTTTCCCAAGGTTATTTGCTAATAGTTGGATCAAAGGACAAGGGGCCAGGTGTGTCTGACGCTGAGCGCTGGCTTCTCCGCACAGCCTGGTGTGTGTGTTGGGGGGGGGGTATCTTAAGGTGGTGTGGGTGATGGCAGGGACCCCAGGCCTCTTCTTCGAGGAAGCTCTGCTCTGTGACAGCCCCTGCCATCTCCCACCCCTGCCTGTCTTTCACTTCATGGCCCAATCACACAACGCTTCCCCACACACACACCCTCTCGCCTGGACAGGCTGTGCCTCCGCTGAGACCAACCTTCCCTACATCCTCCCTGCCTTCATGATCTCCCCAGAAAGGCCTACGCCCCCTCTCCCTGTAATCTCAATGCATAGCCCTGACCTCAAGGAGTTAAAATAGTCCTGCTGGTGATGGCCTCCGTCTTGGGCCAGGAGCATTTCCTGTTGCTTCTGTGCCCTCAGCACTGGGAAGCACAGGACTGGGCAGAGTGTCCCTGCCCAGTGAATACGGCTCTGCACTGAGGTGAAGCCCGTGGACAGACATGGCAGCCTGTTCCCATGCGGAGCGAATGTTTTAGTTATTTTAGAGATCAGGGGAAGGGAGAGTTAACTGAGGGCCAAGGCCGTGGGGAGGGGCTGCAGGGGATGAAGATGGGCCTCAGTGGTCACAGGTGTCCAGGAGGGAGGGGGATTCAGCTTGTGCACAGACCTTCCCCATCCTAGAAACACAAGAAGCCGGATTCCCCTCCTGTCTTTTTCTTTTGTTTTTTTTTTTTTTTGGCTGCGTTGGGTCTTCGTTGCTGTGCACGGGCTTTCTCTAGTTGTGGTGAGCGGGGGCTCCTCTTCATTGTGGTGCGCGGGCTTC
Organism: Phocoena phocoena; assembly: GCF_963924675.1. Classification (NCBI taxonomy): domain Eukaryota; kingdom Metazoa; phylum Chordata; class Mammalia; order Artiodactyla; family Phocoenidae; genus Phocoena; species Phocoena phocoena. Next base: position 148,208,484 of record NC_089221.1, read on the forward strand.
CCATTGCAGTGGCTTCTCTTGTTGCGGAGCACAGGCTCTAGGTACGTGGGCTTCAGTAGTTGTGGCACGTGGGCTCAGGAGTTGTGGCGCACGGGCTTAGTTGCTCCGCGGCATGTGGGATCTTCCTGGACCAGGGCTTGAACCCGTGTCCCCTGCATCGGCAGGCGGATTCTTAACCACTGCACCACCAGGGAAGTCCTACGTCCTATCTTTGGGCCAAAAGGAGAGAGTCCACACCTGAGCATCCCACGTGCAAGTTTCTTGCCCAAGGAAGGGGGAAAATCCTATCTTCCTGCCAAGGAGAAGGCCTAGCTTACTTTTGGTAGAGAAATAATGACATCCAGTGGACATCCACGTCATCCTCAGACTCGGGCCATGGCTTCCCTGGCCAGGAGGCCTTCCAGGGCTGGGACAACAGGGAGCAGTGAATTGAGCACTGCAAAGCTGAGCTCGAATCTCGATTCTACCTCTTAAGCTGTGTGACCTTGGGTAAGTCACTTCCCCTCTCTGGACCTCTGTCTCCTCCATGAGAAAGGAGGGACTCCGAGAGCCCTTATTGTAAAGTGTTAAGCAAACAGGGTTCTCTTACTATCAGAACTCCGGTTTCTTGTTAACAATAAGTTCAAGGCTGTACTACAAACTAGCAGGGCAAGCTTTGGAATCAGATAGCCCTGGGTTCAAATGCCGAATTCCCGACTGAATGACCCGAAGCAAGTAACCATCTCCTTGAGCACTTAGTTCTGCAAAACAGGTTCATGGTTGTTTCCAAACCCAAAGGTTGTTGCCAGTATGGGATCTTATTGTGGGTGCACAGGCAACAGCATTCCTGGAATATGGGAAGGCGGACAGGTCCCCACCTGTGGGCACAGAGGAGAGCTTCAAGTCTCCATATTTCCTGAGCAGGCTCCAGCAGCCCTCTAGGCATGTCCAGGGGGTATGGCTGAGATCCCACAGGGCTCCAGAGGCCTAGGCCATGGTTTGGTAGAACAGTCACCCAGGCCAAGGGAGCCAGGCTGGAGAGGAGTGGATGGGAGGCAGGGGAGAGACAGACTCCCGACCACCATCCCATCGAGAGGGAAAGAGGAAGCTGGGAAGGGGGGACAATCACATCTGAATGGGACTGAACTGGAAACCCAATCAACAGGGCTGGAGTCCCTGAACTGGAGTGAGGCAAGGCGGGAAATGACTAGTGAAGGGCTGCGAGTTACACAGGGGAGCTCAGAAACCAGAGTTGTCAGCCTGTGTTCTAGAAACAAAGTTGCATTTTTGCATGCGAGTCTGTGACTGAGACAGGAATACTACTGACTAAGGCAAAGCATGTGGAAATAGGAGGCTCTCAGGAGAGGCTGCCTGCCTCTCTGTTCCTTTACCTCTCCGTGAAATGGGTTCCTGCTTGTGGAGAACCCCATCCGTGTCACAGGTCTACATGTGCTGGGGCACTCGTCCCATTCATCTGGATCTCCTGGGAATGTGTCTGTGATTGTAACCCCTCACACGTTGGCCCAGCCTGGGCAGGAGACAAATTCTCAGCACTCATAATCGCACTCTCTAACCCCGCAACAAACCTGCAAGGGAAGTATCATGCCCCCTCCCCACCCACTTTATAAACAAGGAGGATGCTGGAGCCCTGAGAGGGTGTGTGAGGTTCCCTGAACAGCACAGGTAGAAAACTGAAGGGCCAGAGACTGAACCTGGCCTCTGGTCACTGCCTCCCAAGAAGGACTCTGGATGGGATTCACTGAGGCCCTGCTGTGTGCAAGGCCTCGTGCTGAGGCTTCATGATGAAACAGAAAAAGTTAACGTTTATTCAGCAAGTATTACATCCCATGCTCTGTAATGGAAGTAAAGTATGTAATACTTGACTGCATTGTCTCATTTATTCCTCACAAAATTCCTATGAACTGCTCTTCCCCTTCCTCCCATTTTGCAGATGAGGAAACTGAGGCTCGAGGAGGTTACATGAGTCACCTAAGGTCACTCAGCCAGTCAGTGGTAGGACTCAGTCTATGCAGATGCCGACGTCCTCACGCTTAACCCTTCTGCGATTCCTGGGGAGGCGGGCATGCTGTGACAGAAGCCAGTTAACACCTGGATAGGTACGGCACCTGCACTCCAGAAGATCTTTCAGGCCTCCACTGTGCCTGTCAGTTGCTCTCATCATCACCTACCTGCCTGAAATTTGGCATACCCTAACGCTGCAGTATAAAATATCTCTTTTCTCTTTCCTTCTTAACTAGCTCTGTGACATTGGATAAGTGCCTCTACCTCTCTGAGTCTCAGTGTTCTCATGCATGAATTGGGGCCTGTAAATCCCAGGTACAAAAGGACCATGAGCTGTGGTTTTCATCCCATAAACCTCTGCTCCCTGAGCATACCTGTGAGGTACTCTCTACCCACACAGCCTGGATTCCAGCCACCAGCTCTCCTGTCCTGGCTCTTAGTGTGGCCCCTGCAACAGGCCAGCACATCTGCCTGAGAACGCCATGGAACTCTGCCCCTGAGCCAGGGTCCTGCCAGCAAAGAGTTTAAGCAAATAGAACTGGGCTGAAATGAAATGGTCTATTGGTTGTAAAGAGTTGTGCCCCATGCTTGTGCTCTCAGGTTTCAAGATAATCCAAGCGATGGTTCTCCAGAGAAGGATTAGGAAGAAAACGGTTGGGGGCTCTGAAGGGAGCGGAGAAAAAACAGGCATGGACCCAAGGCAAGCATTGCCAAGAAACGGCCCCAGAGGGTCAATAAAACAAAGATGGGGGGCAATGATTGAGGCACAGGAGGAAAGGAAAAGTGGGGCTCTTTCCAACTCTTCTAGTGCCTAAGTCAGACCTTCACCAGCGAGAGAGCTTACCACTAAATTTGTGGAGAAGGACTAACAGCCACCCCCCCCCCGCAAAAACCACTGTGGTCAGAAGCTGGGATGGGCACCTTGATGGGGAGCCGGGGCTGCGAGCTCAAATGCCCTCCAAGGCCGTGCAGGTAAAAGCACGAAGAGCATAAAGAAAACAACAGACACACAAGATGAGGCATGACAACTGATGCTCAGCCTCAGTCTCAGGAAGGCAATTGGGAGTGACGCGGACTGTGGTGCTGGGGACAGCTGGGACTGAGCTGTCAGCCCCAGCCAATCTCTATCAGGCAGGAATACAGGCCCAGGGTTGCCAATCTTCTGATTTTTTGCAAGAGAAGTAGGAAAGAATGAATTTTGTTTTTTAATGTGCAGGTTCTCAATTTTAAAACATTGGCAACTAATTCAAGTGTTTTTTTTCTCTGAGTACTATGTGGGCCAAACAAAATATATCAGTAAGCCAAATTTGACTCACAGGCCAAGGGTTTGCAATTTCTGAAGTTTTGTGTCATGGTAAATGCAATGGAATCTGTCTGGGTTCAAACCCCAGTTCTCCCATCTGCTTTGGGGTGACCTTGGGCAAGCCATCTCGCCTTTCCAAGTCTCAGTTAACTCATCTGTAAAATGGGTATAATAGTAGCATCTACTAATATGATATTTGAGAAAATTATATGAAATTATGTCATGGAAATTCCTTGGCACAATGCCCAGCACATGGTAAGCCCTCTAGAAATTTTAGCTATTATTAATAATGTACCCAGAAGGATAAAGATAGAGCAGCAGGAATGGGCCGAGAAGGAGGCCGAGAAAACAGATCAAGCAGGCGAAACAGGGCCAAGTCTGAAAATGCCAATCAACAATTTCCTGTCTTGATGTGTCAGGAATGGCCCTTAAGAGATTATTGTCACAAACTGGCATCAAATCGACAAGAGAATTTCGACCAGGTTGGGCAGTGACCTGAAAGGTGGTGGCCCTCCACTATTCCTCTACCTCCTTCCAGAACATCATCAAAGAGGATCTTGTGAAACTTCTGGATTGTTGTCGAGCAAAAGGTGGTTAGGGAGGATGCCCTGCAGGGGGCAAAGTGGTGCCCCAGGTCTGTGGCTCGGTCGCTGCCCAGCTGTGTGATTTTGGCTGTGTCATTTCTTCTCCCTCTGAGACTCCACTTATCCATCTGTAAAATGGGATGATAATACCAGCCTCTCAGGATACCGGTGGGGATTAGGAATAATTCAATGTAGCGTCTGGTGCAGAGCTCATGTACCACAAATGGGGGCTGCCATTATTGGTTATTGTTGTTACAGTTTGTATGATTAATGGGCAGTTGAGGTGCTTGCCTGACCAGCAACCATTGACCTCTTTTCAGGTAACTGCCTTAGTTTTCCTATGGGGAACCATCCCCGCCCCATTCCCAACTGAATAGTTCAATTGGTGTTGGCTCCACCCCTGGCTCCAGGGACAGGGGTGTGAATCAGGCGTAGCTAATGAGAGTAGCATAGTCTCCTGGGCCAATGGGAATGAGATCCAGGCTTTCATTCAAACTATGAGAGCAGAGAAGCTCTCCCTTTACCACAGATCTGTTGTAGTGAGGAGTAGGCCGGAGCTGCTGGCAGCCATCTCACCACCACATGGAAAGAGCCTAACTAAGAATGGAGCCAAAATCGAGGAAATCAGAGCAAAGAGCTGGAAAAATTCTTGATCCTTGATAACACTGCTTAAGCACCTGGATCCAGCTGTGCCTGAGGCTCACACTATGCCGGGCTATTCCATTACATGAGCCAAAAATAATTTCCCTCTTTTGCTCTTAGAACATTTTGAAGGGGGCCTTCTGTAACTTGTAGCCAAGAACCTCAACAGATACATGAGCCTTAAAGATGAGTTAAGAAAAAGGCCCAAAAGGGAGTTTAATCAGTTGGCAGTTCTTACAAGCTCTCAGATCATGCTCTGAGTGTGACAGCACTATATTCCTTCTTCTGAGAGGATGGAAATAGACTCTGAAAGCCTTTGGTCAGGCTCTCCTCAAAGTAATTGTTCTCAACCAGGACGGTTTTGCCCCCCCAGAGGACATTAGGCATGTCTGGAGAGATTTCTGGTTGTCACAGTGGGGCAAAGCGGAGGAAGTGCTGCTGGCATCTAGTGGGTAGAGGCCAGGGGTGCCGCCAAACATCCTACAATGCATGAGATAGCCCCTCCCCCAACCAAGTATGAGCCCCTCCAAACGTCAACAGTGCTGAGGTTGAGAAATCCAGAAGAAGTAATACATCATCCAGTATTTTACTCCCACCAGCTCTTCTCTACACCCAGAGCTTTCCGGGGGTCTTCAAGTACAACATACTTGAAGACAAAAACCAGGCTCTTAGGGAACTTTATTAGTTCGTGATGTCCTCTTGGACTCAAACCCAATTGACTCAAACCCAATTCAAAGAAGCTGCCCAGAGTTTACACACGGGTTATGCATCATCCCCTCCCATTACCATAATAACCACACCTCATAACTACTGGACCAACAGGACGAGCAGGCAACCTCTCTGAAGACAGTCTCATCCAGTGACACCTGCATGGCTTCCCACATCCGGCAGTAATGATCAAACCAATAAGCAAATTATATAAATCCCACATATCCAATAAAGAGGAAAGATAGCATTCCCTTTCTATCTAGAGGAACATTTCTCAGTGTGTTGCTGCTCCAACACTAGTCCTGTGAGATAATCATAGGATTAAAAAATATATATATATATCAAAATCAAATAAGTGTGGGAAACATGAAAGCCTCCATTACCTTGTGGGCAGAAGGCTCTGATAAGTCCTACAGTTTAAAAAAAACCTGTTTAACTTTCTTGAACTTGGTATTTCCCAAATTCACATGATCACAAAATCCTTTTTCACTTATAATACTTATTTAGTATTTCATAGAACTATTGCCCCACAGGACACCCACTGGGAAACATTTCAAGGGAACTACAGAGCAAATGAAATATTAATGAGATATAAAAGCAGATCTGGGGAAACCAAGTAACGGTGGAAACAGACCAAGTTCCTTTGGCCAGAGAACTGTGCCTTGAACTTCTCGGTATGGCTCATCCTAGTTTCATTTGAGCATCCCTACCTTTTTACGGCTACTCCAAAAGAGGCTCTTGAGGGCTGAACGACTGTCAGGCGCTGGGCTAGACAGTGGGATTGAGAGAAAAGTCAGACTCCACTAGATGCTGCAGTGATGGGTAGGATTTGGAGAAACTGCCATGGAAGAGATGCTGCTGCTCTGTGGATGCCAGCCTTCCTGGAGAGCCTTCTCATGTGAGGGAGAATGGAGGGACTGACCCCTTGAATCTTAAAATCTTCAAGTAATTTCAGGAGCATGCAATTCCTACATATCAGTTATATTGACCTCTCCAAGTTTAACAAGGAGCTGGGCAGACACAGGGGGTCGAAGGAACAGTGCCCTGACCCGTGAATGGTGGCGTCAGGCACAGCCAAGTGCCTTCCTAAGGAAGACCACCCCACCCAAGGCCGCTGTAGAGGGAAATAACTTTAGGCTGTGCTTGATCAAGGGACGGCCACGGATTGGACAAAAGATGGGCACCTGACTCAAGGGCAGCCCATCCATTGGCTGGTTGGTGACCTATGAGGAGGCCAGAACAAAAAACCCTGCCCAGTAATTTCAAGTAATTGAGTTGATGGGTTCTGTGCTTCTAAGATTTAAATAGGAAAAATATGGAGTGAGTCAGCAAGTTGGTGGCAGAAGAAAAAGATGCACAAGTAACAAGCTGACACTGCAGCGATGGAATGAAGATGCGTGAGCTCCTGCTCTGAAGGGATCAGAGAGCAAAGAGCCTGCCCCAAATCCTGACCTCAGAGACTCACACGCAGAGCCAGGAGCCAGGCTCCAGGCTGTTGACCCAGAGTCCTGGCTCCTAATCAGTGGGGCAGCACAGGGAGCCCAGGAGTCTGCTGTTCTCCGAGGAGCCAGTGTCAGCCTCAGGCTGACGTCACTCAAAGAAAGGCGCCGTTTTTAGAGCCTGCGGTTAGGAGAACTGGGACCTTGATAGTGACAGTCAGTCCAAATGCTGGCTGGGACCAGCCCTCAGCAGGAAGCCCCTTCGCCTCCCAAAGGTACCTTTGGAGTCTAGGACCATTGAGACTTCACAGATTCTGCAGTCATGACATATTACAGCTAATGTCACACCCAGGGGCTTGCCATGGCTGTCCCAGAAATCACACGGAAGGCACTGCAAAAACACAATACAAAACCTCGCGCCTAGAATAACAACGCCACAGTGCTCTTGATTTGAAGCTTGGGTGGCTTTTTGCAGGGGAAGGAGATGGTCAAATTCATATACTTGTCTTGAAAATGAAGTAATGCCAACCAAGATGCAGGGAAAAGGGGCCGGGGTCGACTTCACTTGCCTGAATTCTGCTCCCAGCAACAGCATTCTGGAGGAAGCAGTGGCAGCAGAAGTATATCACAAGCCACTTGAATTTCATCCCAGGCTTTAGGACCTAAGCGTCAGTGACCAAATGTCTTGGGGCAGGAGTGTGAGAGCCAGCGGGAGATACAGGCAGCCGGCCGGACCTCCACCGCACCAACCCAGGGGGCCGCGTATATGTCAGACCACCGAGCAAGACTTGGTTCAATCCCATCACACTCACTGAACCCACACTTCGTGCTCCACATTGTCCTCGGTGCCCTCACATATGTGACCCCATTTGTTCTCTCCGTAACAAACAAGTCTCTCGACACGTATTAAAGTTATGGGATGTGGCTGCGTATTAAGCCAGAATGGAGTGAACCTTGCAGGCAGTTTAAATTCACAATTTACTACTTTCTCTTTGCCTTTTACCCTCTCACCTCCCGAAAGTTATTTTAAGAGCAGAATCATTTGAGTGATGGAGTATCTGCATTTAGACTTTTCTCTTGCCTCCTTTGACCAGCATGGTTGCTCTCAGACTCTAAACGGATGTCAGAGTTACTGCACTGGGTCGTAGAGCACACACACTGTGTCCTGCACTGAATTCACATTTTAAGGGTTTTTAAGAGTCTCTGACTCTATGGTTTTTCACGTGAAGTGCTCACTTTGGAATCCAAGGGCTGCAAAAGGGGAGACCCTATTGTACCCTGACAGTTCTGGAATCCACAGGTTTGTTCATTCAACACACATTTATGAGCACCTGCAATCAGGGCTGGGATCATAGCGATGACCAAGGATGGATTCTGCTGTGAAGGGAATCGAAAGCCCTCTGAACCCAGACTGGGCTGGTTCATCTCACTGAATGCTCAGAGCAGGCCCGAGAAGGAGGAGGGCTTAGAAAGAAGTATCTGGTCCTCGATCATCCAACCGATAAAGAGCAGACAGGAGATTTGAACCCAAACCCTCTAACTCCAAGGCGGACTCTTGTACCCTCTCTACCCCCCAGTCCTCAAGCGTGCACATTAATAGCTACAACACCCAGGAGAAAGTGACAAGGCAGGAGAGCAGTCCAGGCATGGAGGATTTAGCTCCCCGCCCAGTGGATCAGGAAGGAGGTTATATCTGAGCTGAGCCTCGAAGAATGTGCAAAATTAGTCATTTCCCATGGCAAAAAACCAGGCCAGGTGGCAGGAGCAGTGGACACCGGATTTTCTCTGCCCGGCCTCCATTCCCCTTTCTTTTTGGACCTTAGCACCCTGATCTTCCTTGGGGCATCTGCCTCCCTTCCCATCTCAGTCCATGTAGTTTGTGTGGGGTGGACCCCAACCCCTCTCCAGGGTGGCTACGTGATCCAGTCCTGGCCGACCAGAGCATCTCATTTCTCTGATCACAGTGAGGGGTTTCAGGGTGGGCACGTGACCGAATCTGAGCCAAGGAGATGAATGCGAGGACTCTCTGGGCCCGCCAGGAAGAGAGATTTTGTTCCACCAGAGATACTAAGAGGCTGGGATGTGCTCCTGGGGTTGCTTGCAGCCACCTGGCCACCTTGTGAGGAGAGAGCCTGTCCTCCAATGAGACCATGAGAGAGAAGAGCTGGGCAGGTAGGGAGAGTCCCAAGAGGAGGTGACATCGTTTGAGGCCATGCCTGAAGCTACCCCATCCCTGGGCTTATGTGTATATGAGCCAGTAAATGCCCTTCTGTGAGGAAACCAGTTTGAATTGGGCTTCCATCCTTGGATCAATAGAGTGAGCAGAGTAGAAATCATAGTCTGAGAATAATAGCACTGAAACTATGTTGGACCTTGACATTACTATTCAGCTGGGGATGCAGAAATCAAAACTTCTTCGTAACCTTTTCTGGAACACAATTTACAGGTTGCCTGATCAGAAGGCAGGGTAATAGACTCTCTAGAGCTTTAGCAGATGTACTGTGGTTCAAATTCTCATTTGGACAAGGAAACGGGGGCTCAGAGAGCTGAAGGACATGGCCCACAGTGGAACAGAGAGCGAGTAGCCCCATAGAGAGCACGACGCTGAGGAAACGGTCTTGGATAGGTGGGCTTGGATGTGCGGAGGGTGGAGGACCTAGATGTGGGCTGGAAGAAGGAAGCAGGGGGCAAGGCACCTGGCAAGAAGCCTTGGGCTGGGCAGGCCTTGTGGAGAGCCAGTTCAGGATCAGACAGAACTGGAGAGTCACATCCTTGATCTGCTGTTTTATTAGCAGAGTGATCTTGAAAGCCACATCCTGTTCTGTGCCTGAATGCCGTGGTTTATAAAAGAGGGTTCGGTCCTTCATTGAACTATGAGTCCCTGAGCTCTCTGATGACCACACCCCAAAATGGCCTCTGAAGAAGACAAACCAGGTTCTGGGCGGGCCTCAGAAAGGTTACGTTTCTGGTCAGGGAAGTCAGGAAATACACAGTTTGTTCATCATCTGCCTTCCCATCTCATCCTATAGGCTCCAGAGGACGGGGAGATTTGTTTTGTCACTGCCTAGCTCAGTACCTAGTACGTGGTAGGCCTTCAAAAAATAAGTCTTGAATAAATACGAGTGAACAAATAAAGTAATAAAATGGTAAGTACTGTACAGTAAATAGAATACAGGATGTGACAGAGAGTGATACGGGATAGTTTAGACGACCTGGTCAGAGAAGAGGGTATTTGAGCTGAGACCTGGATGGTGAGCAAACAGCCACATGAAGAAGCTGGAGAAATGCCTGCTAGGCAGAGTGAACAGCATGTGCACAGGTCCTGGGGCAGAAATCAAGACTGGAAAGAAAGCCATGTAGTTCCAGTGGGAGTGACAGAGGGAAGCTGATGTTGGAGAGGCCGGCAGAGGCTTGATCACTGCTGACCGTAACAAGGAGTTTGAACCTGAACTAAGCACAGTGGACAGCCATTGGAGAGTCCTGGACAGGGCGGGGACATGATCTGACTTACGTATTCAAGAGCTCCCCCTGCCCACTGTGTGGTAGCTGAAATTCAGCAGGAAAGACAATAATGTATGTCACACACAGCATGCGGCACACAATAGGTGCCCAGTGAACAAGAAGCATCCTTCACGACCCCTAATGCCACCTCTACAAAGGCTCGCCAGTGTCCATTCCAGGCCAAGAATGTGCTCTTTATCCTCTGGGTTCAGGCTCTCTCTAGCTACCCTCTGTGTACCGTGATGGCCATAGTAAAGCCAACAGGCTAAGCTTTGGAGGAAAACCCCCTCCCCTTTTTGGTTACAGTAACAATCCAGGAGTCACGGTGGGGAGGTGTAGGGTGCGGGGCGGGTGGAGTGCGAGCCTTCTGTTCAATGTTGAGCTGCTCCCAACATACTTTTCAAACATTCGTTTGCTTTTGCCCAGTCTCCTCCGTAAGAGACACGCTTTCGGATGTGTTTTGAAAAATATTCCATATGCTAATGGAATGTCACCATCTGCCAAAGAAGGCAGAGCTGTTTTTAAAGGAAAAACTATTACAGAAATGAGGTATTCACAGAGGGGCACTAAAGAGCCCAAACGTCGCTGACCTGAGGCTGACCTGGGCTGCCTCGTGTTACCAACATGAAAAGGGAGTGAGAAAATCTGAGGCCAATTAACTTCTCTCTCTCCCTCCCTCTCTCTCCCTCTCCCTCTCTCTTTTTCTCCCCTCCCCTTCTTGGAGACATGATGAAATTTCCTGAAACAAAAACTCGCAGCCCGTTCTATAAAATGCTTTCGCCTTTGGTGGAAAAAGCCCCGATGGTCCCTTTTATCTCCTCATTCCTGAGGCGCAGACCTGGCCCCCGTCTGTTTGGGCAGATGGGCCACAGGGAACACTCCCAAGGCCCCGAGAGGCCGGGCCGGAGTGGGAGGCCCCGGCGCCCGCTGGCTCTGGCCGCCCAAGCCCTTGCCGTCGGGAGAGCGCGGCGCTGTCTTGGACGGAGCAGGAAACAGGATTAGGTGTCCCGTGGCGTGATTACTGGACAGGCATTGTTCCTTGGGAGGCCTGGGCAGCTCGGACGGACGCAGTGTTTGGAGAAGAAGGTTTTCCAAGCTCTGGGCACGTCCTCTGGGCCCTGCCAAGCCTGCTGGTTATCACGCCCCTACCTTTCCGGTGGCTTCTTCTCCACCGTGGTTGCTGGCTTGTCCTCCTGTGCCCTCTCCTAACTGCCATGTGCTTCCGGACTCCGTGGCAGGCCTCTCTCTTCTCCACAGCCCGAGTCCGCACCACTTGAATATCTCCCAGGCACCTGCAATGTCCAAGTCCAAATGCCCTTCCATCCCCTCCCCTCAGCCCGACTGCTCCTTCCCTTATCTGGGGGACCAAGCGCCCCGCCGGCTAGTTTGGTGCAGGACATGCAGGGGTTTCCCGCCTCAAGGCCTTTGCACCTCTGCCCCCACTAGCCTGGAATATTGCATGGTGGGCTCCTGCTTATCGTTGAGGTCGTGGCTCAAATGTCTCCCTGGCCACTGCCCCCCACTGCCCTGTGTGATCTCTTCAGAGCACTTATCAGGGGTCTGAATTTATCTTGTGAACTCATGCGTATATGGGCACCTTAGCTTTCACTGTGTGTTGTCAGTTTCTTCTTGGGGAATGTAAGTTTCCTGAGAGCAGGGACCATGTCTCCTTTCCATTAGAGCGGCACTTAGTGGCACACACAGGGAACGGGGTGTCACTGTCAGCACCCAGCCCCCCAACCAAGGTCTGTACTTTCTGTCTCAATACCCCTCAAAACCGCCCTCAGTGTTCTGCCCTATTCCAGACCTCAACTTTTCTCTCCTGAATCTCAACACTAGCCTTCTAACTGGACGCTACCAGTTTCAAACCCTGCCATGGCTGCCTACTGCCCCCAGTATACAGCCCCCTACTCGGCCGGGCCCCTGGCACTCATCCCGTCCAGCTCCAAGCACTCCCCCACCCACCATGCCTCATTGAAGGCACACCACGCACATTTGTTACGACTGAAGAACAGCTGCACAGGTACGAGTGGGAGGGAAAAGAGATGTGCAGAGGGTCTGTTGATGCAGGGGGACTGCACAGCGTGAGGCCTGGCTCCGTGGGGAGACTGCTGGCATCATGGCGCCCACTGAGAGGGAGAGGCTAGGCAGCGTGGTGAGAGCTCAGCCGTGGCAGTCAAGACAGACTGGAATCAAGCCCAGGGCTGCTAGGGAGACACACCTGAGCCTCGGTTTCTCTAATGTTAATAATATAACCACACAGGGTTATTGTGAGGATTAGAGTAAAGCCCTTACCAGCAGTCCTGGCATGCACTAATGGTGGTTATTTCTATTCTTGCTGTCGTTGCAGTGGTGTTAATCAGTCTCTCCCCTGCATCACCCACCACCCCCAGCCCTGCCACCTACAGGCACACTGAGGACCTGATATTGTCTCCTGTCCACTTGGAGACACTACAACGAGCTGAGGATACTGGCATGTTGAGGTCTCATTCGTTTTCCAGAAACATCCCCTGCAGATAGGATATATAGGCTGACTGCTTTTAAAGCGGAGTTATTCTTTTTTTTTTCGGTACGTGGGCCTCTCACTGCTGTGGCCTCTCCCGTTGCAGAGCACAGGCTCCGGACGCGCAGGCTCAGCGGCCATGGCTCACGGGCCCAGCCGCTCCGCAGTATGTGGGATCCTCCCGGACCGGGGCACGAACCCGTGTCTCCTGCATCGGCAGGCGGACTCTCAACCACTGCGCCACCAGGGAAGCCCTAAAGCGGAGTTATTCTTAATTAAAAAAAAAAAATTAACAAAAATAACTTGGTGTAAACATGATTCACCTGGTCCACCTCCCCCCGTTCCACCCACTGAATAGCCCAGACTACTGGTTACAAACTCAAGTCCTCACCGGGACCAGTCCTCACCGGGGACTGTCAGCATGCTTCCTCATTTTTCCCCTTCAAGAGGCCCAGGTAGGCTTCAGTCTGCCTGCACACGTTTAAATTTGTCTCATCTCACACCCTCCCAAACTCTAACCCTTATACTTTTCTCTGCTCTGGGAATTCTGTACCATCTGTTTAAATGCCACAGTTGAAGCTACCAAAAAGAGCTGGCACCAAAAACCTATTATGTACCAGGCACTGTGCTAGGCACTTTAGAATAGGTCATCTAATCCTTACAGTGATTTTAAAATACTGTCTCCACTTCCCAGATGAAGCAGCTCAGGTTCAAGGCAGGGAATGCCCTTGCCCAGAGGGCCTGCTGTCAGTTAGCTGGCAGAGCTCCAATACCGACCTAGGTCTGTTGGCCCCAGAGTTCATGCTCTTTCCTCTGCCATCCAGTAGACCAGTGACCCCCGTGGAGAGTCTTCACCAAGATCCAAAGGCTGTGGTTTTCTAAGAGCATTTCTTCCCAATCCCCAGAGCAGCAGGATATTTGGGAGAACAAACACAGCCCTTGAGCACAGAATGGTTCCTTGGATCCAAAAATGGTGGTGAAGGGTGGAGGGAGCTTAAGTTGTAGTCACTGATACCTCCCCAGAACATTAGCTTTGAGCTGCTGTTCCTAAGGCATGCCCTGCCACAGATTTAAAGTCTTTGGCGTGGTCACTTCCCTGTTTTCCCAGACCAACCCAACAATAAATGTCTACTCTGAGAAATATACAATTAAGTGATTCTTGGAGACAGGATGAGTAGGTGGCCACACAGTTGAAAGCAATGGGACAATACAAATCCATTTATAGGAGTATGCTTTCCAGCTTACCCTGCGTGCACAGAGGAAATAGTTACTGCTGATCTGCACTACAATTCTTCCACATGGCTTCATACAACCAATAAAAATTTTACAACACTTGAATGAGGATTTCAGTGCATTTGGGCAGGTAAACACCTGAATATGGCCCTGTTCTCAGTTATCCTACAGATGCTGATTGAGTGTCTATGAGGTGTTAGACCCAGCTCTGTCCAACAGACAAGCAGAAGTTTGGAGGTCTTGGAGCTCCCAGAGTCTTCCCCAGCTGGAAGTACATGCAATGTGTAGCATGTACAAGCACGCTACCTTCAATGTTAAATGTGACTGAAGACAGTGGCTGTCAGCTCTTGATTCCTTCCTCCTCCTCTCCTTGTCTTTTCAAACACCTCCCTTTTTGGGTCATTTTTTATTAACCAACATGTATTGACTACTGTGTGCTGGTCACTTTGCCACAAAGCTCATCACTTAATTTGTCCCTTTTCTCTGGAATCCCTTTCATTCTTCAAGAATTCAGTTGCCAATCTTGGATGCAATGCTTCAACAGGTCACTGCTAGAAAAGCTTAAGATGGTTCAGAGACAGCCAGCTGATACTCTAGCAAGTGACTTAAAAAAAAAAAAATCATTTCTCAACTTTGATAAATTGGGTCTCTTCATAAACTGGATTTTCAGCTTTTCTTGAAAATTTACACCTGGCATCACTGGGTCTGCATTCCAGCAACAGACCGTCCAGAGCTAGAGCAGGCACCCTCCAGGACTTGGACTAGTGGAACCTACTCTTTTTTTTTTTGAAACCTTCTCTTATACATGGGAAAGCTGAGACCCAAAAGGGGGGATTGCCACACAGCTAATTAGTAACAGGATGATCAGCCAGTCTCCCTAATTTCCCTTCTCCTTATTATTATTATTATTTTGTGTGGTACGCGGGCCTCTCACTGTTGTGGCCTCTCCCGTTGCGGAGCGCAGGTTCCGGACGCGCAGGCTCAGCGGCCATGGCTCATGGGCCCAGCCGCTCCGCAGCATGTGGGATCCTCCCGGACCGGGGCACAAACCCGTGTCCCCTGCATCGGCAGGCGGACTCTCATCCACTGTGCCACCAGGGAAGCCCCCCTTCTCCTTATTAACTAGAAACCAAATAGGCTGAGGTTGCAAAGCACCACTTAGTCTGATTGTATATCCAAGGAGTTCTACCAAAATCTGAGAATCTCTGTGCATTCGTAGCTGTGAATTTCTTGCAGGAACACCTCACCTACCAAGGAAAAGAGAAACTAGCACTGACTGCTTTGTACTGACTGAAGTTATGGACTGAACACCTATATGTGAGGGCAGGAGACGACTGGAGGGGTAAAGATCCAGGCTGACACTTGAGGCTTTTCCACCCTGCAGCACAGTTTGGGTTCAACATCTGCTCTTCATAACGATTAGCCCAAATCACCAAGAACAGTTTATTCTGTTTAGCACAGGCAGGGATAGAAAGACCTGTGAAAATGGAGAGTCATTATAGGAAAAGACAAGAAACCACTTCAACCTGGTGCTCAAGGAACTAAATAACTTAGGGAATATCCTTATAACCAAACACTAGGCAGCCATCAGCAAGAATTACATGTACTGACATAGGATATAATCTCAAGAAGACTAGATGAAAAGGTGCAGTACAGCATGCTACCATTAATGTTACAGCGCATGGGGACAGTATGTATGTTTGTAGACAGGTAGGTAGGCATATACGCACAGACACATACATACACACACCCTTCCATACACAGACTGTTATCCGTCAGAGGATAAGCAAAAAACTGGTTAACAAGGATTGGAGGACGGAGGGTCAAGAGTGAAAGGGAGAACCACTTTGTACACTATCTTTTATGGCTTGTAAATTGGTTTTCTTAACCGTATGCATACTAGCTATTTCTAAAACCTTTTTTTTACAAGAAAAGTGAGTGGGGGCAAAACTGTATAGAATTACTCTAATTTCATCTCAGAAGTCTACATTACCAATTGGGCCCTGGGCTGGCGGAATCTAGTTATCAGGAAAACTCTGCTACTATGCAGGCCTCCTGAGCAGAATCCTGCAGGTACTGTATTTCCTTCTGCTCTAGTCCTCAACCAGTGATGTGTCAATCTGCCAAAAGGAAAGACAACAATTTCATGTCCGATGCGTAAGGGGGAGAGGGCTGCAGCTGCCCTTCTCACACTGCCCCACCCCCCACCCCTTCGAGAATCAGAGGATCTACTCCCACCCAGAGCCATTGGGCAGTTTAAGGGACCATTTTCATAGTAACTTGCGAGGCAATTAAGCTCTTGTGGAAAGCAGATTTGCTGGGGAGGAGTTCTGAACCAGCCCCAGGGCATGGACTGGCATTATCTCATACCAGTTCTCCCACACCAAAAAAAGTACTTTGTCTTCAACCTCACTGTACAGAGCAGATGATTTTTTCAATCTACAAACTTTAATTGTATGTCACAGAATTACTGACAGCACGTTAACAGTTTTTTTTGAAAAATTTCTTAACAGAACATCAGAGTATTGCAACACTTTATTAAGAGTATTGGCTTTGAATTAGTAGCTGAAGTAACAATTGCATGAAGCCAGATCAGGTGTACTGCATAATACTCATACTTGATTTATTGACATTACTTAGCAATTTATTGGACAAAGGTCAAACTTTTTGTTTTTTATTAAGCACATTCCACAGTACAAAGCTGTCGTGAATAATATCTGTACAATTTAACAGTTTCAATAGCTGTTCAGACACAAATTTATTTCAAACAGTTATTGGCAAACATAATTAATTACAAGTTAGAATTAGACTATCCCAGTGCTTTAAAACATTAATATAGCAGTAATTTACAGTTTCTCAATTATGGTTAGCAAAATAAAGTCCAGAGTACAGCTGGGAATTACTACTATAATCCCAGAAAGTCAGAATTCCTCGGGTGCCAAAGTCCCCTGCTATAATTTAGTAGGCACAATTCAAAGGTTGTGTGCATATTCAAAGGCCATGATCTCCCAAGGAACCAGAATTTCTATATTAAACATGCAGAGACAACCACAGAAAGTCCATTCGTTCAGAAGAATTGCCTCCTCCCCTGCCCCTCCCTGCCCTGCCCCCTGGGCTCTCCTAACGAATCTGATATTAAAGCTGTAAGGTAAGAGTGGTCAAAGTTAAGTCACTTTCACAACCGCTGTCAGGGTTACAACATCCACCCGCTGAACGGAGATTTCTCTTTTTTTTTTTAACACTTTGAGACTCAACTTTTCAAAACCAGAAATTAATTTACTAACATGTAGGAGGGAAGGATGTATTTTTTAAAAAGGACAAAGGAAAACAAAAAAGCAAACCAACCCAATAAACAACCACAGACACACACATTGATTCCCACACCATTCTCAATGTAAAGGACAAAACAGAGCCCAGGCACCTTCCCCTCAGTGGGAGAGTGTGCTTCCACGGGAAGAGGTTTAGTTACAGGAAGTTCTCATTGGTCCTTTAAAATGTTAGCAACATTCCTTGATCTTTGGAAACAATGGCAAGGGGCAAATCAAAACCGAATATTGAACAAGGGAAAAGGAGTGCCAACCAGATGCCAAAGTCCTTTCCACGTACGTCAGCATGGTGGTGCCATTCACACATTTGGGCTGCGGAGCGCTCGGGAGCCAGGAGAGCTTGCCGGGGCCACGGCAGCAGGCGACACCAGAGATGACAGGGATGGGATCATGAGCCTGAGGCTTCACGCCACCTGGGAGGACCCTTCCATTCAAGATGGGCCCTTGAACCAGCCTGACACGGGTCCCGGGCTCCAACACACAAGTGGGCCCTGCTACCACCTGACAAGGGCAGGACGCACGAATGCCAGAGCCGGGAGAGCCAGTCAGCGGGGGCCTTCTCGCTCTTCCCTTCCCAGGGTTACTAACACACAGAGTGTGACCTGTGACGGTGGAGTCAAATGAACGCTATGGCAAGTGACCACGAGTACTTAAGGAGTACTGATGAGGAAAAGAACAACAGAAGTATTTAAGGTACCTCTCTACTGTATAGACTGCACAACAAATAAAACATTTTGTGTTAAACTTTAGAAATTACATCTTAAAACAAGATTCCCATTAAAACACACACACACACCACACGCACAAGGACGATGACAATGACAAAATAAGAACACCGTATGAATACTGCAGGAAGGGTTCTAGGTAATCCACATCAACCCTGGTAGCGGGTTCTTGAGTCCAGCCCACGGCTAAGGGCGAACACACTCTGCATTAGTGTCTCAGGCACGGGGGCCCTGACTCGAGCAACCTTGAGGTTAAACTGTTATGTACATTATATCTACATGCGGATACAGTATTTTAAATTAGGAGGCAAGCACACATGTAAAGGTGTTACTCTACCAAATATCAGGAGATGGTTGCGGGTACAGAGAACAGTTAATAAAAGAAAACAGCTATATTACCTGTTGGGAGATAATATAACCTGGCTTACAGTTCTTTAAATTAAAAGAAATTGGTACAGAAAGGAAGTATAATCCAAAAAATATTACTAAAACAACC
The DNA here is from genome assembly GCF_963924675.1 of Phocoena phocoena. Lineage (NCBI taxonomy): Eukaryota > Metazoa > Chordata > Mammalia > Artiodactyla > Phocoenidae > Phocoena > Phocoena phocoena. The sequence goes on from NC_089221.1 coordinate 148,226,945, forward strand.
CAGAGAAATGTTTCCATTGTCCAACATGTTCCTAATACAAGTCACAATTCATAATGACTTGGACGGTCAAAAGGAGAATGCTAACTTCTGAAAAGGAAAGCCCTGGACATTCTGGGTAGGTGTTTGGCACCCAAAATTTCACCGAAGAATGCTGTTTCTTAGTATCAGACCAAAGTGCAAAGCAATATAAATTAGAGGCCAAGTCTTCTCTTGACGGTCGATTTACTTCTGTAAAACAGACTGCACGTCCCTTTTATATGAACAATTTACATTTGAAGCGAGAGATTTCTTTTCACTGATGGGGGGAGGAAATGGGCTTCTGTACTACTGAAAGTCGGTGAAGCTAAGGTATCCTTCTCAAAGTAGAGGCCGGAATCGGAGGTGAGAAATGTCGGTACTTGAAGAGTTAGGCTGCTTTGCATCTACCCAGCGTCTAGAACCAATTCCAGCTTCATAACTCAGCTGTGAAGAACTCCCTTAGGCATTTGGTAGCCATGTAGCCAGTAGTTCAAGACTAGGAAACCCTGAAAAAAACAAAAACAAAGGGAGTATAGATGGATATTCTGGTTAGACATGGGAGATATACACCACAGCCCATCCACATCCACACAGACATGTATGTACTTGCGCACACATAACGCTGATTTTTAAATAATCATGCATCAAAATAGAAGTTGCAAGTTGTTTTGCGCATACTACATACCAGGTATCAGGTTTATTTAAACCTCTCAAGAACTTTATAAGGTAGAAACTATTATACCTACTTTACAAATAAGAGAACTGAGGCTCAGAAACATTTGGTTTAAAGCATTAGCCATTATATCCTGGGATAAACCATAATGGAAAAGAGTATAAAAAAGAATGTATTTATGTGTGTATTACTGAGTCAGTTTGCTGTACAGCAGAAATTAACACAACATTGTAAATCAACTATGCTTCCAGAAAAAAAAAAAAAAAGCAAGCATTAGCCGTTAAGTGACAGAGAGGGGATTCTAAGAGATGACTGACCCTATAACCTATCATCTTTCATGCTGCTAAAAGTTATGCATGTAACAAAATATGCTTAATGTTAGATTTTATATTTAGCATAATCTTAAATTTACGCCATCCAGAGGCCACCAGGACCTCTCTCATGACCAAGAGTCGTCATCTATCACTGTGAAACAAAAATATGTAAAAGCTAGTAAACAGAGAGACTCCTTCTAAACAGAATGCCAACAGTCAGAAATTACTTCTTTTTGAAATAAATCATTTATAAAAGGACAACACAATGTAGAGGGGAAGACAACTGAATGTTCTATATTTTTTTGACCATGACCTTGCGTCAGGAACACATTTTAATCACAATCTCTACATTCATCCGTGTATGTAAATACACACACATACCCCTACGCAGAACATTCAGGAAACAACACTAATCATTACTATGGACAATGCAGGTTGACATTTTATGTCCTAAATTTCACCCAAAGTCAAAACCCATGAAAATGACTTCACAACCACTAATAAGTTACAACCCTTTCCAAACACTGCACTAAACCATTGGCCTGGAAGATCTAAGTCACCTTTAGGTCTAAAATTCTATGGCCAAAAAGAGAGGGAGAAAAAGAAAGGGTCGGGGTGGGGGTGGTTGTTTGGTTTTGTTTTGCTTTTAAAGCTTGTATATATATTTTTAAAGGCAATTTTCCTAAAAGGCTGTTAATTTCCACAAAATCCTAACTTCACAAGAATCCTAATAAGCTTCCAAACGAACGCAAGACAGATTCACAATTTCATCTGCCACTGTTTTCCCATGAAGGATATGTAAGAGTATTTGAATTATTTTAAAAATATTAACACCCAGAGATAAGAAGTCAGCACTCTGAAACGCTGCTGGTGGGAACGTCAACTGATGTAACTCTTCTGGAGGGTAACACAACTCCTAAGTATCAAACCTCTTTACACATCATAGCTTTCAACCTAGACAATGCAGACATTTCTAGAATTCTATCCAAAGGTAATAAAAGGTTGGGCAAAGATTAAGCTGAAAGAATCATGGCAATGTGTTTTATAATAATTAAAAGCTGGGGGGGGGATATAAATATATAACAGGTGCATATCCAAACAATCAAACATGATTTTGCCATTAGGAACAATCATTTAGACAAATAGTGACATTACTGACAGGCAACAATTTCGCAATAAAGAAAAAAAAAAAAGCACAGTTATCAACCATAATTTTTAAAAGCCTGAAAGGCTACATACAAAGGAGTTAATAATGGTGAACCAAGAAGAGGAGTTATCTACTTTTTACTAATTTCCTAATAGTGCTCTTATATTGTCTCATAATAAAAAAGAGAGCTACTGTATACATAGCTCTTGGGAGTTAGTAATTCTTTTTTAAAAAATGACTCAGCAAAAAAATCTATTGCTAAATTTCTCGACATAGAAATACTCCTACCTTATATTTTAGGGGTAAATATTTTACTGCAAGGTTAAATCATCATTAGGGTAGTGTTTCTTATTATGCATAAATTTTACAGCATCACATGGTAATAATTTTTTTCATGTTACAATAAATGAAAAGAATTTGGAAAAGAGCAATAAAATCTATAAAGTTGACTGCCAAGGTTGTCAAAAGTAATTCACTTTGAAGAGACAAACACATTTGAGGTTTCATTGCTTGTGCTGCTTAAAAAGCAGATAAGATTTTTCCACTGATTTATAATTGTGGATCATAACAAGGCAGTTGTTCTTAGTTTCCCAAAAAGGGGGCGAGAGGAGGGCCTGGAAGAAGTAACACTACAGTTTCCTTTCCACCACAGCCAATGAGAGAAACGGCATTGGTGATCATTTCATCTCTCAATCAAAGGAATCTAATTTCACGGCATTTTAAAGTAGTATATAAAAGTTGTCCAATTTGTGAAAGTTTACTATGTTCTATAATTCATCTATCAAATTCGCCAGAGGGGGAGAAAACATACTACAGATGTCTTGGATTTTATCATGTGCTTCTTTAACAGTGGAAAGACACAAACACATATCCAAACTACAAAAGAGGTATACTTAAGTTGTTGTATGATATACCTACTCCCCTGACCCTATCCATTCCAGAAGCTCAGCCACAATTGTAGTTGTCTGTGTTCTATTTTATCTATTTATCTATGTGGGAAAATAAAAGCAGAAGCATTGGGATATAGTCAAAGCAATGCAGAGAGAATGTATAGCTCAGAAAATAAAAAAGTAAGAACAGAATAAACTTAACAAAAGGTGTACAAGACTTCTACACTAAAAACTGCAAAACACTGCTGAAGAGAAACTGAAGAAGACCTAAGTAGTAAAGAGATATACTGGGTTTATGGATCAGAAGACTCAGCATTTGTTAAAGATGGAAATTCTCCCCAAGGTGACCTTTAGAGTCAATGCAGTCCTGATCATAATCCCATAATCTTCATAGAATTTGACGATTTCATTCAAAAATGAGTATGAAAACCAAGAGGACCTAGAAGAGTCAAAACAATTTTTTTAAAACTGACTTATTACACAGCGTGGTATTGGCAAAAGGATAGCCATAGATCACAGAACAGAATAGAGGCCAGAAAATGTATAACAAACAAGTGGTCAATTGAGTTTTTGACAGAGTGCTATAACAATTCGATGGGAAGAGGACAGTCTTTTAACCCAAAAGAGCTGGAACTAGAAGGCTGTATAAAAACCACCATACACAAAATTAATTCTAAACGGATCAAAGACCTAAATGTAAAACCTAAGCGTATAAAACTCTTACAACGATGCTGATCCAAACACGGTAGTCACTAGCTACACGTAGCTATTTATTTTTTTATATTTTATTTAAAAAAATTTTTGGCTGTGTTGGGTCTCCATTGCTGCACGCGGGCTCCCTCACTATGGTGGCCTCTCCCGCTGCGGAGCACAGGTTCCAGGTGCACAGGGTTCAGTAGTTGTGGTACGCAGGCCCAGCAGCCGCAGCTCGCGGGCTCCAGAGCGCAAGCCCAGCAGCCGTGGCGCACAGGCCCAGCTGCTCCATGGCACGTGGGATCTTCCCGGACCAGGGCTCGAACCCACGTCCCCTGCTCTGGCAGGCGGACTCCCAACCACTGCACTACCAGGGAAGCCCGCTACATGTAGCTATTTAAGTTTAAATGAAGTACAATTAAATACAATTAAAAATCCAATTCAATTCAATTCAAATATAATTAAAACTTCAGTTCCTAAATCAAACCAGACACATTTCATGAGCTTAACAGCCACATACGGCTCGTGACTATCAAAGTGGACAGTGCAGGGACTTCCCTGGTGGCGCAGTGGTTAAGAATATACCCGGCAATGCAGGGGACACGGGTTTGATACCTGGTCCGGGAAGATCCCACATGCCTCAGAGCAACTAAGCCCATGTGCTACAACTACTGAAGCCCGTGTGCCTAGAGCCTGTTCTCCGCAACAAGAGAAGCCACCAGTGAGAAGCCCACGCACCGCAGTGAAGAGCAACCCTGGCTCACTGCAACTAGAGAAAGCTCACGCACAGCAACGAAGACCCAACACAGCCAAAAATAAATTAATTAAATAAATAAAAAAATTTAAAAAACATCACAAAGTGGACAGTGCAGCTGTAGAAAATGTCAACTAATCTAGTGAAAGGAAGCAGGTCAGTGTTTGCTAAGGCTGTGATGGGATCAGGCTCTGACTACAAAGAGGACACAAGGGAACTTCTGGGGGGTGATAAAAATATTCTTACCTGGAGTGTGGAGGAAATTGCAGGGGTGTATATATTTGTAAAAACTTGTCACAAAACAGTCTAATTTAAATGGGTACAATCTGTTTTACAAAAATCATACCTCAATAAAATTGATTCAAAAACAGCAATGGGGCTTAGCGAAGGTGAAGGGGGCAGGGCAGAGGGAGATGTGTACATCTAGGTACCTGTCTATATGTAAGGAATATATCTAGTACTTGACTATGCCACTTTAGACAACTTATTCCAATTTCTTACTGAGCTATTATCTTTATGTTTGTGGAAGGTGTATGAATACACTGCAGTTTCGCACATATTTACTTATGGGCAAATTCTTGTTGGCCCAGGAGAAAGAGCACAGAGATGTCATGTTGGCCCCGGGTGTCACTTGACCAACAAATGTCAACAAGCACTCATAATACACTGTGTGCTCTATTAGATACTGGGGCTCCAAAATAAAAGGAGCTCCACGCTTTGTAAGAGAGACAGGCATGCAAATTATTTCAATACCAAATAATAAATTAAGTCAGATGAAGTAAAGGAGTGGGGGTGTGGTGGTATCCACAAAACCCTAACAACACAAGCAAGGGGAGGGAGGTGGCAGAGGTCTGTACTACTGAAGTGTAATTAGGGAAATTAAACAGAATTCAGTCTGGTTGGAGCCCTGGATTTTTGGGAGGGAAGAATGCAAGGCTGGGGCGGGGGAGGGTAGAGAGGACAGAAGGTAAGAGCTAGATATTGAAATTTCTGTTAGCTAATCTTAGCTAAGCCTTGCTCCTGAAAACAAAAGGAAGCTAGTGAAGAGGAGAGGCAGGGCTAAGATGACCACAGTTGGTAACAGGATGAAGGGTGGGCTGAAGAGGGAGAAGAAGAGACCAGGAAGGAGGAAATCAGTTTTCATTTGGGTCCCTTCCTCCTTCCTTACGTATTTCTTTGGTTTGGGGCAAAGGGAGGTTGAGGCGGGGAAGAGCAATCACTCAAAAAATCCTTGCCGGGCTTCCCTGGTGGCGCAGTGGTTACGAATCCACCTGCCAATGCAGGGGACGCGGGTTTGAGCCCTGGTCCAGGAGGATCCCACAGGCCGCGGAGCAACTAAGCCCGTGCGCCACAACTGCTGAGCCTGCACTCTAGATAAGCCACAACTACTGAAGCCCACGCGCCTAGAGCCTGTGCTCCGCAACAAGAGAAGCCACCGCAATGAGAAGCCCGCGCACCGCAACGAAGATCAAATGCAGCGCCACCCCACCCCCCAAAAAAGAGATCCTTGCCTTCTTCCTCTGTAATTTCCTATAATTCAATAAACGTAAAAATTCTGCCATGTGAATTTCTCAACTGACTTGTGAAGAATCTATCCAGAGAGAAAGCAGCAAGGGAGATGGCCACTGTCACAAGAGCCAGTATGAACACAGTTGAGACCAGGAACGGCAACTATGTATGTGGCTTACAGGTCACTACTGTGGCTCAGATCCTATAGCCAGGGAGGCACAGCCAAGCCACCGAGGCACTTAGGCCTTCTGGGTCCACGTGGGCTCCCATCATCCTTCCAAAGGCAGTACACCAGCCAGTCACTACGGATCAAGCTGAGCTGGCATGAAGAAACAATGCATTTGCCATTCCTGATGCAGATCCTTGGTTTATCACTAATAGGTGGAACAGGGGCAAGACCAGAGGTCCGCATGCTTCTTCTTAATGGGCCAGATTGTACGTATTTTAGGCCACACAGTCTCTTTTGCAACTACTCAGCTCTGCCACTGAAGCACGAAACCAGCCACAGACAATACATAAACAGATGAGCTGTGGCTGTGTTCCAATAAAACTATTTATGGGCACTGGAATTTGAGTTTTATATAATTTTCACATGTTCTAAAATAATATTCTTCTTTTAATTGGTTCAAAGTATTTAAAAGTGTAAAAAACTATTCTTAGATTGCTATGGTAAGGATAAAAAAAAATAAGGCAGTGGGTCAAATTTGGCCTCCAGCTGTAGCCTGCCGACCCTGAATAAGATAAACTTCCTGGAGCAGAAATAAGGAGTATCTGAAAAGATGTCAACTTAGTGATCTAGAAAGCAGTGATTCCCTATCTTTTCACCCAAAAAATTTCACGATTCTACACATGGACTTTCTTTACATTTTTAATATTCAATGAACAGGAAAATATACAATGACAAAAAGCTACTAAGCATTAAGTAATGTTTTTACATAAATATGAATTTTATTAACACAGTCTTTACATACATATATACATGACAGTACAAATATGCACAAACATTATTTATTCAGTCTACAAAGTTTAATGTGCACAGAATTCACAGGCCCCCTCGCAAAATTCTCAAGAGTTGGGAATACTGCTCCAGATGAACATGGTCATCAGTCCCAAGGACACTGCCAAGTAAGGCTTCTCATCCTCTACCTGGACACCCTTAGTAATCAAAACATGCCATCATCAATGTTATTATGGCCCTAAGTCTTCCTGTTACCGGAGCAAAGGACTTGGCTTCCAGGGTACCTGTTGTGTCTAATGGATGAAGAACGAGTTTTAGGGGCTCTCTCAACAAACACCCTTCTTTGATTCCTACCCCAGGGAATGGTGGTGGTGGGTGGATTGTAATGGGGGGTTGGGGAGGGGAGGTAGTTTTAAGTGTTTGCCTGATGGTGATTTTTAAAAAAATAAAAGATAGAACTGAAAGACAGGAAAGAAAGAGAAAAAGGAGATCCTTGCACCGCAAAACAGAATTTGGAGGACTTTACTGGTACTAAATTGGTATGACCTGGGAAAAGTTTTAAAAAACAGGAACCATGGTGTCTACCAATATGAAAACCCACAATAAGCAGGATTCCGATTTATATCTTATTTTGATGTGACCATAAAGATCTAGCCTTATGCTAGAACTCTGCAAAGGTGATGCATCTAATGTTCCTATTACTGAGAAAGGAATCCAAACCATAAAATTTCCCCAAAGGGAAGGTGAATTCAATCAGCAAAATTAAAAGTGGGGGAAGTACTCACCTGAAACAGGTAAAGTGCAGACTGTTATCTGGAGATGTAAGTGTATGTTCTGGAGGGAGAACGCGTCTCATTCTGGGCACTGGGAGGCACATTTAAGAAATCCCAAATCAAAATTGTGTCATCATGGGAGCTGCTGATGATCTGAAATTCATCAAACTGTAGCCGAAACACACGTCCAGAATGTTCCTGTGAAACATAACAGCTTTATGCATAAAACAAATTCTTTACAATCCCTCCTATCTCACTACCAGGGAGTTGGCACAGGCTGAAAATACAGCTCCTTATCCAGGCTTCCTAAATAACTTTCCAGAGCTTTATTGAGCTTTGTCCTTCACCCTAGGAATACAGATTCTGCCTTCCCTTCTAGGCTTTTTCTTTAATTTAACTTTCTGTCCTAGATCCTGGCCCATTAATATGTCAAAGAAGAAAAACTACGTGATCATCTTACAAAGGGTCTTAAGAAGGTAAGCAACAATATTTAATACCCATTCTTGATACACTGTAAAAACTAGGACCAGAAGAATAGTGTTTTTAACACCACCAAGCATATCTATCTCAAACCACAGCTAACATCAAAATTAATGGTGAAATACCAGAAGTCTTCCTATTAAAATCAAGAAGAAAACAAGAATGGCCCTGACTCAAGTTCTGCATGTTCTTCTAGTCAATGAAAGGAGAGAAAAAATAGAAGGTAAAACTACTGAAAATAAGAAAACTCTATCAATATTTTCAAACAACTGTCTCCTCAAAAACACAAAAGTAAACAGACTTAGAAATGATGAGCTTGGTAAAGTTGGGAAAGCAAGATTAATATATAAAAATAAAGTATTCCTATATGCCAAGCAATAATCCGTAGAATACAGATTGAGGGGAAAGTCCACCATAATAGTACAAAAACGTGCTGAGTTATAAAACACAACACAACCACAGATACCCATATTAGGAAATCTCCCAAACTTGCAGACAGGAAATACTTTATGTTCTAGGAGGAAACCAGTCCACCTACAAATGAGGAAGCCTGCTTTCATATTTTAAGTTGTGTTAATACTCTTTATAAAAGAGCTCACAGAAATATGAATGTCAAATATTCTCTGATTTTGACTAATAAAATTAACAGAACAGCGCATTTCTCAGAAGGCATGCTGTGAGGTACAGAAGCTTTCCAGTGATAGGCTCAGGGAGCTCTATCTGCAGGTGGCCAACCGCCAGCACAGGGAAGCACTTCCCTTTCAACAGACCACATACCACCAATGTGCGCAGACACAACGTGCTAGCTGGGGCTCGGGGGTCGAGAGCAGCCTGCAAGTCCCAAACTTTGATTTTCCTAGAAAGGAAAATGAAATCACAATTAGTGGAAAAGTCAACATTTTATATATTGTCAAGCATTTCCTCGACAGAAAGGAGTGCATTCGAACTGCCTATTTTAAAAGCTAATGGGGAACCTGCTGATGTTTTGACAAGGTATTTAAACCAATTACACTTGATTTGGAAAAAATAAGGACCTACACATTCTCAGAACTGCTGAAATTGTGAAGAAATATTGCTTGAAGGGAGACAAGAAAACAACTTCACATTATCTAAATTCAATTCCTGACTTGATAATCTATGTCACCAAATTCATTAATCAGGAAACTCTCTAGGGCTGAGTAGGTGCTGCTGACAGAAGCTAGGGCTCTCTGTGAAATTCCAAGGATACCTTTCTCCAAACTAAGCAAATGCTGAAAGTTAATAATAGGAGTATGAACAGACCAACTAACCCGTCTGTGAAGTATATATAAGGTCATCTTGAAAGGTTTACGGTTGCCATTTGCTCATTTTAAAAGTCATGAGGCTTTTTAAAGAGGATGTGTTCAATTCACCAAAAGGGGAAAAGAAATTTATCATTGAACTCACCAAAAAAAAAAAAAAAAAAAAAAAAGCCTGGATTAATTTAGTGCTGGGACAAGGAACTAGCTACTCCCTGAGTTTACAATAATGGTTAAAAGCATAAGCTTATTAATTCATCCTTCTGGGTCTCAGTGTCCCCACTTGATCAAGTGGTATAGTAATACCTGCCATCCGCCATTACATAAGAAATACCTAGCATGGGACCTAGCACATACACAGCTGCTTAATATGCAGTACTTATTTTTCCTCTTCATATAGTTATGGCCGTGCATTTGAAAATTTGAAACACGTACCCATCATAGGCCCCACTGACAATCCTCTTGTTATCAAACCGGATGCATCGGACCAATTCTTCATGTCCCTCTAGGACTCTTAAACAGGCGCCACATTCAATATCCCACAGTCTTGAATGAAAAACAGATTTCTGTGAATCAACTTCCTATGCATGATTCAAACTATCCATACGTGATCTTCTCTACCCTGGGAATCTTTATTTCTATCTCACTCCCAGTTCACATTATACACATGTGAAGATATGTGTGTATCTTTGTACCATTCATGTGTTTTTTAAGAACTAACTTGGGAGAAAGGCTTGCTTTTCATTTTATTTCCTTTTACATAGTTTGAAACTTTTAAAAATCACATGCATGTTGTTATTATTTAAATAATACCAACAAAGAAATTTCAATTACATTTAGTTTGTAGGCATGCTCTTGATGTCTGAGTTGATGAAACCAAGTAGCCAAATGGTCTAGGAAGAATTCTGGGGGGGAGACAGGGATTGCAGGCCGTAAAGAAGAAAAAGGATGTAGGTGTGGGGAAGATAATAAATACGGCCCAGGGGGTTAGGCTTCCACCACCAAGGTTAGAACTGGTGGACCAGCACAATGGTCTCCCTCTCCTGAGGAGGCTTAGGGATTCCCCTTCCTAGATACAGTATTACAAGGTCAGAGTGGGAGCCTCTCATTAGGCATATGCAGTGTCTTAGAAATATAAACCCAGTGACTACCATCCAGCCTTTTTCTCTGTATATGATTTATGTAACAATTCTGGAAAGAGATTTTTAAAAAATGATCACTGATTTAACTACATTATTTGCAAAAAAGAAACCACAGCAAACTAACATGTACAAAACAAAGTTAGCAAATTAATTCTATAATGACATTTTCTTAGCCTCCCCACTAGTACCTATCATACATCCAATGAATATTCTATCCTCAGCAAATGTTCTCATCAGTGTCAGTGATGATGGCTTCTCTAATCTACTGTGAAGAGAACACTGCCACTATAACTCCAAAGTGGTTCTCTTCCATAAACTATTCAGCAGTACACATTATTATTTTGTAGAAGCTCGGAGGTTCCAATAAGGAAGTTAAGAATTGTTTATTGCTGAAATATTAAGTAATACCAAGCATAAAGAATGCAACAGAACCAAGATTCAAGTTCTCAACTGACTTTTATGATACCTTAAGACTTAAAATGATAAAGAAAACTTTTGGCAGTTAAAGCTACATTGTGTTTGCTTTCTTTCTTTCTTTTTCTAAAAAAATAATCTTGAACCCAATCCTTATTTTGCCCAAACAGGCAACTGGATTATAAAAAAGCTACTAGAATATGTTGGGACAGTTGGAAAAATGACTTGGGGTAATTAAGTAGATATTTAAGGGAAGTTCTTTATAAGATAAAAAGTGCTTAAAGACATTCATATTTATTAGAAAGCAAGGACAATGAGTGTTGGGAAGAAAAAAGGGAGATAAGATAAATGACCAAACAGGAATTGATGACAGTGTTGGGAGAGAGAAATAAAGTACACTGCCCTCTGTTAGGGAGAGAGGCAGGAGCTCACTGGTAAGGGAAAGGAGAGCATCAGGCTGGAGCATCCTCTGTTCTGAGGCACTACAGTATTAAGTGATCTTGGGTGGAGTTGAGGTTATAAAACCTTGTGCACTGGGGGAATCTTGGAAGAATACCCAGGGCATACACAATTTACCCACTTTAGTATGCAGAACCAGAGAGAGAAATAAAAGTTACCTAAAGTTTTCTTATCTGAAGCAGCCCCCAAAACTGAGTCTTTTGAGCATCAGGACTGGAGATAAGTCAACATTATGGCAAAAATGAGCCCATTCTGTCACCACACCAACTTCTACCCACCTTATGGTATTATCCGATGATCCACTAACCACCAGCCGATCCCTGTACTGGAGACAGGCAATGCCTCGCTTGTGCCCATTCAGAGTACGAACAAATTCACAGGTGCTCGTGCTCCAGACCTGAACAACAAATTAGCAATATATTTAAGAATAAATGCAGAAAAGCCCTTGCACAATGTACCTCTAAAAAAAAAATCAGAACTTCTAAGAAGGACCACAGTACTTGATTATGAAATACGCTGGGGAGGTTGGGGAACAGATTGGATAGCATAACATTTCCTTAGCTGCTGAGTGATAAAACTGGAATGAAATACAGAGGGAATTTGTGAAGTCTCCAAACCTTGAGATCTTCACAAAGAGAACATCTCCTGGATGGTTCAGACATTCATTTGCCTAGAGGGAAGGGTCTGGGCCAGATTTTATGTTTTTAGGCCAGGTGACACGTCAAACCCAATGTAACTGACGTGAAAGGGCTTCACCTTTTGCATCCTCTTCCTTTCCAGCATAGTTTCTTGAATAGCTCCATTTGTTTTGACACATCACTCCTAATATTATGTATGTGGAATAAATAACCCCTCTTTTGTGAAGCTGTCTGCAAGACTTAGATGTCCACAGACACACTTAATACCAGCCAAATAAGGAGACACAAAGTAACCAATGTTCCCTGAATTCTTTTATTAGCTGCATTTGTAGTTGAATGGGACAACCAGATATCCAGAGGCAGAAGGATGAAGTTGGATCCCTGTGTCACACTGTATACAAAAATTTAATTCAACATGGATCAATGATCTAAACGTAGCAGCTGAAACTGTAACTCTCAGAAGAAAACATAAGAGTAAATCTTTGTGACCTTGTATTAGGCAACTGTTTCTTAGATATGATAATAAAAGCACAAGTAACAAAAAAAATTGATGAACTTGACTTCAACAAAGTTAAAACTATTTGTGTTTCAAAGGACACCATCAAGAAAGTGAAAAGACAACCCACAGGAAGAATATATTTGCAAATCATTTATCTGATAAGGGACTTGTAACCAGAACATGTAAAGAACTTTTGCAACTAAATAATAAAGAGACAAATAATCTAAGTTTTGAAAAGAGCAAAAGATTTAAGTAGATGTCTCTTCAAGCAAGTTATAAAAATGGCCAATAAACACATGATGCTCAACATCACTGGTCATTAGGGAAATCGAAAGAAAAACTGCAGAGACATCACTAAAAACCTACCAGGATGGCTATAACACACACACACACACACACACACACACACACACACACACACACACACACATACTAACAAGGGCTGGCAAGGATATGGAGAAATATCTGGGCTGATATTCTGCAACATCTGTTTTTTGTTTTTTTTTTTTTGTGGTACGCGGGCCTCCCACTGTTGTGGCTCCTCCCGCTGCAGAGCACAGGCTCCGGACGCGCAGGCCCAGCGGCCATGGCTCACGGGCCCAGCCGCTCCGCAGCATGCGGGATCTTCCCGGACCAGGGCACAAACCCGTGTCCCCTGAATCGGCAGGCGGACCCTCAACCACTGCGCCACCAGGGAAGCCCTAACATCTGTTTTGTACAAAGGCCCAAACCCTCTTGACTTCCAGGCACTGGTCTCGTACAAATTGGTGTGACTGACTGGTGAGGTGCCAAAAATCCTAGTTTTTCAGCTTCCAGACTCTCTCAAATCTAAAAGTCTGATGCTATCTAGTCTGTGATCTGTGGGGCTAGATACTAGCATGCTGGCCAGTACGGGTCATAAAAGGAAGGTTTCTGAGCCCATACGCTGCTGGCGAGATTGTTAAATGGTGAAGCCATTTTGGAAAACAGTTTGGCAATTCCTGAAGATGTTCAACACAGAGTTACCATCCCAAGAGAATTAAAAGTATACGTACACGCAAACATCTGTACACAAATATTTATGGCAGCATTATATATAACAGATAGAATGTGCAAACAATCAAAATGTCCGTGAACTGACGAACGGATAAACAAAATGTGGTGCATCCACACACAGAATTTTTCTAGTCATCAGAAGGAATGAAGTCTGATTCATGCTACAAAGTACATGGATGACCCTTGAAAACACTACACTAAGTGAAAGAAGCCAGACACAAAAGGCCACATATATATGATAACATTTATCTGAAAAGTCTCAAATAGGCAAATCCATAGAAAGTGGATTACTGATTGCCAGGGACTGGGGGGAGAGAATAGGGGTTGACTGCTAATGGGTATGAGGTTTTTTCAGAGGGTGATAAAGATGTTCTGAAACTAGCGATGACCATACAACACTGTGAATATACGAAACCACTGAATGGTATGCTTTCAAATGATGAATCTTATGGTATGTGAATTATATCTCAATAAGGCTGTTATAAAAATATAAGGAAAGCTAAAATTTGAATAAGTTAACATGTACATTGGAACCAGCACTGCATTCACCATACCCGATGGATCACCCTAGACTACAAGTGCTTTTCACACGTCTGCCTCACACCACACGTGGAGCTCCTTGGAGGCAGGGACATGTCCTGTTCATCGTCATATCTCTAGCATCCAGCCCAGGGTCTATGGCATGGCAGGCTCTCAAGACTGGGTGAATAAATCAAATCTGAACTCTGCACTAACTAGCTAATGTGGTCTCCAGCACAGTCCTCTGTGCCACGCCTGTAAACTGTGGCTCCGCAGAGTGCTGGGAGGGCGGACTGAGGCAGTAACCGGAAGCTTCCAGCACACGGTACATGTCCCATAGGTTAGTTCTCTTCCCTTTAAAAAGGTTATCAACAATGTCCTTTCATGAAATAGAGGACTGCTCTCGGTCTGGACCCCATGACCCTTTTCTACGACCTTGCCTGCGACTTGAGAAGCATGAAGAATGAGCATGCCTTGAGGTCTCATAAGCACAAGCAGAGGAGAATAAAGATCTTGCCAGATGCGAGGTTGGTGTAAGCCACCTCTGCTTTCTCTATGTTCTGAAAGGGATGGGAACAAGCAGAGTTATGACTGCAGACACACTTACTTTGATGGTCCTGTCCCCAGAGGCAGACACTATGTACTTATCGTCAAAGTCTACGACATTGACAGCAGCACGGTGGCCAACCAGGACACGGCGTAAAGTGATATCAGTGGCAGAAGCCATGTCCCACACTGCGATGGAGCGGTCCTTGGAACAGGTCACCATCAGTCCATTGCTGAAGCGTAAGTGCAGTACAGCCTCGTTGTGGTGGATCAACGTGTTCAGAACTTCACCCGTGTTCACATCCCAGACTCTAGAGAACAGAAAAGCACAATGCTTAACTATCGAGACAACCAGGAAAAGATTCCTGTGTCTGTGCTCTGGGCCCATTTTTAGTAGCAGGCTGGGGAGGTGTGGACTTCACGTGTATCTGGTGACTGGGACCTGACACCATGCTTAAAAGGAGCCCCCAGAAGCAATTTTTCTATTTGTGAAGAAATGGTAAGATGGTTTCAAAAAAGAAGGCCAGGGCTTCCCTGGTGGCGCAGTGGTTGAGAGCCCGCCTGCCGATGCAGGGGACACGGGTTCGTGCCCCGGTCCGGGAAGATCCCACGTGCCGCGGAGCGGCTGGGCCCGTGAGCCATGGTCGCTGAGCCTGCGCGCGTCCGGAGCCTGTGCTCCGCAACGGGAGAGGCCACAGCAGTGAGAGGCCCACGTACCGCAAAAAAAAAAAAGAAGGCCAATTCTGACTCCTGCCCAGGTATTCAGGGATGGTGTTTGCGGCCTTGTGCTGATGGCAAAAAATGATGCAAGGAAGTGGGCTTTGCAGTGAGTTTGAGATGACAGAGAGAAGATGGCTTGGTGGCTGGGTTCCAAGCTTAAGGTTGTTTTTGACGTCTGACAAGCTTTTGAGTCTATTATTTATCCACTGCAAACTGGAGGCTGTGGGTCTCATCAATCACCACACCCATCTATCTACCCAACCGCTTTACGGGCAAAGCACATGTCTCCAATTGCCTCACCCTTGAGATACAGGCTTCTTAGGGGCAGCCCTTTCACATCATAGCTTTTCTGTAACCCCAATCTCCTAAGGGGACAAGTTCGTGCAGAGCAGACGAAGAGAGTCTCAGGCTTCTAAGGCCGAGACATGACCTATCGTGGAAGCAGCAGCCTGGAAGCACTGAGTCAGGGAAAGGATACTAGGCATGCTGGTGACTATTTCAATCTCTTAGGTGTGCCTGTAAAGCAATCCTCTTCAAATCTCTGACTCACTCTAGAAGAGGCATTTCCTTTCCTCCCCATGCCATGCCTTCCTCAGGCTACCAGCAGTCCAGCTGAAGCTTTACTGTATTATCTCTAGGTGCTGGTGAACGCATCACTACAGCAAAATCCAAAGCCATCTGGTATGGAAAAACATCCTTGTCCCAGTGGTTTAGGAGTAGATCCCAATAATGTTTCCTTTCTACTCTCAATTCCCAACCAGCAGTCACTGCTTCCCTTCTACTGTAGAACACTGCCACTTCCACCTTCATCACTCTGCCCCTGGGGTGGCATCTGAAAACTAGTGTCTCCATCACTGGAAAAGCTACATAATATCAAGATAGTCTTGAGTGCTATAAATTCAAGGCTCGAAATTAACTAACTATGTGACTGAGTAAATTATTCACCTCTCTGGCCTCCATTTCCCAATACTACATCTATAAAAAAGAAGATACTACTTACTTTAGAAAGCTTGATGTGAGAATTCAATAGAATAACATTATACAAAATATCGGGCACATTATTTGTGTCCCTCAAAAAGTGCTGCAAATCTCTGCTTCTGATTCTTTTGGTACTTGTAGTTTACTGTCCACCACACTCCTAGAACACCTGCTTCCTTCCCCTCTCCTCTAGAGCGTGGTCTCCCAGGAGAAAGCTACCCTGATACCGTTAGGTACTGTGCTTTTACAGGAAGGCATGTTGCCATCTCTAGAATGTATGGTAATGGGAATAGGACCTACTTAACAAAAGTTAGCTTTCCTGCCTACTTTGTTCAAATGTACCTACACCAAAAATGGTTTTGAAATATAGCATACAAAAACATATACAGAGCATGTGTGTACTTTATCGCAGAAGAGGAGGTGAATCTGTCTCCTTGTGGAAGGTACAGAAGTCCAGGCCAGTGAAATCAAATCACTCACCTCACTGTAGAGTCAGAAGAGCCAGTCACAATGACACGTTCATCATACTGGAGACAAAGGACAGAGCCCGTGTGTCCTGTTAACACTTTCAAACATTCCAAGCTGGTTTTATCCCAGATCTATTGAGACAAACACAAACAGTAATTTAGTATATCACATTCTGATCAATGTTTTTTCATACCTTATTTTCTGAATCATAAAACAAAACAAAGCTGTGTTACAGTAAATAAGAGCAGTAAACATCAAACAGGTGGTAAATGACAAGAGGAGAAGAAGAGGCAATACTGAATGACTTCCAGAATAGGTACACTACTTTGTTTACTTTGTCCCCATAACTACTGTGCCCATTATACTTAACAGCTTTATATAGAGGATTTTTAAATAAACTCTGTGAAAAGAGTTGGCTCACCCTCTGGAAAACAACGTGACAGTATCTATTAAGAGCTTTTAGAAATGCACATCCCTTAACCCATTACATTTGTTTATGAAAGTTTAAAGATGAAAAGTGTTCAGCATCTCAGAATAACTTCAAAGTAAATTATGAAGAGTTTTTAATGAGAAAACACACTGCTTTATTATAGTTACTTTTTTAAAAAAATCAGAATAAAAGTCATCTCTATAGTGACATAAATATTATGTATATTTAAAAAAAAAGATTAAAAGGAAGTAAAGTGTTGATAGTTGGCTTTGTACTCTGAATGCCGTTTTTCTCCTCTCTTTTGATCTTTCCAGTGTTTTCCAAGTTTTCAATAATGTCCCAAAATAATGGGGGGATGGAAAGTGATTTTTTTCAAAGACTGTTTTGTTAAAAAGAGAGTCTATGGAACTATTTCTTCCCTTGTAAAAGTACTATCACAATTTGCAGTGTCCCTAAAGTTTACTACAAATGGCCAAGATATTACAAGCACTACAGACGGTTAAGTGTCCTTCTATAATAGTAAGGCTTGCTTCTAACTTCTGACCTAGTAGAACCACAGCTATTTTGAAAGTGTGAGCTGATCAAGGACTGAAACAGAATGAAGTACAGAAGGTTTCCAACCATTGGTCTAGATGAGCTCTCTAAAGCGTATTTTTGCTCCATTGTTCCGTGTCTTATAAATCAAGTGTAGGCCTAATTTAGGCATGGGTATGCCTCTATTAAGAGAATTCTTTAGAAACATCCAGCGTAAGTGAAATGCAAGCCCATGGCCAGCCCATGCTTTGACAAGGTCATTATAAACCATTCTTACCTACTCCTTAAAGGAGAACTGCCAAAATTAAATAATAACACTTTCAAGAGCATATTTGTGGCCACAGGTTAGGACTATCAATAAGTATTACATAAAAATAGAGTTCTGTGGTCAAATATGTTTTCAAAGTTGGAAAACTCTGGGTGTCTCTACTGTATGTCTTCTCAGAGCCTTTATATGCTACTGTAACCTGTAAATTTCTAAGAAAGGGATACAGCATGCAGTGTTTTCTAAATTTCTTTGAAGGGAATTACTCTTCAAAGCAATATCCTTTGGATTCACATCCACAGAATACCTTTTGGGAAACACTATAATACATATAGGAAACCAACAAAACAGTTTCTTTATATTCTATAATTCAGTGATTTTTTGCCCCAGTTATTGGAATTATTGAAATTCCACTATTTTATAAAACAAAAAACACACAAGCAAAAATACCTTTTAACTCACCCAAAGTAAAAGAATATAGAAAACAAGGCCAAGGGGAGAAAGCCCACTACAACCTATCTTCCCAGGTGATTGTAACTAAAAACTCTAGACAAAATACAAAAACAACTAGCTGAGGACTCTGAAAACTGTGAGGGGAAGGGCAGCCAGGAGAAAGCAAGTATCGTATTGAATACATTGTAGCAAGGGGTAAGAGTCTGGAGACAGGATCCACATGGGGTGAGTTTACCATTCTTTCTGTTTTCTCATTTCCTTCTTTTGTGGTCTTGACCCAAAGGCAGGTCCAGATCAAGGAACTGCACAGTGAAGCTACAGCAGCACAGGCAGCTACAATCTGAGAAACCAGTCTTTCTGGACAGAAAGGCTGAAAAAGGAATCTTTGGGGACCAAAGAATGTGCGAAAGACCCTATTTTCTTTTTCTCTTTTCTCAAACGGCTTTGATCCAAAGGACAAGCCCAGTCATGGAGATGTAATGCAGAGCAGTGGAACAGGTAACTAAAATTCTAAGAGAAACCCCATTTTTCTGGCCAAAGGAAAATGAAGAAAGGATCCTTGTGGGCTGTAGAGACTTAGGGAAATCCAAAACAGGAAAGAGCTGGAAAAAAGAAAAAGGCTTCCCTAATTGTATATGAGAACCCACACAACACATGACTTGGGCTTGCCCTTAAGCAGTGCATGCACAGGACAGACTAAGCCAACACATCAAAGGCCGGAAAAAGTGCCCTGATATTTAAACTACCACTGAAGTCTCAGACTAAACTCTGAGTAGTGCAAGCCCAAGACAGACCCAAAGTAGCATGGCAAAAAGCAGAAAAGAGATTAGAACCAACCCCCCTAACTAGGCTGACCACCTGCTTAAAAAAATACTCACACATATTCTCCAGAGGATTATAACAGGATCCATAGACTTTACAATACAACATCCATAATGTACAAGATACAATCCAAAATTACTTGACATTCAAAAGCCAAGAAAAGTGACCAATTCTCAGGGGAACAGACAATCAACACATGACAAGCTAGATTACCCAAATGTTGTCATGGTCAAAGACTTCAAAGCAGTTGTTGTAACTATACTCCATGAAGTAAAGATAAACACATTTGATATGAATGAAAAGAGAGAAGTTCTCAGTAGAGAAATAGAAACTATAAAATATAATATCTGAAATCTTAAAATTCACTCAATGGGGGAAAATAGCAGAATACAGATGAAAAATTCAGTCAATTTGAAGACAGGCTAAGAGAGATTACCCAGAAAAGAGAGGGAAAAAAGATTGGGAAAAAGTAAGACAATATCAAAAGATCTAATACTTGTGTAATTAGAGTCTCAGAAGGAGAGGAGAAAGAAATTGGTGCAGAAACAAAATTGAATAAATAACGGCCCAAACTTCTGAAATCTGGTGAAAGACACAAGTTTACAGATTCAAAAAGCTCAGTGAAAGAACTCTTAGATATGACATCAAAAGTATGAGGCATAAAAGAAAACACTGGCAAACTAGACTAGACAAATTAAAATCTTTTGCTCTACTTAAGATATCATTGAGAAAGTGAAAACACAAGTCACAGAATGGAAGAAAATATTTGCAAAACATATCTAAAAAAGGACTTGTATCCATAATATATATAGAGCTCTCAAAACCCAATAATATGAAAACAGAGAACCCATTTTAAAATTGTACAAAAGATCTGAATAGAAACTTCACCAATGAATATACAGATGGCAAATAAGGATGTGAAAAGATGCTCATTATCACTGATCACTGGAGAAATGTAACTTTAAACCAAAATGAGATATGTCTACATACCTATTCAAATGGCTAATATCAAAAAAAAAAAAAAAAAAAAACCCTGAGACTACTAAGGGCTGACCAGGATGCAGAACAAAAGGAATTCTCATACATCGCTGATGGGAATGTAAAATGGTATAGCCACTTGAAAATACAGCTTGGCCGTTTCTTCACAGGTAAAACGTACACTTACCGTATCAGTTAGCAATCCCACTCCTAGGTTTTTATCCAAGTGAACTGAAAACTTACGTTCTCGCAAAAACGTGCATGCATATGTTTACAGTGTCTTTATTCATAATTGTGAAAAACTGTAAACACAAATGTCCTTCAATAGGTAAATGGATAAACACACTGTGGTGTAACCATAAAGCAGAATGTTACTCACCAATAAAAAGGAACTATCGTTATGTGCAACAATGTAGAAGAATCTCTAATGCACAATGCTAAGCATAAAAAGTCAGACTCAAAAGGCTACATACTGTGTGAGTCCATTTACAGGACATTCTTGAAAAGGCAAAATTATAGGGACAGAAAAAAACATCAGTGGTTGTCAGGACCCCGGGGAAAAATGGGTAAACGCAAAGCAGCAGGACAAAGGAATCTGGCGGATGACGGAACTATTCTGGATCTTGATAATAACTGTTGTGGTTGCACAATTCTTTGTGCTTGTCAAAACTCACGGAACTTTACACCAAAAAAAGTGCATGTAAATTATAACTAAAAGTAAAATTATCCCACAATGTTGTCTTAAATATGAGAAAGTAAGCTACAAACAATGTGAAACAAAATCTATTAGAGCCATTAAACATTAAACACAGAGAAATGATCCAGTTTATCTACTATTGAAAAGTAAATAAAAACAATATAAATTGCTCTATCATTCTTTTGTGTTATCAATTGAGCCTTTCACAGAAACCATAAAAGGTAATGATTTTCATTTATATGCAAGTCAGCAACACTTTTACCAGCTAGCCAAGAGATCAAGAGCCCTGTGGATACTGAGATATTTTCTACTTGCCCCTAAGTACGGAATACAGAAAGTGAATGTGCTTAGAGAAGGGTAAGAAGCGAGAAAATCCAAGGGTCCAGTGTTAGTAGAGGGAAACGCTCTGGCTCTAGTTCTTTAGAACCACGCAGACAGCTGCCAAGATTGAGTGGAACAGATAAAAACCAATCAGGAGGAAATGGAGAGACTGTTACATCTAATGTCTAACATGTAACCACAATTCTAAAAATAATACATACAAAATGCAGTCATTCACCTTAATAGAATTATCTCGAAGGCCACTGATAATTTTTTCATCATCATACTGTAAACAGTAGACACCTTTACTATTTTCAGAGCGGCACTGAATCCTCTGCAAGTTGTGTCGTCCACACCGCCAGTTAGATTCTATAGTCTAAGGGAAAAAGGAGGCAACAGATGAGTTTTTGTGAATCAACTATTCTATTAGGGTTCAGACTTTGGGGTTCCAGAAACAGCATACCACTGATACTCCATCTTGGTTTGCATAACTGTCTGTGGATAGGAATCACACTCTTTTCCAAGTAAGACATTAGCCCAACAATATTTTTCCTCAAATGTTCCCTGCCCATCTGGCAACTGTCACAGGATTTCCAATGAGTTTGGGTTGGGTTTGAAAAAAATGGCCTAGACAGAATTCAATACGTTTAAAGAATGCCATTTGCACCCAAAACATAAAATAAATAGTAACTCATTGGGTCACTCTCTAATGCCAGTTAAAATATCTGGCAGAAGACCACTAACATTAAGCATATACTAACAATCTGTGTATCCATCCAGAGCACTGATTGTCCTGATCACTGAGAAACGATATTGACAACCACTACATGCCAACTACTATAGCAAGAATTTTATTATCCATTTTTAATCTTCTACCAGACTGAAGCTCCTTTAGAATAAGAATGGCACTTTTCAGCCCTGGATTCTCATTCTTTCATCATTCGTTCAACACTTACTGAGATGTTAGTATATTCCAGGTACTGACTGTGCCAGGCATGGGGATGAAAAGACTGACAGGAAGGCATAATGCTTTCAAAGGATGCAACTGCAATACACAGGCACGCAGTAACTGGAATTGGATATACTCTAATCATATGTTTGTTTGGTTAAATGATCCACACATTAACCTTGGAAGGAAGTCCTCAGTTCCTTTCCTTTTACAAACAAGGAAACAAGAGTTTAACTTGCCTGAGGCCACAAAACTAGTAACTGGATGAGTTGGAAATCACACCCAGTTCTTCCTGACTCTGAGCCCATGCTTTTTCTACTAAAATATGCAGTGTCTACAAAGAAAGTATAGCCCTAGCTATTGCGGCAGTGAACACGTAAAAAGATCAGTAACAACTCCAGATAAAATACCAGTGCCAAATGAGTGATTAAAAACTGTAAGTGCTGCAGGCCTAAAGGGATCTTAAACAGCCAACAGCCTGAGACCAGTGGGCAAAGTTTAAAGAGGAAGTGGGTCATGCCCAGAGCACTAGAAGACCTAACCTTTGGTAATGGATGTCAAGGATTTTCAGGATCAAAAGATACACTAAGAATAACCAAAGTATAAATTCCTGATCCTTGAATTTAGGGGACAATAGGGACTACAGTTGGCTATACCTGAGAGTTCAAGATCTACTTCAAAAGACATGTCTGAGTAGCTAATTATCTGAGTAGCTAAAAGTTTAATTAGTTGCTTTAGTGAAGAAAGGAGATAAATCTCATCTTTATTCACAATAAGCACTTAATTACTGGTTCTGCTGACATCTAACAAACCATGTTTCCTCTTATTTTGAAGGCAACATGCTTCTGTATGCTCTGAAATGTTAAAATTTACTGAATGTTATGCCAGGTACCACGCTTCCATAACACTATGCTATGTGTTTTATATAGTTTACAGTTAATTTAATCATCACAGTTCTGAAGCCAAAATTATTGTCCTCATTTTACAGAAAAAGAAATGGAGGATTGGAGACACTGATACATGTATACTTAAACAGGAAACTGTTTCCTCATTTGTGGCCTCAGTACTTAGCACAGGAGCCTGGAAATATAAGCCCTGCCCTCAAAGAGTTCCCATACATAGCCTTGAGAGAGGCCAGGATCACATATTTCCAACATCCAGGGGATGCAAAGAGGTACCATGGAGGTGCCATGAGCGAGAAACAGCTCATCTGTCCATCTGCTACCAAATCAGAGCTTCTTAGCCAGCATCGTCATCTCTACTGAGTTTGTAAAATGTCAGACATAAAACCACATTTCAAAGACAAAAAACCAAACAACAAAACAAAACCAAGAATTTACCCCACTGTGGCTACCGCTACCAAGGTAGACAACAGATATGTCTGTAAGCAACTTTTTAAAAAGGGATTCAGAATATAAAGAATTTCTTAAATTGAACTCAATGTTTGGAATCATTTAGAGAAATAATGTATTTTTAGAGTGACTGAGCCACGTCAGCATGCTAAGCATACCAGGAAAATGCTGACTTAGGAGGCAGACCTCCTGGTAACAAGTCTTATTCATGGCCAGTGACTCCTGGAAATGGTTACCAACGTTCAGGCTACACCCTGGGCGCCCAGATGGTTGCTGCTAAATATGACTCCACATAAACCCAAAGTATTACAAAGACGAATACATAACCTGTCTTATCAATATATATGGTGTTATTTTCAAAATTCATATTGTCGTTCTTAGTTTTAAAACATACACAATTGCTTTAAAATGTTATTGAATCAGTAAGCAGCTTTGCTACTCTGTATAATATTTCAATGAATAGAAAAAGCACATTTATTTACTATCACATGGGAGCTTGAAAAAAATTTTTTTAACTTTCGTATGGGAATCCCCATACCAAAAAGAATTTCCTACATGCTCTCCCACTACTCTAAAATGTTTTTGAGAACCAAGAGACTTGGTTATAATCTATTACTGTACCTAAAGCCCTGAGGACACAGCAGAGAGAAACTGGGTAAGGCAACACGATCAGCCTGTGATACACCCACCCCCTAAGATGTCTGGACAGAGAACACTACCCAACATAAAAGGCCAAGCCATACCCTGTATCTCCAACCCTCAAACAAGAGCCAGAGGCCAGGACCTCTCAAAAGCTCTGCTAGATAACAGGCTTTCATTCTAAGTCAAGTAGAAGTTAGGAAATGGCTTAGCTTCTCAACACTTAGAACGAGCCTATTTTCTAAAATACATTTCTGAATTTTAAAAGAAAAAGGCTTACCAAATCATTTTTCATGGGTCATTTTAGGAAGTTCCCATCTAGGGCTGTTTTAAAAATTATTAGGTTCCTGAATCCCAAAACAAGTACAGTTTGTTTCAAAATGCCAGGAAAGGGACACTAAATGAGACCAGGGAGCTGACTACTTTGTTACACACCAACCCGGTGTAATTCCTAAGACTTTACTCTTCTCAATTCTCAAGGCCACCCACAAAAGAAAGCAACACTTCCTGCTGACTGTGCCTGCCCAAAATACTACCTACCATCATATCTGACGACCTCAACTGGCTTATATAAAAGCCAGGACTTTTTCAGAAAAACTAGACCTTTAAAAATGGAAGGCAGCCCATTGTAGTAGAAGATACCTAGGTCAATTAGCAGCTTTAGCAAATGACTTGGACTGTTTGAATTGCAGTCTCCTCCTCTGTAAAAGATAATATATACGTTCTCCAATCTGTTGGAAGGATCAAATGAGGTTATGTACACACAGCGCTTATCACAGTGCCTACAAACGGTAGCAGTGACGCTCTTTCTCATTTGTGGAGAACGCTGACCAAAAGGAGTAGGCTGTGACCAAAAAAAATCTCACCAAATTGCCGGGAACTGTTGTCTCAGTCTAGGCTGATCTTCAATGCTGATAGCCCTGAGCCCTCCCCAACCATTCCCAGGAAGGGGCTCGGCCTGCAAATGCAATTCAACAATCATCTTAACTTCAGCAGTAGGAATGCGGGGCATACACAGGTGCACCTCTTTAATGATGCAGATACCTGCCATTTCACTTAGACATCATGTGGTGTGGCTACTGTAGAGGAATATTTCATGTTTTTGAGAACTTGTAAAATCCCCTTACCCTGTGCAAATTTTCAAAATACTGGGAAAGTAGCCACAATACACAGAGTATACAGCAGCATTTAAATTGGCAATAGAGTGAAAACAGATGTCTGAGTATGAAGGAATAACATTATTTTTAGAAGCCTAAACACAACTGGGTGGGTGGGCAAATTTCAGCATTTTCTGGTTAGGACAATGTTAATATCAAGTTTGCAAACCACAAAAAAGCTCCCCACTTTCCCTGAATAAAATGTGGTTTGTTATAAGGTGCGATACAACACACCATCATTTTACTAGTGGTCTGTTCCAAGGAGAGTGCTTCAAAGGCTTTAATCCAGTGAATAAAAAAAGGAAAAAGGCATATTATATGAAAGAGTTTGCCACTAATCTGAGATGGCAAAAGAGAAAAATCCAAGTTCAGGACATCAGAGCTCTGACTGCTTGAGTCTATTATAACAACTCCCAACTCTCTGTTGAGGGACATCTGACGGCATGGTAGGGCGAAAAGAGCATGGACTTTGGACTAAGAGTCTCAGTTTTGACAATTTGAGGACTAAATTAAATTACTGTGGCAAAGTACCTAACAGTAGTCTCATCATTAATAATAATGAGGATGATGATGATAATAACAATTAAGACTCTAGATAGCAAAGGAAATATGGCTGCTTCTTTTAGGACTGTGCCTCAGGTTTTCCAGGAATTCCTTCTCAATTGAGAGGCACTCTAAACTCTCTCCCTCCCACCCTACCCCCTCTTCTTCTCTCTCCCCCTGTGTGTGTGTGCGTGTGTGTATGGCAAGAGCACCCATGAGAGATGAACCTTTGCAGAGAACTAAGAATTCTTATTCTCTTCAGACTTCATTCCTCACATTCTCATTTCCTGAATAATAGGGGTTGACCATACTAAGCCAGGTTCCCTACTTCTTAAAAATTAGCCAATTTCTGTTGGGTCAATGTGGAAGGGCAAGGTCATCTGCTTGTCAGAGCCAAATATGGGAATGGATAGATGACAGGAGCCAGCACATGAACTGGAGCTGTCAAGGTAGAGCAAGAAGGATAGAAAGCAAAAGGTGCTGTGAACTGGCAACCCTGCAAAGCGTATGAGAAAAAAACACAAGAGACTCCAAGGCTGTGTGTATGGGCAACCAGGGAGGGGGACAAAAACATCCACTTGATGTTCAGGGTGTAATTTATCTTTTGGCAATAGGCTTAAAACCCTCTAAAGCACTACCTTTGCCATAACTGGACTAAAACAAGGCCAACTAATCTTAACTCATACGCTTTTTTCAACTAAGAGTTTTCAAGCAATTGGACAAAGATGAGAAGAAGATCACCTTGAAAAGTCAGTAGGCATTTAACAACATACCTCTTTCTCCTTCTCTTCTGGAATTTTCTACTTTGAAAATGACAAACAACAACACTAAGCCTAGAGCTGGCCAGACCTCAGTTAAAATCCCTTGTCTTCTACTTAACTATGTAGGAAGTTCTAAAATTTCTCTTAGTCTCAGTTTCCCCTCCTTACAGATGAGGATGACAGGTAGCTTGTAAGAATTAAATGCAATTAGTAATCTATGTAAGTCACACAACATGGTTCATGAGTATACTGCGAGGGCTCAAAAGAGGGTACTTGTAATTATTATAGTCTGCTTGTGAGGGTTTTGTACCAGGCACATGGGTAACAGCCAAGCCTGTGAGTCTCTCCTTTGTTTGACCCACGGATCACGACACAACTCTCTGCTTTGTGTGTCTACCCAGGACAGAATAAAACACACTCACAAAACAGAGGTAACGAACTCTATTTTGATGAAGTACCATTGATCCATAGCACACAAAAAGTTGCATTAAGTGCAGAAGAATATAAGGATGATCACAGACTCAACTACTGACCGGCTGTATGATCACCGGCAAGCTACTTAACCTGGGTGAGCCTCAGGTTCCTCAATTTTAAATATGGACAGGGCCTAACTTTCAAGTATTGTCCAGAGTGTTAAATGAGAAAACGCATTATAAAATGCTGAAAGTATCTAGGACAAGTAAACACTCTATACGTGGTACATTATTTTTATTATTATTACTATGAGTGAAAGTACCAAAGTATAAAACATCATCCCTTAAACTAAGAGATCTAGCCCACAAAAATCTGGAGGAGACTCTTGTGGCCAACCAGTGGGTTTTCCTAAACCACACTTTAAGAACCACTGGGTAGACCACCATGATATAGAGGTTTTGTGTCAAAAAGGGTTTTCCTCCATAGCTCTATTTTCCCTCACATCCGCCTCCTCCTAACTTTAAAATATTATTTCAGCCTGAGTAAATGGTTATGTTAGGTGGTGTCACATACTGTAATGCCATAGAAAACTGAGTTCATACTGTCGATTATAACACTACTAATGGGAATTAAATAAAATAATATATGTCACCAAATCTTCAACCTGATCAAAGTTCTTCCAGAGTTCCTATTTATTAATGATTGACCTTAGACATCATCCTTCTTATAATAAAGGACTTGCTGAAATTATTCAAGGAAATGTGGAGATACTTTATAAAGAATAGTTGGGAGGAAAAAAGTAACAAGTAATATAGTTTCTAAGATCTATGCATAAGCAGTGTCTTAGTAAAACTACATGGGGTAAAAGACAATCCCTCTAACCTGAAACACACATACACCAACCTAAGGTTCAAGTTAACACTATGTTTCAGCTACTAAAACTGTAGGAGCAATTTATTCTAAGTTTTGAACTGCCAAGGGGTCAATTAATTCCTAAACTTTAGGATTTGTATGGCAGAAGTTTTAAATCATTTAACCTACCCTAAAAGGTTACTTATAGCTCATTTTAGGGAACAGAATATTCAAGACAATGGCTTGCATTTGAAATAATGATATTCCAGTCATATTCAGATTTACTGTTAACAAAGCGATTCCATTAGTTCACATCTGCCTTAAAAAGAAGGCAGCGGGGAGGGGACTCCAAAAAAAGCACATGTTTCTCCATTAATGAATTTTGGCACAATAACTTTTATGTCTATCACCTGGGGGTGAGGATTACTTCATGTTTGGGAAACTGAGTATAACTTTATGGGTGATACAGCATTGCCTAGCAAAGGCTGAACTTTTTTGCCAAGGAGGAAATCAGTGAAGTAACCAAGACCTGCCAAGAACACATGTGAAAGAGTTAATCAGAAATGCCTGTGCCTATCTTTCTTGGTTCAAGGAAAAGGGCTAAATAATAAAACTGAACTAATTAGAACACATGAACAATATCAAACATCTCCAATGTTTCTCATCAAGTTCACAGAGTTTTACTGGTCTGGGAAAGTTACACTCAACTCCAAAGTGGTCCACGAGCATAACCTGCTCTATAAAAGCCACTTAACTATTGCTTAGAATCATATTTGAGTCCTTTTAATGAAAAAGCATGGGAAATTTACAGAGGAAACTGAGACTGTGCCTTCTCTAGTTCTCTAGAGGTGGCTCAAAAAATGTAAAACGATGCTTACCTGAAAAATTGGGCCTTGGATTTCGGAAATTTCATCAAATTAAAACAAAAAGTTAATTTTGGATTAAGGTTTTAATTAACTGGTAGTCTTGCAGAAGCATTTCATGTTTTAGAAAAGTTAGATGATTTTTTACAAAAAGGCACTATCTACTCCGAAGGATAGCTGCAGATTACACATTGTGACATATTTGCTCTAAGACTTCAACTTAAAAAAAAAAACCGTTCTATGATTTTAGAACTAGACAACTAAGAACACTAAGACAAAGAAAAAGTTGAGAACAAGACACAAACAGCCCATAAAACAGATAAATCATAAAATTACCTCTATATCCTGGATAATCTTTGGGTATAATGACCTATAAAATGAATTGGGAGGGCCATCTGTTGGTCTGTTTTTAAACAGGTACTGATCCCTGGCAAAAAAACACAAACAGATGTTACATTTTTGCGCATAAAAGGGTGAATTTTATTTAAACATGGTGCTTACAAAGATGCATCTTTCAAGTCTTTTGACTTGCATTGAGCTTTAATAGTTCAAAAGCGGGATTTCTGACAATTAAATGTACATGTCAGGCCCAACTTTACTTCAGCTTACAGGTCTTTAGCGTGATCCTCACCTTTTATTTTCTGAATACCCAACACAATAATCTAGCCTTTCATTCTACAGTGCGATAAAAAGTGTTAATGTAGCTTTGTGAAAAAGCTAACTGAGTACATTAACAAACTTTTTTCCATAAAGAAAGCACAGCCCTAACCATCACTCACACAGCCACCTATCTGTCCTAGCTGTGGCACTCTCTTTCTCTGTGCTGTCAGGGTACTGACATGTACAGAGCTATAAAGCTGTATTTCAGATGACAGGTTGTCTCTGAAAAATCCTGCCTGCTGTACCTTTCATCTTCAACCAGGATCAATACTTAATAGCAAAATGGCATTATTTGACTTTCTCATATTTTCCTTTTTCTTATCTATCTTTTGGTAATGGTGTCATCACCTAAGGAAAATGTGAAAGGAAAGGCATAAACACATAGCTTTGAAAAGCCAAATTGCTCAAACTGTACAATACATCTTAACAGTTAATAAATATAAAGGAAATATGCATTTCAGAAGGGGTTATTTTAACAGCTTTAACTCCCCGCCCCCCAACTCCTGACTACTCATCTTTTCCCACTTGTTTAAAATAGGCCAACACATTTGGCAAGTATAATTGCATTTTTTAGTAATCAAACTGACCCTAGGTCAAATACACTTTTTTCAAGGGAAAAACCAACCTAAATACTTACCACCCTCTTCTTTCTGAAAGTCCCTTCCATAGAGGGTCAGTGCGCACCATTCGTTCAATCAACTTCTTCCAAAGCATTCCTTCGGAGATCACTCGCTGCCATTCCTTACATACCAGCTCTGCGGCACACAGAGACCTGGCATCCAGGTAGGAAAGAATGTTTTCTGCTATGTGATCTAAACCTTGCTCTACAAAACAGAAAAGGCAATGAAGGAATAGGAAGGGAGATGGAAATGTACCAGTTACCATTTCCTTAAAGATAAGAGGGATAAAGAAATCCTGAACCAGGAAACATACCTGAGTAACATCAAAAGTTCTTCAGATATACAAGTGCATGAGTACATAGACACAGACACTTCTTTTTGGTTCTGATTTTTTAAGATAAAACAATTGATGGCACCAGTTCCTGTCTGTAAAACCCAACCCTGGACAGCTCTATATTTGTCAGACATTATAATAAATGATTTCTTTTACATAACTCTATGGGGTAACGACACCCCAAATTTTACAGATGAGGCAGAAAGAGGTAAAAGGATTCAAGGTTTTACAATTATAGGGTAGTGAAGCCAAGACTGGACTCTGATCTCTTGCTCCAAAGTCTGCGTTCTTTCCCCTCTGATTTGCTGTTTCTCGTAACAAATCATTCTATTGATACATGACCTATGTGAATCCCTTGGGGCTAAGGAGACAAAAAGGTGAGAAACACTGACTTATCTGAAAAGTTTATGAAAAGTTAAACGACAATCCAAGAATTAAGTCAGGTGCACTAAGATGTATTTTTGTCAATCATTTCTCCATCTCCTTATGGAGGTAAAATCCTCAAAACCATGAACCACATGCCTAAAAATTCTAGAACCTTAAGTCGTTTATCCTACACAATGCAAGTATCCTCTCAAAGACAACCAAGATTCAGCCTTTGCCTGACATTCACAAAGGTAAGAAGATCACTATGGTCAATGCTGTTGCCACCTGTACAGGCCCATCCTGTGGTTTTGGGCATGTCCTCTGCAACTACAAGAAATAAAGCTCATCCCCAGGCCTCCTCTGTGTTGGGGTGGGAAAACTAAACACACAGTCGGAAAATTCCAATTTCAATTCTGGGTTCACCACCTAGAACTTCTATGACATGAAACAAATACTTAAACAATACTGAAACATCCCTGCCCCTTGGTTTTTTACCAAATAACATGGTAATGGCCAGTTAACAACTGTCCTTTCTCACACTACTTGTATGAATCAAAAAAGTTCTACAGGAAGATTTTAAAGACAACAAAGCACCATTCGGGGTTAATATTTGTTCTCTTTTTCAAGATAAATAGAAGGGGTATAGTCATACTAACTTGGCAGGGTATAGGTAAATCGTTAAACTTTCAGAACCTCCATTTCCTCATCTGTATAAAACAGGGATAATAATCTCTGCCTTATTTTGAAAATATCACAATGAGATGATGCATAAAAAATGCTTTACAAACTAAGGTTTTTTCCAACTCTAAGAATGACTATTTACACTGTTGATTATGGTTTACAGGCCCTTTATATACTAGTTCTACTCTATAGTAGGTCTAATACCCAAGTTATGATCTGATAATGAAGACTAACTACACTGGGACCACTATCTTTTCTTGCACATGTTATTATATTAAGAGTTAAGGCCATCAAAGATTATACTGCCTTCATCTAACAGTCATATCACAGTAGACTCCTAAGATGGTAGTAAGCCGAATTAAAATCTTAGGCCCTTCTCCCCAAAACATCTATTAAAACAACTCCCCTTAATTTCTGTATTTGTATGGGTAGTTTAGAAGGGGAGGGCAGCTCACACGGAAGTCTACAGTTATCCTCTCTACAATTCACCTTCAAATCTTTATCTGACCCTTCCATGTCAGTCTCTACAATTCTGATTCTGTCATACAGAAAAGTGGATATTCCACACCAGATCTGCATGGTGGGCAAATGCAGTAACTCTTTACCCCAAGTTGCTGGCAAACATGTTAAATGGGTCAGAACCAAGGACAGCACCCGTGATTCTATATTTCCCTTCAAGCTATCATACACCCATTCATTAAATACTCACAAGGTACCAACACTGAGCCACCAGTTCTAAATCATCTGGATTTTATACTACTATTATCCAGCCCATATCTCTCTATTCAGCCCTCAAGGATATTTGGAGAAACTCTGCCCCATGGAGACACTACCACCTTTATTTATACCATGTTTCTGACTTGCTAGTCTCATAACTTTATCCAAAAAGGAAATCAAGTGAATTTGGTATGGTTACTCTCCATGTTCCCTTGCTGGTGCTTACTACATAAAGTTGGTATTGCAATTTTTTGTTTACAAGTTGGCACTAGCTGCTTTGTGTCACTTTTAAACATATATAACCCATGTTCATTATAGAAAAACTATAAAATGCATATAAGCAAATACCTTTAAATCCCGAAACCCCACCTCTCAGAGATAATAGCTTTTAACATTCTGTATACTATACCTTTCTAGGATTACACAACCCTACATAGTCTTTTCAACAGCTAATTAACTTTTGATAATCCATTTGAGAATTAGGCTAGAATGGAACATCAAATTCAATAGCCAATAGCTCGCATATACACCTTCTCCAGTTCTCCCGTTCTTAAGACCAGGAAATCTGCTCATCAATCATCTCTGGGTTCTATCATGCAGGACTACCAAACACAGTTGTACAAGCTGTATGTTCACAACTGTACCCAGTAGCTCTACCTACTGGTTTGCAATTACTTCTCAATGTTCCACAATTCTGAAAGTCACAGACTTAGGTTCTGTCACTATCCCGGCACACAACATTTTTAGGTCTACTTGTTATAGGAGCTGTGTTAAAGACAGCTTCATATCTTTCTTGGACTACAATTTTTCTGTCCTTTCTGGTTTTAAAACCATTCTTCTTAGCGGGGAAAGAAAAAAGGATAAGTTAAATGAGGAGTGAAAATATGCTGTTTCTTTCTATTACCACTACACCATCTATTCCAAGTACACTGTCCCTTCATTCTTCGTGTTCTTGCTCCAAACAGTTGATTATTTTATTTGTTTTTAACTCTCCCAAATTCCTTAACCATTTTGGACAATTTCACATTATTTGGGGCTTGGCCTTCTTGATACCATTCTCAAAGGTTCAGGCTACCTTTTTATGTATCTCCATGCCCCTTTCTTCCATCTTCTGTCCAAGTGTATTTAAAATCAGGGAAATTCATGGAAAATCACATGGGATTCTACTTGTGCCTATCCACTGATAGGATTAGCAAATTATTAATCAGAACTTTAAATTTCAGAATCTCTCTACCGTCTTTAATCATATTTTCTTTTACAGTCTCTGGCCATGGCCTAATAAACTTAGCTCTTCTCTGAATTCTTCTAATTCTGGGGTACTTTACCTAACTATCTTCTAGTTTCTACACTTAATACGAGAACACAGTCACTTTCCAAGGTTTATGTCAATTCTAATCACTAACCAAATCCTCCTAATTGGTTATAAACACACCCCTAACCAACTCCCCTCTCAAATCCTCTGCTGAGAGAGGAAATGAACAGACAAGAACACATTATATAGCTGTCTTTTCAGGCCTCAATGGCTGCCACATCCCCATGGTCTATATTTGAACTGGGAAAGCTGCATCCAAATCCTCCACCTGGCTGGGTAGTCTATGCGCTGGTTCTCAGAAGCCTGTGTGGTTATATCACTTAGGGTTACTGATTTGAGAAGCAACAGCAGCAGAAACAGCTTCCTAAATATTCTCCTGATCCACTGAATCAGAACCTCTAGATGGTGGGGCCCAGAAATCTACATTCTTAAGAATTACCACCAGACAGTTCTGACATGCTGGGAACTACTGCTTCATAGCAATAAGATCCCTTTTAGTCCTCACTGATTTCCCGCCACCTCAATATCTCCCACCACTGGGCTATCAACGAGATTCTGCAGAAAGAAGCTCATTATTAGACACAAACTTCCTACTCTTTCAAATGCCACTGGTCCAATTCGGCAACATCTCATTGAAATCTATGAGATTTGATTTATTTCCTTTTGGTAATACTTTAATTCACTTCATCCTTCTAGGGGGCAGCATGTTTTAGTTTCTCGGAAAATGCACTGGCTATAGAGCCATACAATCTGGGTTGAAGCAAATCAGTTTTCCTTTTTGGATCTCAGTCTGCCATAAAATAGGAATGATATTAAATGCCTAAGAAGGATCATCTCGTATAATCTGCATGATAAAACCCTCTGAGATAGGCTATAAATAGCCTCATTTTATAGAGAAGGAACTTCTTAACCTTGTTGGAAAGGTTCATAAGAGGAGGCTATTCAGGAGCCAGATACAGAGCAGGTACTCGATAAATGTCAGTCTCTCTTCTTCCCTCTTCCAGAAATCGCTTTACCCGATATCACTGGTCAAGGAAGCTAAGCAGTATTCCCCTTCCTTGTTACTTTCTGCAGAGAAAATATGACACACCTCCCCTAGCAAATCGCTAATTCCTCACTAATAGCTTGGAGTAAGTCTCATACCCCTTAAATATTTAAAGAAGAATAGGAATCACACAACCTCTATTTTAGGCACTTTGGAGTAACTAGCCCCAGGAGCCATGTAGACCCTGTAACTTTCTGGTTTCAAGACTGTTCAGAACAAAGAGGTCACTGAATAAGGTGGTCCATTTGCCTGAGCTAGAAAGTGCTCTGAGGTGTTAAAGCTAAGCATTTTCTTAAGTATCAATGTCTGGCTCTCATTTACTCTATGGTGCTGAGACGCCCCCATCTCCTGCCACCCCCCACCCTCCCAAGGCAATAAGAGGACACATTATGGTCTCAGAAAATGACTCCAGAATACTGCACACACAGTGCTGAAGAAGTGCTGCTGTTGCTAATTACAGGCACCAGATGAAGGTCTGGAAATTTTTCAATAATAAATTAAAACAATTAAAAGGCAAAATTTTCAAAGCTCAATATGTAAATAACATTGTACCAAAATGAAACTCAAATGTGTAATGTCAGTTCAATGCCCTTGACTATAGCCAGTTTTAAGACAGCTGCTTAGATCATACAATTACAGAAACTTTTATTATTTTAGAAACACATTTCAAAGAGCAGCTGCAAAGAAATTTCCTTCCCCACCCACCCCTGCTGTCCCTTCCCCCTCCCTAGTCACAGATCTAGTTGTAAAATCTGAAGTTAGAAACTTTCTTTCCTGAGAGCAAAAGTCTGTCAGTGGATGCCTTTAACTTGGAATATACTGACCTAAGGATTCAGACACAAACGCTCAGGTCACAAAGTCCAACATTTTGTTATGCCAACAAAGTGGCACACATCTACCCAAATGATGTCAGGATGAATCAATTCGGAAATCAGTGGGTGAATAATTAAAACTTCCTGGCAATAAATCGTACTGCAGGTGCTTCCTGCCTCTCTGGGCTTTTTTTTTTTTTTAACTGACATCCTCAGAATACCCACCAGATGCTAGGCATATTATATACAATGTCTTTAATCTTCGCAATATCCTAAAACGTATTATGATCATTCCCACACAGATAAGGAAACTGAGGATCCAAAAAGTGAGCTCACATAACCATTAGGGGCAGGGGCAGGGGCTGGGATTCAAATGGAGGGGCTGTCAAATCCAATACCCATCATCTTTCCACTCTGTCATGCTGGACCTCTGGCCCTGCATCCAGCCTAAAGCCTACACTCTGGTTCTTCCACATCTCCCAAGACCTCTGATCTAATCTCTGTCACATTCACAGTCCATAATGGTTTATCATCCTTACTTGAGGATGAGACAAAAGAATAAACCATGGCCAGGAAGGTAAGTGTTTTTAAAATTCTTAATAGCTTAGACACCTCACCAAACAGATCACCAATGCTTATCGTCCTTCTTGAAGTACAATCTGTCTCTACTTCAAATGGTATAAGTTTTCCCTTTAACAACAGTTCTTACAAACCACAAACTTAGCCTGCAGAAATTGACATTGCAGACTAAACATTTACCATGATTTTTAGAAAAGCATATCATAATTATCACTTTTTCCACTGAACCAAAGGAGCCAGAGACCACAAACATTTTCCATTTTCCCTATACTGACAGGTACGATATTCACAGTAAGCATTAAAAAGTCAAAACTACAGACCGTTCTTATAGAATTAATGGTTTTCACAATCAAAAGAAGTCTTAAGTAGACTGTCAATTTCAACAAAGTAAAAATTCAAACTAAGGATCATCTACAGTAAAAGTTAAACACCAAACCAGGATAATGATTAGTAAGTTGTTCCACACATTATTAAATCTAAGTATGAACAAACACATGGACCTGTTTCTCCCCTAATGCTCTTAAGGCAAGATCTGTGCTAAGGAACTAATGCCAGATTTAATCCAAGTCTACTAGACACTAACTAACACAATCAACTTGGCCAGCTTGTCCCCAGCTATTAGATTCATATGTATGATATATACTGACATATGTATATATGTTCAGATCAAATCCTGTTAAAACAAATAGCATTTTAACAAAAATATTTCCATGTCCCAGCCAATGGTCCGTTCATTTCATGTAATACTCGATACCACAAAATTCCACTTTAACAGAGATATGGACAATGCCTTAAAATTCGCTGTAATGAAAACTGAATTGTATGCAATTATACTAACCATATTTATATACATAACACATGTTCATCTGTTCTGTCTCTTCTCCAATTCTGTACACTCCCCGAGAAGGGGCTGCCTCTGAACGATACTCTGCAAATCAAGAGAACTACAACAGTGCCACCTCGTGGATATTCTGTAAATATAAGTTGAATTCCCTGGTGCTCTAAAATGTTTGAGAGGCAAATTATAGGGAAAAAATAAAAATAAACCAAAACAACAGAAAGCAAACAGAATGGATTTGCCTCAAAAAATGGGAGCACAGCTTCATTTATTTAAAAGCACTTAAGAGGAACAAGTATAACTGTCAACTTTCAAAACTACCCTGTCTCTTCTTGGTGTGAAATGTAGCATGAGTCAGTAGAAAGTCTTGGATGAGGGGGGTTCTGAGTTCTGGGCCGCACACACAGAGGAGCTGCAGCACATGTGCACTCATCTTACTCAAATTCACCTATAATTCTCTCTCTCATGCAATTAGAAGCATAGCTCTTCTCTCCCACTCTCTCTCTCTTATAATTAAATGTTACTGAATTGGGGTGTAAACCATGTATACTTGAGGCCAGTTTAAGGCACTGTCCAGAGTAATCTTAACTGGAAGTGATTTCAGCTTTTGTACTAGCTTTTGCACCAACTCCCACCATCACCTGCAAAATCACAATAACCAAGATGTATGATCTTAGGCATTTCACCCAATTCTCTGATCCTTGGCTTCATAATCTACCCAATGAGAAACAGCACTAGGTGACGGCTAAGATCCCTTTCAGCAATTAAATACTATGGTTCTAGAAAAAGAGGGTTCATGTTTTGCTTTTCTAGAAATACTAATTCAAGAAATGAGGAAAATAATGTTACATTTCAGCATAAAAAGAACAGTAGGGTCAAAATTTTCTAAGCTAACTCTCAAATATCCTTAAAACACTCCCTTTGTAGAAAGTAAACTTACAAGTTCTAGAAGAGGGATTAGGAATCAGAGGCTGGCATGTCACTTTGCAGCCCCAGGTTTCAGGCCTGAGGCATGAACCCAGGTCCTGTCTACTGTGGAAATACTTAGACTATGGAGTTGTGATGCACTGTAAATCACAGACAGGCTAAGAGAGAAGCTACTCTTTGAGGAGCCATCCAGAAGCTCTGCAAAAAGGGCAGGGCTGGTGGCAATGCTACTGGTTTATCCCTGGCTATTTCTAAGGCATACCCTGGCACAGCAGCTGTAACCTCCAGGTTACCCTGACCACGTTAGAGGAGAATGTTCTGGCCAACAGTCTCACATTCTCTTCAAGAGTGAAATCTCTCTATCTTACCTAGACAAACTTAAAATAAAAAATTTTAAAAAGAACACAGAGAGAAAAGAATTAACGAGTGACCAAAAATCAAAGAGGGGGACTTCCCTGGTGGCGCAGTGGTTAAGAATCCACCTGCCAATGCAGGGTACACAGGTTCAATCCCTGGTCTGGGAAAATCCCACATGCCATGGAGAAACTAAGTCCATGTGCCATAATTACTGAGCCTGCGCTCTAGAGCCCGCAAACCACAACTGCTGAGCTCACGTGCCACAACTACTGAAGCCCACGCGCCTAGAGCCTGTGCTCCGCAACAAGAAAAGCCACCGCAATGAGAAGCCCGTGCACTGCAATGAAGAGTAGCTCCCGCTCACCGCAACTAGAGACAGCCCACGCGCAGCAACGAAGACCCAACGCAGCCAAAAATTAATTAAAAAAAAAAATCAAAGGGGGATGAACAGGCAGAGCACAGCGGGTTTTTAGAGCAGTGAAACTGTTCTGTGTGACACTATAATGGTAGATACATGTCACTATATATTTGTCAAAAGCCACAGAATGTACACCACCAAGAGTGAACCTTGAAGTATGTACTTTGAGTGATAGTGATGTGTCAGTGTAGGTTCATGTATTGTAACAAATGTACCACTGTAGTGTAGGATGTTGATAGCAGGGAGGCTGTGCTGGGGGCTGTTGCGGGTGTGGGGGAGGATATGGAAACTGTACTTTCTGCCCAATTTTGCTGTGAACCTAAAACTGTTGTAAAAGTAGTCTCTTTTTTCTTTTAAACCAAAGTAAACTTAACTGGGGGGGTGAGGAGGGAGAGAGAGAGAAAGAGAAAAGGGAGAGAAAGAACACACTCATGCAGGAGTAGGATAGTGAGGGAGAGGATGCAGAAATAAGTTTTAAGAAATGTAGTAAGACATGCTATCAATTTCCCCAATACTTTTCTGCCATTCCCTAAGTGTCACTTCAGATATAAATGAACATCTTAAATTTGGGGACACTTCCCAAACACTGCAGGAAAAATTGTCCCATATTAAAAAAAAATACTT
The DNA here is from genome assembly GCF_963924675.1 of Phocoena phocoena. Classification (NCBI taxonomy): domain Eukaryota; kingdom Metazoa; phylum Chordata; class Mammalia; order Artiodactyla; family Phocoenidae; genus Phocoena; species Phocoena phocoena. The sequence goes on from NC_089221.1 coordinate 148,266,169, forward strand.
ATAAAGGCAAAATGCAGATTCTATAGACACCACATCAAAATAAAAAGTTAATTAATTCACTACTGTAGCAATAGTATTGACCAATGATCAACACTAGTAATCACAGAAACTGCCTACAGTTCCTAGATAGATGCTAAATTATAACTCCTCTTCAAGTACCACATATTAAAGTACAGTATGTGTCCCAAAGAAATGCTGTCTCACGCTGTACTCATTCACTCATTTCAAACACCTACTCGGCTCCGTCTAGGCTCTTGGGCTGGGCATTCTTCCACTTCTCAGCTTTTTAAAAGACAAGCACGGTTACCTGGTAAAGCGGTAATAAAGTCCCGCTGCAACATGGGCTTCAGGTAAGAGTTAATATGTCCATGCTGGTAATGACACATTCGTGAAATAAGGTGTTCCACAAATTCCACTTGATCTGATTCAGACCACTGGTCAAAATATTTAATACACAAGTCTTTTTCTTTTTGATAGTTTCCTTCTGATGGCCTCTTTCTGGAGACGATCACTGATGATGTTCCATTACTTATCTATTTTAGAGAAACAAAAAAGTAATTAGTTTGACAAGGAAAATAAATCTTAAGAGCATATCATCAGAAACATTTTTTTGCCCTGTGTATTTATTCTTAAAATGCCAGTTTTACCCTAAAGCCAAACTCATTCCTTTATTAATTAATTCAGGAAATAATTAAAAAAGCATTCAGGGCCCATGTACTCGAATTAGTCACTAAAGTAATGATAAAGTTAGAGTTCTATCTAAAGCTAAATGGTGTCTTAAATCATCATTCGCCAATGCTTACTCCAAAATCGTGCTGTTATCAGTTAACTAAGGTTGGAGAAGACCATCTTAGAAAAACTGTTCAACTTGGCAAAGTGGCAACTGATTGATTATTGATGGTTTGTTTTCCTTCCTCAAAGTTGGAAGGTAAAGCTATATTCATCTATGCAAATAGTTCTCACACTTGTGTATGCATCAGAATAACAAAAGAGCTTGTTAACACACAGACTGCCGCAGCCCACCGCGGAGGTTCTGATCCTCCAGGTCTGGAGTACAGCCTGAGCACTTCCAACAAGTCCCCAAGTGATGCTGATGCTGCTGGTCTAGAGACTGCACTTCAGGGACCTCACTCTGAAAACTACTGGTCTATGTGACAGAGAAATCAGAGAGTAATTCAATCTAAAAAGCTTCATTTTACCTAACAGTTTCAATCTCCTCCGTATTATTTCCAGGGCTGCTAACTGCTGACAAAATAGTTTACAGACTTTCACTCTCTCTTTCAATCACCTACTCAGAAAGTGACCCAAGGTAAACCACATATACCTGAAAAGCTCCTCGTCTTATTTAGTTGGTTTACAGATATCCCACAGACTCCTATACCAATAGTTGCATCTCTCATCAAATTGACACGGTCCTTGCATAAAATCAGTATACTTTTTAAAAACTGAAACTAGGGCTTCCCTGGTGGCACAGTGGTGGAGAATCCGCCTGCCAATGCAGGGGACACGGGTTCGAGCCCTGGTCCGGGAAGATCTCACATGCCACGGAGCAACTAAGCCCGTGTGCCACAACTACTGAGCCTGCGCTCTAGAGTCTGTAAGCCACAACTACTGAGCTCACACGCCTAGAGCCTGTGCTCCGCAACAGGAGAAGCCACCGCAATGAGAAGCCTGCACACCGCAACAAAGAGTAGCCCCCGCTGACCACAACTAGAGAAAGCCCGCGCACAGCAACGAAGACCCAACACAGCCAAAAAAACAAAACAAACAAACAAACAAACAAACGAAAACACTGAAACTACATGCACTGCATCTGGACAACAATATCCAAAAAAATCTAAATCCCTAGACTGAACCACAACTGCTACTGATATTATGAGGCTCAGTAATTTCCCTGTTTACAAACAAAAGAACCTCAATACTTTCGTCAAACATTTGCCAAGTCATCTGTCCATCACTATTCTGAATGCCCCTTCATGTGTAACACTAGCAGGAATAACATATAAGAGAATTTTGAAAACTGAAGAGTTGCATCACAAACATTCATTAATTCCATTAGGAGCTTATTTCAGAAGTCTTACATGGGAAGAATGAAGACCTTTTTTTTATCAGTATATCCCCTAACTTAAATTGAACTGAACCCATCCCAGAAAGAAGACATCCTTTGTAAATATCCAAAGGAGTCTTTGGCCTTCCTTGGTAAAATCTTAAAAATCCTTCATATCTGAAGTGAGTTCTTATGTCGACATTTAGAGGTATAAACCTGGAAGGCATTAATCTCCCACCTCACTTATCTTACCGCTTCCTTGTCTGAGAACGTTTTTTTCCCTTATAATTTGGGTGAGGGAGAGCTCACTGACACCGGGCACCACCAGGGGGCAGCATTGAACAGAGATTTTTGATGTTGCTTGTAGTAAAACATTCATATCAAACAGAACCAAAACATCAGCATTAAGAACAGTCAGACGAAGTAAACATTCTTTGCTGTGGTGAATATCAGCTAGCATAAGGAGCACCTTTGCTACTTCTAAGCATAAGGATGTTTACCATAATGTTATAATAAAATTCAGAAAAAACTACCCAGTTACAGGCAACTGGTTAAAGTGAATTATATAATACATCTACACAAAGTACTACAATGCAGCCATTAGAATTAGGTTTATAAAGTAAGATTTTAATAACAAGAGAACATGTTTATGAAATAGTATTAGGGACAAAAGAATTTTATATAGCATATGATCACAATAATCTGTGTGAAGGGAAACACGCCAAGAAAAAGTAAAGAATATAAATGAAAATGTTAAAAGTGCCTAATCTTGAGAGAGAAAGCTACATATTTTTTCCTTCCCCTTTTCTTTCTATATTTTTTTCATAATACTTGCCAAAATAATTGCTTTTGTAACAGGTTAAATATAATTATGGTAACAACTTGCATTTGTGTACTGCTTTATTGTTTATAAAATACTTTCACACCCATTATCTCACTTGATAAGCAAAAGGGTTATTATTTCATTTACAGAAGGGTTCCTTTCCTAACCATCTAGCCTCCTTAGAGCATCGGTATACCATTAACTAGTTGACTGAAAGGCAGATGAAAAAAAAAAACAAACTGAAAGCTAAAGTGTTAAGAACCACTGTGAATTGAAAATCAATAGTAAATTAAGAGAATCCTGTTGCAAAATACCAGACGTGGAGGGAACAGCAGTCAGTCTGCACACAGTTCCCCCTAAAATAACAGTATGTGCCCAATTCTACAGCACATTTTCCATTTCTATTTCTAACCACCCGCTTGGCCTAGAAAGATCTTCCTGGAATTGCACTGCTTTGTTTCTTTTCATCATAAATTTGTTGGGGACACTTTATTCTTGCTAACTCCTTTGATTCAAATCAAGTGAACCCAGAGAACTTTTTTTTATCATTATTCTCTTCAGATTTAGATTTGTTTTGCCTTTATTTGTATCTTCATGAAGGGAAAAATTATGTGTACCATAATGGTCGATGAAAACACGAAATCATGAAACTTTATATGCTCTCCATCCCGCGCCTTACAAAAAAACTGGGGGATTGGAAGGAAAACTGGAAAACTAAAATAGAGGTAGGAGAGAAGGAAACTGAATTTAAAAGGAAAAGGCAAACAAATAGGAAATGGGGGAGAAGGGTGACGGTTGGGAGAAAAGGTCAGTGCATACACTGGTATGCGGCATGGTGCCTTTCTGGTGACAAAGGACACCACCACTGTCCATCTTTGGCTTAGACAGTGGCCCCAGAGATGGAATATTTTGGGCTGCAGCCAACTTCAGAATCTTGGTGAAAATTCCTAAATTCTTTACTATTCATAATGACACTTCCCTAAGGAACAGAAGATAAATTAGGGTGAATTCTTTTTTTTTTTTTTCTTATGTGGACCATTTTAAAAGTCTTCATTGAATTAGTTACAATATTGCTTCTGTTTTATGTCTTGGTTTTTTGGCCCTGAGGCATGTGGGCTCTTAGTTCCCCAACCAGGGATCGAACCCCCACCCCCTGCATTGGAAGGTGAAGTCTTAACCACTGGACCGCCAGGGAAGTCCCAGGGTGGATCCTGAAACTAGCAGAACTGCACAAAAGAAAACAAAAGTACGTGGCTCTTAGTTTCACTGAGGACAGGAGCTGAGGGAGCATCTTATCTACAGTAAGTCAATTGCTATCTTATCTGTGCGCCGTCATTCCTACCTGCCAAAGAGTATTTTTCTTTGGGGACTCATCTTCATTTTGATCCTCCATAACTGAAGTGTTCTAAGGGGGGAAAAACAGGTTATTTGAATTATGCCAAGTTTTGCAAATTCTAAATAACTACACCAAAATATAGTTTTGAAAACCCAAACTGGAGTGTACCAACACCAACCCAAGAGCTGTTTGGCTTGTGGCTAACACATGCCATTTTGGGTCAACAGGGGTGTTTTCATCTTTGATCAATCATTAGTTAGTGGTTGGACAAAAGTAAGCATAAAGTCTTTATGAAGGTTGGGTGTACTTAGAAAACAGGCTAAATTATGGGAGTGGGGCTGAAGCTCTACCTCAATCATCCCCGTTATTCTTTTAACCTGAAGAAAGAAGGCCCAGAGACCCACTAAGTTCCTGATGATTACACAAAACATTTACTAGAATGTCTGCTACTCAGTAGCCCACCCCAGCCATCAGCAATTAGAAGTGACAAAGCCCTGGAAGCCCCCCTGCCTTTCTCTTTCCTCCCTTGATGGCCTTGTTTTTCTGGAATGGCTTTGCAATCTCCCCTAGCAAGCATGGTGGGTGCCCCAACCTTTTCCCTTAAGAGGAGGATGCTGTTAGCCAGCAACAATCTGGCTTGCCTTGGGAATGCATTAGCTTTTGATTTTTGTGTTTACTGCACAAAGAGGCACTGTGTATTCTTTCTGGTGACCTAGTCGCTCAATAGATGCCCATTAACTGGAGATTATACATGATTGGATTTTCCCTTTTGAAGCTCCTACCTAATAGCTAAATGGAAACTTAATGAGAAGGGGAAGTGGGAGAGTTGTGTTCTGAAAGGAATAACAACTCATTTATGGATAGCAGTCTCTCTAAGATTCCTTCCCAAGCCTAAAATTCCAAGATTGGGGTACAAAATTTAAACTATAACATTTGTCCTGTAGTATTAGTCGAAAAGATCCTATAGATCTATTTATCAGTGTTTACAAGAGCTTGTTTACTGCCTATAGGGAATAAGCCTACCTCTCAAATTTTCCCTGTTTTTCCTTTATGTTCGTCAAGTTGTAAAATGTTTGGGCACATACAGTGTTTCCAAACACTCCATTTGAAAATACCCAACGTAGGTGGTGGCAGAAGAATCACCACTGGACACTAGTGCTCTGCAGGTCTCACAGCAGGCTCTGATAAGAGATGTAGAATGAGGGCTTCCCTAGTGGCACAGTGGTTAAGAATCTGCCTGCCAATGCAGGGGACACGGGTTCGAGCCCTGGTCCAGGAAGATCCCACATGCCGCGGAGCAACTAAGCCCGCGCGCCGCAACTACTGAGCCTGCGCTCTAGAGCCTGCGAGCCACAACCACTGAAGCCCACGCACCTAGAGCCTGTGCTCCACAACTAGAGAAGCCACCGCAATGAGAAGCCTGCACACCGCAACAAAGAGTAGCCCCTGCTCTCAGCAACTAGAGAAAAAACCCGCGTACAGCAGCAAAGACCCAAGGCAGCCAAAAATTAAATAAATGAATAAAATAAAATAAATTAAAAAAAAAAAAGAGATGTAGAATGATGTAGTAGAAAAGCCAAAGGCTTTGAAACCAAAGAGAGAAGTTGGAATCCAGATTTGGTCACTCACTCTGTGTGTGTGTGTGTGTGTATGCGCTTGTGTGTGTGTGTGTGTGTGAGAGAGGGAGAGGGAGAGGGAGAGGGAGAGGGAGAGGGAGAGGGAGAGGGAGAGGGAGAGGGAGAGGGAGAGGGAGAGGGAGAGGGAGAGGGAGAGGGAGAGGGAGAGGGAGAGGGAGAGGGAGAGGGAGAGGGAGAGGGAGAGGGAGAGGGAGAGGGAGAGGGAGAGGGAGAGGGAGAGGGAGAGGGAGAGGGAGAGGGAGAGGGAGAGGGAGAGGGAGAGGGAGAGGGAGAGGGAGAGGGAGAGGGAGAGGGAGAGGGAGAGGGAGAGGGAGAGGGAGAGGGAGAGGGAGAGGGAGAGGGAGAGGGAGAGGGAGAGGGAGAGGGAGAGGGAGAGGGAGAGGGAGAGGGAGAGGGAGAGGGAGAGGGAGAGGGAGAGGGAGAGGGAGAGGGAGAGGGAGAGGGAGAGGGAGAGGGAGACGGAGAGGGAGAGGGAGAGGGAGAGGGAGAGGGAGAGGGAGAGGGAGAGGGAGAGGGAGAGGGAGAGGGAGAGGGAGAGGGAGAGATCCTGAGCAAGTTGTTCTACCCATGGACAAATACAAACCACACAAAGTTGTGGGGATTGAGACTACCAGCACAGTGCTTGGTGTATAGTGGGTATTCAAAAACTCTGTTTATGCCCTGCTTTGAAGATACTACTTTCCCCCAAGTGTTATCTTCTCCTGCTTTTCTAACTTCAGACAGAAAGACTCCAGATGGTTGCCTAACAGGGAAAACCCACTGGCTTCCTTGATAAAACCTTATAAGCCGCATAACACCGAGGTCTGCAATGGGGAAGGGGGGCAGGAGGGCAGGGCTCCATATGTTAAAGTCAACCATGAGCCAGAGAGGAAGGAAGTGTGTCCAAGTGTCCAAAGCAGGTCTAAAGTGGTGGCAGCAATAAATGATCCTGAATGGGAAAGGGGGGATGAAGAATAGGGAAACACAAGTAGTACTCCTCCCTCAAATTTTCCTTTTACTGCTATCTTGAAGGACTTAGGGATTAATAAAGCCGACAGGTTCCCTTAGGGGAATGAACAAAGTGGGAACAGTGACTCAGTATATCACCTGGATCTGACTGGTAGGTACAAAGGCATCCTTGCCATATCACAATGTCCTGGGTTCTGAGAGAGTGGCAAGAAGAAAGAATGGCTGGGAACACGGAGGTGAGCGTGCCAAATGGAAGAGAGATGGGAAGTAAGTTCCCGCTCCCTCGTCTCCAGGCAGCCCAGGAAATGTGTGAAGGAGGTATATGTGCAAAGCGTTTTAAACTCCAAAGTTTTAAAACACAGGAGTCTGAATCCACCAGAGCTATTCTGACGTAACCTACCTCAATACTTTCCTCACTCAGGGAGGAAACAAAAAAATGTCAGAAGTTCCTGCGGACTACACAAGAAACAACCATCTTTCCAGTAAGAAAATTTAATTCTTCCTTTCATTCCAAAACAGAGAAATGGTGTTTATTTACATAGCTGAGAAGGAAACAACCCCTCTGATAAAAATAGCAACTATTCTCTTAAGGCTTGATGAAAGTGGATAAAGACATACAATTTAGTACAACTGTATTTAATAGAGCCCTGTGGGGGCTGGAATACATTTTTTTTTTTTCAATTTCTCTTATAAAGCCTTCAGGAAAAGATGCCAAAGGGAAAAGGCTGCCCTCGAGCTACACTGATCAGAGGATCATTTCCAAAGAGTAATCCAGGTGACACAAGAGATGCTCAGAGGAAAAAGGGTCCTGGGGTCTAATTAAGTTTGACAAATGCTGCATGCTCACGTGTGTGCTCTCCCCCGCCGCCCTTCTTCCTTTCCTACACAAACACACCCCACAATGCACTTCGTAAAGATACTAAAGGCTCTGACATCTCATAATTTTAAAAATCAGGTTAGATTAGTTTAACAGCTATCCCTAATTTGTTGGGTATGGCCACCCCCCTTCTACACTCTCTCAATAAGAGCTCAGCACACTGGCAAACAGTGGACTAGGGCAGTAGCATGGCACGATTCCTTCCTCCTCCCAACTTCACTACATGAATACTGCTGAGAGACAAAGGAAATGCCCACTTTTGGTAAACACAATACATACCTCTCCTATTCCTCATTATCTTATGTGGGGATAAGAATGGGTGGCAAGCATCGAAAATTCTAAGAGCCACAGGTTTTTATTTTTAGTCACTTTGACTGGGCTTCCCTGGTGGTGCAGTGCTTGAGAACCCACCTGCCAATGCAGGGGACACGGGTTTGAGCCCTGGTCCGGGAAGATCCCACATGCCGTGGTACAACTAAGCCCGTGCACCACAACTAGTGAGCCTGCGCTCTAGAGCCCGTGAGCCACAACTACTGAAGCCCACAGTCCACAACTACTAAGGCCCGTGCACCTAGAGCCCCGTGCTCCACAACAAAAGAAGCCACTGCAATGAGAAGCCCATGCATCACAATGAAGAGTAGCCCCCGCTCGCCCCAACTAGAGAAAAGCCTGCACACAGCAACGAAGACCCAGCGCAGCCAAAAATAAATAAATAGTCATTTTAACTTTTATTCTTTAAAGGTTTAATAGACAAAAGGTCACAAGTTCAAGGGAGAGGTAAGAAAAAACAATGAGCCTTCCTTCCAGGAGAAAAGGAAGGTGGTTTCCTACATCCAAGCTCTCAGATGAAACCATGAGGTAAGCCAATCTGAGAGGTGAGATCATCTTTTAAGTCTCCAGCACTTCTGGGAAAGGAAAGTTCTTTGAAATACCAACCTGGCTTAATCACTTCCTACCCTTCTCATCATCATCTCTTTCATCCTACACCTACATCACATGCAAACAAACAAAAAACGCAGACCTTCCTACTACCAATGGAAGGTACAATCTAGGAAGCAGCAGCTAGACTCTAGGGCAGATCAACCTTAGTACTAGTGACATTTGGGGCCAGATGAATTCCGTGGTGTGGGGGCGGGGGGAGCGTGGCTGTCCTGTACAATGTAGGATGTCAGGCAGCATCCCTGGCTTTTCCCTGCTAGTTGCCAGTAGCAACCCCCTTCCCGGCCCTAACTGTGATAACCAAAAATGTCTCCAGATTGCCAAATGTCAGGGGTGGGGATTGGGGGCTCGGGGCAACAAAACTGCCCCCTCCACTTGAGAGTCACGGCTCTAGGGGTGTGAGCTCCTAAACTTGCTTCCTTAGGAAAATATACTAAAAATCACCACCATCTCAGACCTGGCCTTTCTTTCTCTTCAGGCTTCTTTTCCTTTAACCCCTGTGACAGTACGTGATTTCTTCAAATATAGCCTGACCGTACCATGGTCAAGTAATTCATAGAGTACATAGTTATCTCAATTCTGGGGTAAATCCTGCTTGCCATTCAATGCCTATCCAGGGAAACTTGATATAAGGAGCTCTTTACTAGAGATCTATGGGCTTGGGGGTGTGAATGAGGGTGATAAATATCATGAAGTCATATACAAAAGTTAGTGTGTATACAGTCCTCCAGAGAGAAGATCCAGAGCTTTCATTAGATCTCAAAGGTGTCCCAAATGTAATAAAATAGCTAAGCATGTCTTTGACCAAATAGGTGGCCAGGGTGGATGGAGCCTAGGTATACGTGTTTTCTTTTGCTTTAATTTAAAGTTCTCCAGGTAATTTTTATGTATGTGTCTGTTTTAAAATCACTGCTATGGCAAAATGATGTGGCCCATGTAGTATCACCATCCTAAGGAAATTGCACTGATACCGTCATGACAGACTCCATCCCAATATGTGATATTTCAGAACTACCAAATACCCTGAGAATCTAATGCCTGTTCCTTCTCTTATAAAGCCTTCAGGAGAAGATGCCGAAGGGAAAATGATGCTCTCAAGCTACACTGATCAGAGGATAAGTTCCAAAGAGTATTCCAGGTAACACAAGAGATGTTCAGAGAAAAAAGGGTTCTGAGGTCTGAGTTTGACAAATGTGGTGCACTGCATGAGTGTTCCCCCAACTCCACTCCCAGAGGTTATGATATACTTCATTAAGATACTAAAGGCTCTGTAACATCTCATAATTTAAAAATCAGGCTAGGTTAGTTTAACCTAGCTTTCCCAAGTTTGTTGGATATGGCCACCCCCCTTTCACACTCTCTTAATAAGAGCTCAGCACATACTGGCAAACACAGGACTAGGGCAATAGCATGGCATGATTCCTTCCTCCTCCCAATTCAATGGACAAATACTTTGCGGGGGGGCGGTGGGCAGGGAGGGCCAAGGAAATGCCCACTTTGGTAAACACAATATATTCCTCTCCTATTTCCCATCATCTTTCCCAGTCTGTTATATGGGGTTAGTTTGTATAAAAGCACAGCAGGCTCTAAGCAGTGATATATCTTTGCCAGTAGGTGCCACCAACTAACACAGAATATATTTCACTTGGAAAATTCCCTACTTTAAGAGTTATGTAAGAGGAATCAATTTCCTACTTTAAAAATCCTACAAATTCTGCATTTTGGCTTTCATGATGAGAAATGCTTATACAATGTAAGGTTTTCATATGAAAAACATCTTTACTCCTGAGAGGAAGCAAAAACAAAAACCTTACAAAGGATCTAGAAAACATGCGGGCATTTTGCCCTTTTCTCTTGCGTTTTTAAATGTTTGGATTTAAGAAATTAAGGATAGGGCTTCCCTGGTGGCGCAGTGGTTGAGAGTCCGCCTGCCGATGCAGGGGACGCGGGAGAGGCCACAACGGTGAGAGGCCCGCGTACCGCAAAAAGAAAAAAAAAAAAAAGAAATTAAGGATAACAGATACATTGTGCAAAATGTTATTAGATAACTTTAGTCTCTGTACTAGGCTTGTTTCACATATTGTCTTTTTCTTAACATTTAAAAAATTTATTTTATTGAAGTACAGTTGACTTACAATGTTGTGTTAATTTCTGCTGTACAGCAAAGTGATTCAGTTATATATATATGCATTCTTTTTCATATTCTTTTCCATTATGATTTATCACAGGATATTGAATAGAGTTCCCTGTGCTACACAGTAGGCACACATTGTCTTTTAATCTTCAGAAAAAATATGTAAGTAGACATTCCAATTTTACAGAAGAAATTGAGGACCAGAGAAATAAGTAACTGGATCAGATCTAGGTCTGTTCTACTCAGAAATCAATGTACTTTCTATACAGAAAAATACAGCTCAGGTGTTTTCCAACTGCTGGTTGTAGCCTATGAAATCAATTTAATGGGCTGTAACCAGCACTTTTTAAAAAAAAGCAAAATTGAATCCGGGCATTCCCCTGCCCACAAGGGTAATAAGCATAACAAAAAACATACAGAAAGGCTAAAAGCAATAAGCAAGACATAACAGGAAAATTCAAATTAAAAGGAAAGCAAAAGTCATTATTGCAAGGAGAGCAATATTCAAGTCAAACCACTGAATAACATAAAGAGCTTTAAAACTCTCTAAAAAGCAAAAATCTATAAAGAGGATAATGTGTGCTTTTATATACTGAATAAAATTCCACAAAGTACAAAAAAGTTAGAAATATTTAAAAAATTTTTAAAGCACCTTTTCATCTTCGACAGATCAAGCAGACCAACCAACAAACAACACTTAAGATTTTCCACGGAACGTTAAAAACAACAACAACAAAAAACTGATAGAGAATCCTAGGCCACAGAAGAAATCTCAAATACAGTTAGAAAGCAGGAAGAGATTATACATTTGAGAGTAGGCCAAGCAGAAACGTCTAGATTTAGCTTGCCAATTATTACTTGCATAAACTCCAAAGGTAAATACACAGAACAATGACTGGCACAGGCAAACCAAACACCTTTGAGTTGTTATTGTTAATGCCAGCTTGGCCCCTAATCTAGCCTACAATTCTTCCCCTTTAAACCTAAATCTTACCAACACGTTGTTGGGAAATGAGATCAATGGAAAGCCAGAAGCATTCATTTGGAAAAAGAAGAGACAAGCTTGTCCAAAAAAGCAGCCCCTATCTCTCATACCACTCTTGCAACTCAGAAGGAAGAAAGCCATGAATAAATACATCTTATACATACATGACTTTTTAATACAATGACTCCGGCCACCAGTAAGCACAACTTAATCAGAAACCTTCTACTCCTCCACACAAACACTAAAATGTAGAAACAAACTAGCTGTTTTCTTTCTACAATAAAACTAAAAAGTAATAAAAAATTTTAAATCCATTGGGAGTTTGACTGAAATCACTGCTACATGCTATTTCCAATGTAGTAAGTTTCCTTCCAACTTACCTAACCTGTAGTTCCACTCAAATTTTTAACAAGTATTTGGCTGCTATTAACATTACATGACAAGATTATACTAAGGTATCTGGAAGAATAAATATAGGAGAGTTTTTCTTCCTTTCCTCACCACCAATTATTTTTTTAAAAGAGGGGAATGCTTATGTTATTAGATATTAAAATTTTTCTTAAAAGCTATAATAATTAGTGTGGTACTAACAAAGCAAGACCAATGAAACAAAACAGGAAGTCGAGAAACAGATTCATTTACACTTACAATTTGTGTATGATGAAGTTAGAACTTCAAATAAGGGAGAAAGGGATCATTTAAGAAAGAGGATTAAAAATAAAAGTTAAATGCTACCTCATGTCACATACCAATATATACTATGGATAAAAAGAATCAAGTGTGAAAAACTCCAAAGCCATAAAATGACTAAAAGCAGCTACCAAACAGAAATAAAATTTAGATTTGGCTAAAAAATTTTTTTAGCTCAGGAATGTTCATAATCAAATTTTAAAGACAAATACATTGGGGGAAATATTCTGACATATGGTAAATAACTTACCATATAAAGATCTCTTATAAATTACTTAGGAAACCAGAATTAATACTTTAATAGGCAAATAAGCAGAGTAACTACCAATATTGCAAAACAAGAAATTTAAATGGCTGTCAAAAATGAACATGTACATAACAAAGAAAGATGTAATTTTTCACCTATCAAATTAGTAACTTTAATTTTTATGTACTTTATAGGAACTGGGCTCTTTGGTAGGATTATAAATTGTTACCTTTCAGAGAATATTTATCAACATTACTACATAACACTGGATATAATTTAACTTACAGCAATTTATCCTAAGGAATTGTAGACCTACACAAAATTGTAGCTACAACAATTTATAACACAGAAAAATAGAAAACAATGTAAATGTCTAACAAGAGGGTTCGGACATCATTTAAGTATATGATACAACAGGAGAAAATTTAAGTTCTTTTAAAAAACTTTTCTACTGAAGCATAATACATATACATTACATACATAAATACATATATACACACACATATATTACACACACATAAACACATATACTCATGTATATAAGGTCTAGATGTAAATTTTATTTCTTACTGTAAAAACACTGAAAACCCCTGGTTAAGGTATTAGAGTACAATGAATCCCATACTGCAAAACTTACCACCTTTTCAGTTTTCTTTCGGTTCTCCTAATTATATCAAACTATATTTTCATATCTCTCTAATACCTCCAACTGTCTGTTCTTAACAAAAAGAGCTGGTCTCCTGTTCAGTTTACTGTAACAAACAGTATCTGGCTAGAATTTCATTATAGGTTTTGTTTTTAACGGTATTTATTTTTACAGTAACCTATCTCAGTAAGTTGCCATTATTTCATGGCAACTTACAGTGAGGCATAAGTTGCAGTGACGTATAGTTCCCTTTTCTGAGTTTTCAAAGAAAGCAGATTTTAAAAATATGTGAAGTAGAACAAAAGAACAAACGCTATGCATATATCAAAAGCTGCGAAGGCTGCTGTCACCTGTCTAAAACTGGTGAAACACTATCTAAAAAGAATAGTGACATGAAAAATGGTCTAAACTATATTAAATGGAAAAAAAAGCAAGTCAAAATATGTCTGTATGACCCCATCTTTACAAATAAAAATTTATCTATCAATCTACTTATTTAGAAAAGCAACTAGAAAAAGTGTGTTAAAATGCTAACAATACTATCTCTAATTTTTATTTTCTTTTTCCTTATATAGCCTATCTAAATTTTCCTTAAAGACACATCTCTTTTTAATAACAATGAACAGTGGTTTTTTCAAAATGAAATTTAAAAGAGTAAAAGATCTACATTAAGACCCCAGATATATATGCTTTAGTTTAAAGAAAGAGAAGCTAGTCACTGAAACTTCCAGCAGAGTCAGATGCTGCTGGTGTCATCTGACCTCTCTATGCCTGTTTCCTGATCCATAAAACTAAAGTGAAAACAGGGCCTCCCTGACAGAAAATTTAAAAAGATAATCCTGGCACTTAATATGGGCTCCTTTAGTCAAATTTAACCTCCACAGGACAGAGGTGTTTGACTGTTTTATTCATTCTGTATTCTTTTTAATTTTATTTATTTATTTATTTTGGCTGTGTTGGGTCTTTGTTTCTGTGCGAGGGCTTTCTCTAGTTGTGGCAAGTGGGGGCCACTCTTCATCGCGGTGCACGGGCCTCTCACTATCACGGCCTCTCTTGTTACGGAGCACAGGCTCCAGACGCGCAGGCTCAGTAGTTGTGGCTCACGGGCCCAGCTGCTCCGCGGCATGTGGGATCTTCCCAGACCAGGGCTCGAACCCATGTCCCCTCCATTGGCAGGCAGATTCTCAACCACTGCGCCACCAGGGAAGCCCACATTCTGTATTCTTAGCATTTAGAATAATTCCTGACATACTACTTAAGTAGAGAAGTATAATAAATATCTACTAATAATATTATCTATAGTTATTACAATCTTCCTGTTAACTGTAAAGGCCAAAACTGTAATTTTGTTTCTGCTTACTCCTTTTCCATATTTTCCAAACTGTCTACAATGAGCAAGGATTCAAAATGTAGGGGAAGAAAAACATGCAACACCATTTCTGGTCCTCACAGAAAGTAGCAAGAAATAAAATCTATTTTCAGAAAGGCAGTCACCCTTATCACCTCCAAAGTATTCATTTACCTAGGTAAAAGAAGAACATCTCATTAATTATTTGACTGTTTAAAAAGGTCCAAAAGAAGCACAGACACAAGTCTGCTGGGGTCTCCCTAAGAAAGCAGACAAGAAGTGGCAGCATGTGCACTTAAATGCTTCCTAGGGCTTAACACTTTGGAGAGAACTTTAAAGTAAAACTTGTAAAATGTTTCATATGCACTAAAGGAAGCCAGAAAAAGAAGGTGCTTTAGAAGTGGTAACAGAAGAATGGCCAAGAGATCCTGAGTTGTGAAGAATGGCGGAAGGCGTCAGTCTGCTGAAGTGTAAAGAGCAGGCCTTCAGAGCCAGGAGTCCCCAGTGCAAATCCCAGGCTCTGCCAATTACAAACTGTGACTTCCGGTAAGTCACCTGACTTCTCTCTCAGATTCGGTTTCCTCTTTTATAGGACAGGGATAATATTGCCTATGTTGCAGGAATAGAAATAACATGTGCAAAGTACCTACAACATAACATTGCTCAGGGGGGGGAAAATAATACACCAGAAAAACATTTTTACTCTTTTGCTTCTACTATAAATCATTTTAAAAGAAACATGAAAGCATCTATCAGTGATGTCAGGCAAAGCTAGAGAAATACCATCCCACATCACAATCATTTCTCATATTACTGTGTTCAAGGGTAACTTAACAGACTCAGCAAAGATTTCAAACATGAAATCTACCCAAGAAATTGTAAAGCAATGAATTATATTGAATATTTATAATAACAGTAGCTACCACTTATTAAGTACACTTTAGAGATTATATCATTTAATGAAAACTGGGGAAAGAAAACCAAAACCACCAAAAACTTAAAAGAGTAAGAGATGATGAATTTAACACGATACCAATCAAAACTCCAGCAGGCTTTACCACCACCCCACCCACCCCATCCCAGCCCCCAGCAAAATGAGCTGATTTTAAAATTCATATGGAAATATACAGACTGAAGGCAATCTGGAAGAACTAAGTAAGAGAATTTACACTACGAAATATCAAGATCTAAAATATAGCTATTGTAACAAAGAGAGTGTTATATAGGAATAAAAGTAGACACATTGATCAACAGAACAGCATCCAAACTCAGATTCACACATATGAGTTCACTTGACTGAACACTAAGGCAACACTTCAGTGCAGTGGAGAAAAAATGCTCTTTTCAATAAAAGATCGTATCAACCGGACATCCTTATATTTTGAGCCCCACTCTCTCACCAAGGGGGAAGAAAATCTATTCTAGATAGACTGCAGATCTAAATGTAAAAGGTAAGCTTTTAGAAGAAACCACAGAACATCTTCATGACCTTGGAATAGCTAAAGCTTTCTTAAACAGGACAAAGCAACTGCTAACCAGAAAGAAAAATCTGATAAATTGGATTATAATGAGGAATTTCTCTTCACTGAAAGCACCATTAAGGGACTGAAAAGATTAAAACGTTCTAAAATTTATTTATGGTGATGGTACAACACTGAACTGCATACTTGAAATGGATGAATTTTATGATATGCAAAATATATCTCAATTTTTTTAAGGAATTAAATTTAAAAGAAAAAAGGCAACCCACAAAGTGAGAGATTGATTATATATCCAGAACTTTAAAAAACAAACAAACATACCCTCACTTCAAATCAATAAGGAAAGCAAACGCAAACACACACACACACACACACACACACACACACACACACACACCCGAAAAAAGGTGAAACACTTATACGAGCACTTCACAAAAGAAAATATCCAAATTAAGTTAAAAAATAAAAATTCAACCAAAGTGCTGTCATCTGGAGACAACCATTTGCTTTGGAACACAGGTTGAAAACTATAGATATATAAAAGAAAACTGAAGCATGCTCTCCAGTAGAACTGCTTTTCACATATGTCATAGATATCTTTCCATGTCACTGTAGACCTTTATTTTCATTTTTAATGCCAACAGTTTACATCATCACATAATTTATTTGCTCAATACAGGTTAAGTAATGAACATTTAAACTTTTTACTGTCACATGCAACACTGCAATTAACCTTTATGCCTACTTTGAGTAACTGCCTCTTTCGATCAAATTCCTAGGATTGCTGAATCCATGAGAATGTGTATTTAATAAATGGATGTCTGAACAGAAATTAATTTCCTTTGTTTAATCATTTCTTCTCATCAGAATAGACTTCATATGACAAGTTATTAAATCTAATGGTCAATTCTCATTGCTCACATTTCTGGACCTATCAACAAGATTGAGCATTCCCCGCTTTGTGATATACGTCAATCACTTGGCTTCCGGGACTCTGCATTCACCTAGTTCATTCACCTACCACAAGAAACGTTAAAGATTTTCAGACAGAAGAAAAATGAAACCAGAAGAAAACTTGATTCTAATGAAAGGATGCAGAGATAAATGAAGAGAAAAATGGTAAAAATGACAGTTTTTATAAAATAATTTTTTTCCTTTTTTAATTTCTTTAAAATCTGATTGACTACCTAAGAAGTTCAAAATGCTGCTGAATGATATTAAACAAACCACAAATAAATGGAAAGGCATCTTTTAGCCATGAATTTCAAGACTTAATATTGTTAAGATGACAATACTACCCAAAGCAATCTACAGATTCAATGCAATCCCTATCAAAATTCCAACAGTGTTTTGCAGATATAGGAAAGCCCATTCTAAAATTCATACAGAATCTCAAGGGACCCCAAATAGCCAAAGTAATCTTGAAAAACAACATTGGCAGCCTCACATTTTCTGATTTCAAAACTTACTACAAAGCTGTAGTACTCGAAACAGCAATGGTACTGGCATAAAGACAGACATACAGACCAATTACAGTAGAGAGCCCAGAAATAAATCCTCACATACAAGGTCAAATGATTTTTTTTTTTTTTTTTTGGCTGTACGCGGGCCTCTCACTGTGGTGGCCTCTCTCGTTGCGGAGCACAGGCTCCGGACGCGCAGGCTCAGCAGTCATGGCTCATGGGCCCAGCCGCTCCGCGGCATGTGGGATCTTCCCGGACCGGGGCACGAACTCGTGCCCCCCGCATCGGCAGGCGGACTCTCAACCACTGCGCCACCAGGGAAGCCCGGTCAAATGATTTTTGACAAAGGTACCAAGATCATTCTACGGGCAAAGAACAGTCTTCTCAACAAACACTATTGGAAAAACTGATATACACATGCCAAAGAATAAAGTTGGGCCCTTACCTGGTAACATATATAAAAATTAACTCAAAATGGGTCAAAGATCCAAATGTAAGAGCCAAAACTACAAAGCTCTTAGAAGAAAAGATAAAGGAAAAGCTTCATGACATTGGATTTGGCAATGATTTCTTGCACATGATACCAAAAGCACAGGCAACAAACGTAAAAATACATAAGTCAGACTACATCAAAATTTAAAACTGCTGTGCATCAAAGAGTACAATCAACAGAGTGAAAAGGCAACCTACGAAATGGGAAAAAATATTTGCAAGTCATATATCTGATAAGGGATTAAGATCCAGAATATATAAAGAACTCCTACAACTAGACAGCAAAAACAAACAAACTGATTCAAAATGGGCAAAAGACCTGAATAGACACTTCTCCAAGAAGATATACTAATGGCCAAAAAGCTTATGAAAAGATACTCAACATCATTAATGATTAAGGAAATGCCAATCAAAACCACTATGAGATATCACCTCACACCTATCAGAATGACTACTATCAAAAAATCAGAAAATAACAAGTGTTGACAAGGATGTGGAGAAACTGGAACCCTTGTACATTGCTGATAGGAATGTAAAATGGTATAGCTGCTATGGATAACTGAATGGTGGTTCCTCAAAAAATTAAAAATAGAATTACCACATGATCCAGCAAGACCACTTCTGGGTCTATACCCAAAAGAATTAAAAGAAGGGTCTCAAAGAAATATTTATACACTTATATTCATATAGCAGCATTATTCACAATAGCCAAAAGGTGGAAACAACCCAAATGTCCATTGAAGAATGAAATGCTAAACAAAATATGGTATAAATATGCAATAGAATATTATTCAGCCTTAAGAAGAAAGGAAATTCTTATACATGCTATAACATGGATGAATCTTAAGGACATTATGCTAAGTGAAATAAGTCAGTTATAAAAAGACAAATACTGTACAATGAATCCACTTATGTGCAGTATTTAGAGCAGTCAGTCATAGAAACAGAAAGTAGAATGGCTGTTCCTGCTTTGCCAGGGGAAATGAGAAGTGGTTATTTAATGAATAGGAAAAAGTTCTCAAGATTGGTTGCAATGCATAACATTGCATAACATTACTGAACTATATACTTAAAGTTAAAAATGGTAAAATGTATACTGTGTGTATTTTACCACAATGTTTAAAAAACCTTTTTAATTGTTGACTGAAAATGACTTTACCAATATTTTCTTTCAGTTTTACTGAGATATAACTGACATATAGCAATGGGTAAGTTTAAGTGTACAGCATAATGAGTTGACTTATATACATCATGAAATGATTACCACAATAAGTTTAGTGAAAATCCATCATCTCATACAAAATAAAGGAAAAAGAATATTTTTTCCTTGTGACGAGAACTCTTAGGATTTACTCTCTTAACAACTTTCATATATAACATACAGCAGTGTTAATTATATTAATCATGTTATAATTACATTCCCAGTACTTACTTATCTTATAACTGGCAGTTTGTACCTTTTGACCACATTCTCCCTCTCCATACCCCTGCCTCTGGTAACCACAAATCTGATCATGTTTTCTGTAAGTTTGTTTGTTTGTTTGTCTTTAAGTATAACTGACTTACAACACTAAAAATAAATAAATAAACAGCTTCTGAAGTTATGCATTTATACACATACATATGACTCAGTAGTTAAAGCAAAAATAGTAACAACATATCATGGAGTTTATAGCCTTTGTAGAAATAAAATGTAAGACAACAATAGCACCAAGGAGGGAAGGAAGGAAGGGGAAGTATTAAATGTATAGATGTAAGTTCTTTCTTCCACATGTGTGAAGCAGTATCTTATCATTTCAAGACAGGCTGTGACAAGTTAAAGGCATGAATTGTAAACCATACAACAACCATTAGAAAAAAAATTAAGCAAAAGAGGTTTAACTAATAAGCCAATGGTAAAGATGAAAATGGAATCACTCAAAAACTAAATCCAAAAGAAGGCAGAAAAAAAGTGTAAAAAGGGAATAAAGAGCAGGTGGGACAAATAGAAAACAAATAACAAGGGGGTAGATTTAACATCAAACATCTTAATAACTAGTTGAATGTAAGTGGTCAAAATACCCCAATTAAAAGACAGAGATTGTGGAATTGGAGATAACTATATGCTATCTACAAGAAACCCACTTTAAACACAAAGGAACACTGGCTAAACCTAAAAGGACAGAAAAAGATAAATAACATCCAATGACTGACTAATCAAAGGACATCTAAAGTGGCTATGTTATTATTGGAAAAAATAGATTTTAGAACAAGGAATGTAACCAGAGATGAAGTGACATATTTTCATAATGTTAAAGGGATCAATTTATTAAAAAATATAATGATCCTAAATGTATATGCCCTTGGCTAACAGTTTTAAAATACATGTGGGGGAGAAAACAATAACATACTCAAAGGAGAAAAAGACAAATCCAAATTTTTATTTGGACACTTCAACACTCCTCTCTTAGTTATGCATACAAGTAGACAGAAAAGAGTAAAGATATGGAGGACGTGAATAACACCATCAGCTAACTTAACCTGACATTTATACAGCACTCTACCCAACAAGGGAACACATTCTTTCCAAGTACAGACCAAACGTTCAACAAGATAAATGCTATTCTAGGCCATAAAACAGGTTTCAATAAATTTAAAAGGACTGAAATCATGCAAAATATGTACTGAGATGACAAAGAATTAATCCAAAATTAATCTAATAGAAAATCCCTAAATGTTTGGAAATTAAACAATGCATTACTAAACAACACATGGGTCAAAAAAGAAATCACAAGGAAAATTAGAAAATACTGTGAACTAAATGAAAACGAAAACTCAACATATTAAATATTGTGGGATATAACTAAAGTGGTGCTTAGAGAGACTGACAGCATTAAATGCATGTATTAGAAAAGAAAAAAATGGTCTTCAAAGCAATAATCTAAGCTTCCACCACAAAAAAAATAGAAAATTAGTGAATTAAACTCAAAATAAGCAGCAGGAAGGAAATAATAAAGATGAGATCCAAAATTTGTACGCTAGAAAATAGAAAAACAATAAGGAAAAAATCAGTGAAAACAAAAGTCATGTCTTTGAAACAATCAACAAAATTGACAAACTTCTAGCTAAACTGATAAGGAGAAAATTGTATAAGAATCATTTCCGGGCTTCCCTGGCGGCACAGTGGTTGAGAGTCTGCCTGCCAATGCAGGGGACACGGGTTCGTGCCCCGGTCCGGGAAGATCCCACATGCCGCGGAGCGGCTGGGCCCGTGAGCCATGACCGCTGAGCCTGCACATCCGGAGCCTGTGCTCCGCAACGAGAGAGGCCACAACCGTGAGAGGCCCGTGTACCGCAACCCCCCCCCCAAAAAGAATCATTTCCAATCTCAGAAATAAAAGTGGGAACATGAATACAGATCCTATAAACATTAAAGGAAAACAAGGGAATATTACAAATTTGTACTAATATAGTCCACAACTCAGATGAGAGGGACAAAGTCCTTATAAGATACACAAATACTCACACAAGAAGAAATGGAAAACCTCAATAGCCCTATAGCTATTAAAGAAACTGGTTTCAGTGGTGAATTTTACTTAGTATTTAAGGAAGAAATAGTATCAATTCTATATAAACTCTTCCAAAAAGCAGATGAAAAGGGAACATCCCCAATTATATATATATTTTGTTTGTTTGTTTTTTGCGGTACGCGGGCCTCTCACAGTTGTGGCCTCTCCCGTTGTGGAGCACAGGTTCCGGACGCACAGGCTCAGCGGCCATGGCTCACGGGCCTACCTGCTCCGCGGCATGAGGAATCTTCCCGGACCGGGGCACGAACCCGTGACCCCTGCATCGGCAGGCGGACTCTCAACCACTGCACCACCAGGGAAGCCCCCCAACTGTATTTTGAGGTCAGATTACCTTGATAACAAACATCTACCAATGACCAGTCCCTTCCATCAGGAAACTTGCACAAGCCTCTTAGATAGCCTCATCCACCAGAGGGCAGACAGCAGAAGCAAGAAGAACTACAATCCTCCAGCCTGTGGAGCAAAAACCACATTCACAAAAAGACAGACCAGATGAAAAGGCAGAGGGATATGTACCAGATGAAGGAACAAGATAAAACCCTAGAAGAACTAAATGAAGTGGAGATAGGCAACCTTCCAGAAAAAGAATTCAGAATAATGATAGTGAAGATGATCCAGGACCTCAGAAAAAGAATGGAGGCAAAGATCAAGAAGATGCAAGAAATGTTTAACAAAGATCTAGAAGAATTAAAGAACAAACAGAGATGAACAATACAATAACTGAAATGAGAAACACACTAGAAGGAATCAATAGCAGAATAACTGAGGCAGAAGAATGGATAAGTGACCTGGAAGACAGAATGGTGGAATTCACTGCTGCAGAACAGAATAAAGAAAAAAGAATGAAAAGAAATGAAGACAGCCTAAGAGACCTCTGGGACAACATTAAACTCAACAACATCTGCATTATAGGGGTCCCAGAAGGAGAAGAGAGAGAGAAAGGACCCGAGAAAACATTTGAAGAGATTATAGTTGAAAACTTCCCTAATATGGGAAAAGAAATAGCCACCCAAGTCCAGGAAGTGCAGAGACCCATACAGAATAAACCTAAGGAGAAACACGCTGAGACACACAGTAATCAAACTGGCAAAAATTAAAGACAAAGAAAAATTATTGAAAGCAGCAAGGGATAAACTACAAAAAACATACAAGGGAACTCCCATAAGGTTACCAGCTTATTTCTCAGCAGAAACTCTACAAGCCAGAAGGGAGTGGCATGATATATTTAAAGTGATGAAAGGGAAGAACCTACAACCAAGATTACTCTACCTGGCAAGGATCTCATTCAGATTCGATGGAGAAATCAAAAGCTTTACAGACAAGCAAAAGCTGAGAGAATTCTGCACCACCCAACCAGCTCTACAACAAACGCTAAAGGAACTTCTCTAAGTGGGAAACACAAGAGAAGAAAAGGACCTACAAAAACAAACCCAAAACAATTTAAGAAAATGGTCATAGGAACATACATATCGATAATTACCTTAAAAGTGAATGGATTAAATGCTTCGACCAAAAGACACAGGCTTGCTGAATGAATACAAAAACAAGACCCATCTATATGCTGTCTACAAGAGACCCACTTCAGACCTAGGGACACATACAGACTGAAAGTGAGGGGATGGAAAAAGATATTCCATGCAAATGGAAATCAAAAAAAGAGCTGGAGGAGCAATACTCATATCAGATAAAATAGACTTTAAAATGAAGAATGTTACAAGAGATAAAGAAGGACACTACATAATGATCAAGGGATCAATCCAAGAAGAAGATATAATAAATATATATGCACCCAACATAGGAGCACCTCAATACATAAGGCAACTGCTAACAGCTATCAAAGAGGAAATCAACAGTAACACTATAATAGTGGGGGACTTTAACACCTCACTTACACCAATGGACAGATCATCCAAAATGAAAATAAATAAGGAAACACAAGCTTTAAATGACACAATACACCAGATAGATTTAATTGATATTTATAGGACATTCCATCCAAAAACAACAGATTACACTTTCTTCTCCAGTGTGCATGGAACATTCTCCAGGATAGATCACATCTTGGGTCACAAATCAAGCCTCAGTAAATTTAAGAAAACTGAAATCATATCAAACATCTTTTCTGACCACAACGCTATGAGATTAGAAATGAATTACAGGGGGGCTTCCCTGGTGGCGCAGTGGTTGAGAATCTGCCTGCTAATGCGGGGACACAGGTTCGAGCCCTGGTCTGGGAGGATCCCACATGCCGCGGAGCAACTGGGCCCATGAGCCACAACTACTGAGCCTGCGCGTCTGGAGCCTGTGCTCCGCAACAAGAGAGGCCGCCATAGTGAGAGACCCACGCACCACGATGAAGAGTGGCCCCCGCTTGCCACAACTAGAGAAAGCCCTCGCACAGAAATGAAGATGCAACACAGCAAAAAATAGATTAATTAATAAACTCCTACCCCCAACATCTTCCAAAAAAAAAAAAAAGAAATGAATTACAGGGAAAAAAACAGAAACACATGGAGGCTAAACAATACGTGACTAAATAACCAAGAGATCACTGAAGATATCAAAGAGGAAATCAAAAAATACCTAGAGACAAATGACAATGAAAACACGATGATCCAAAACCTATGGGATGCGGCAAAAGCAGTTCTAAGACGGAAGTTTACAGCTATACAGGCCTACTCCAAGAAACAAGAAAAATCTCAAATAAACAATCTAACCTTACACCTAAAGGAACTAGAGAAAGAAGAACAAACAAAACCCAAAGTTAGTAGAAATCATAAAGAGCAGAGCAGAAATAGAAACAAAGAAAATAATGGCAAAGATCAATAAAACTAAAAACTGGTTCTTTGAGAAGATAAACAAAATTGATAAACCATTAGCCAGACTCATCAAGAAAAAGAGGGAGAGGACTCAAATCAATAAAATTAGAAGTGAAAAAGGAGAAGTTACAACAGACACTGCAGAAATACAAAGCATCCTAAGAGACTACTACAATCAACTCTATGCCAATAAAATGGACAACCTGGAAGACATGGACAAATTCTTAGAAAGGTATACCTTCCAAGACTGAACCAGGAAGAAATAGAAAATATGAACAGACCAATCATAAGTAATGAAATTGAAACTGTGATTAAAAACCTTCCAACAAACAAAAGTCCAGGACCAGATGGCTTCCCAGGTGAATTCTATCAAACATTTAGAGAAGAGCTAACACCCATCCTTCTCAAGCTCTTCCAAAAAAATGCAGAGGAAGGAACACTCCCAAACTCATTCTATGAGGCCACCATCACCCTGCTACCAGCACCAGACAAAGATACTACAAAAAAATTAGTATACAGACCAATACCACTGATGAATATTGATGCAAAAATCCTCAACAAAATACTAGCAAGTAGAATCCAACAACACATTAAAGGGATCATACACCATGATCAAGTGAGATTTATCCCAGGGATGCAAGGATTCTTCAATATACCCAAATCTATCAATGTGATACACTATATTAACAAATTGAAGAAGAAAAACCATATGATCATCTCAGTAGATGGAGAAAAAGCTTTTGACAAAAGTCAACACCCATTTATGATAAAAACTCTCCAGAAAGTGGGCATAGAGGGAACCTACCTCAACATAATAAAGGCCATATACAACAAACCCACAGCAAACATCATTCTCAATGGTGAAAAACTGAAAGCATTTCCTCTAAGATCAGGAACAAGACAAGGATGTCCACTCTCGCCACAATGATTCAACATAGTTTTGGAAGTCCTAGCCATGGCAATCAGAGAAGAAAAAGAAATAAAAGCACTACAAATTGTAAAAGAAGAAGTAAAACTGTCACTGTTTGTGGATGACATGATACTATACACAGAGAATCCTGAAGCTGCCACCAGAAAACTACTAGAGCTAATCAATGAATCTGGCAAAGTTGCAGGATACAAAATTAATGCACAGAAATCTCTTGCATTCCTATACACTAATGATGAAAATTCTGTAGGAGAAATTAAGGAAACACTCCCATTTACCACTGCAACAAAAAGAATAAAATACCTAGGAATAAACCTACCTAGGGAGACAAAAGACCTGTATGCAGAAAACTATAAGACACTTATGAAAAAAATTAAAGATGATATAAACAGATGGAGAGATATACCAAGTTCTTGGATTGGAAGAATCAATATTGTGAAAATGACTGTACTACCCAAAGCAATCTACAGATTCAATGCAATCCCTATCAAATTACCAATGGCATTTTTCACAGAACTAGAACAAAAAATCTTAAAATTTGTATGGAGATACAAAAGACCCCAAATAGCCAAAGTGGTCTTGAGGGAAAAAAACCGAGCTGGAGGAATCAGACTCCCTGACTTCAGACTATACTACGAAGCTACAGTAATCAAGACAATATGGTACTGTCACAAAAACAGAAATATAGATCAGTGGAACAGGATAGAAAGCCCAGAGATAAACCCACGCACCTATGGTCAACTAATCTATGACAAAGGAGGCAAGGATATACAATGGAGAAAAGACAGTCTCTTCAATAAGTGGTGCTGGGAAAACTGGACACCTACATGTTAAAGAATGGAATTAGAACACTCCCTAACACCATACACAAAAATAAACTCAAAATGGATTAGAGACCTAAATGTAAGACAAGATACTATAAAACTCTTAGAGGAAATCATAGGAAGAACACTCTTTGACATAAATCACAGCCAGATCTTTTTTGGTCCACCTCCTAGGGTAATGGAAATAAAAACAAAAATAAACAAATGGGACCTAATGAAATTTCAAAGCTTTTGCACAGCTAAGGAAACCATAAACAAGACCAAAAGACAACCCTCAGAATGGGAAAAATTATTTGCAAATGAATCAATGGACAAAGGATTAATCTCCAAAATATATAAACAGCTCATGCAGCTCAATATTAAAAAAACAAACAACCCAATCCAGAAAATGGGCAGAAGACCTAAATAGACATTTCTCCAAAGAAGACATACAGATGGCCAAGAAGCACATGAAAAGCTGCTCAACACCACTAATTATTAGAGAAATGCAAATCAAAACTACAATGAGGCATCACGTTACACTAGTTAGAATGGGCATCATCAGAAAATCTACAAACAACAAATGCTGGAGAGGGTGTGGAGAAAAGGGAACCCTCTTGCATTTTTGGTGGGAATGTAAGTTGATACAGCCACTATGGAGAACAGTATGGAGGTTCCTTAAAAAAACTAAACATAGGGCTTCCCTGGTGGCGCAGTGGTTGAAAGTCCGCCTGCCGATGCAGGGGACACGGATTCGTGCCCCGGTCTGGGAAGATCCCACATGCCGTGGAGCGGCTGGGCCCATGAGCCATGGCCGCTGAGCTTGCGCGTCCGGAGTCTGTGCTCCGCAAAGGGAGAGGCCACAACCGTGAGAGGCCTGCATACTGCAACAACAACAAAAAAACAAACATAGAATTACCATATGACTCAGCAATCACACTACTGGGCATATACCCAAGGAAAACCATAATTCAAAAAGACACATGCACCCCAATGTTCACTGCAGCACTATTTACAATAGCCACGTCATGGAAGCAACCTAAATGCCCATCGACAGACGAATGGATAAAGAAGGTGTGGTACATATATACAATGGAATATTACTTAGCCATAAAAAGGAACAAAATGGGGTCATTTGTAAGAGGTGGATGGATCTAGAGACTGTCATACAGAGTGAAGTAAGTCAGAAAGAGAAAAACAAATATCATATATTAACGCATATATGTGGAATCTAGAAAAATGGTACAGATGAACCGTTTTGCAGCAGAAATTGAGACACAGATGTAGAGAACAAATGTATGGGCACCAAGGGCGGGGAAAGCGGTGGGGGGGTGTGTGTGTGTGTGTGATGAATTGGGAGATTGGGATTGACATGTATACACTGATGTGTATAAAATGGATGACTAATAAGAACCTGTATAAGAAAATAAATAAAATTCGAAAAAAAATCTATCACTATCACAAGAAAAAGAAAA
The DNA here is from genome assembly GCF_963924675.1 of Phocoena phocoena. NCBI lineage: Eukaryota > Metazoa > Chordata > Mammalia > Artiodactyla > Phocoenidae > Phocoena > Phocoena phocoena. The sequence continues at coordinate 148,293,856 of NC_089221.1, forward strand.
AAAAAAGACCAGTACATGATTGTTGTAGATATTATACTACATTCATCTGAACTGGAAACTTAAAATTGGTGAATTTTATTATATATAAACTATACATGAAAAAAGTTAGCTTTTAAAAAAATTTAATTGCTACACAAAAACAAAAACTTTCCCACAAAGCAAACTCAAGCCCTAAATGTCTTTACTGATAAATACTATCAAACATTTAAGGAAGAAATAACAGTAATCTTTCCCAAACTCTTTTTAGATATAGAGAGGTTAATTCATTTTATTAGGCTAATCATAATGCTAAAACCTGAGAAAAGACATTATCAAAAAAGGAAGTATTGACCAATTACCTTCAGGTAAAAAGATTAAAATACCCTCAACCGAATATTAACAGATCAAATATAAAATTATATAAAAATGATAATACCTCATGATCAGCTGGAGCTTTCCCAGAATTAAAGATTAGCTGAACATTCAAAAAAATCAATGTAATACACCATATTAAGAGAATAAGAAAAGTTATATGATGATTTCAATAGATGCATTTAGGGCATATAACAAAATTCAAAACGCACTCATGATTAAAAACTCTCACGTAACTTCCTCAATGTGATAAAGGACATATATTTTTAAAACCTATAGCTAATATCATACTTAATGGTCAAAAATGAAACACTTTCCACTGTACTCAAAACAAAAGTAGAATATCCACTGTCACACTTCTATTCAATACAAATTTCACTAGTTATAGCCAGTGCAATAAGTCAAGAAAAGAAATAAAAAGCATAAATATCAGAAAGCATCCAGATGACATGAGTACCTAGACAGAAAATCCGAAGAGTGTACAAAACAAGTAGAATATGCAATGTTGGCAAAGTCACAGGATAAAAAAAATAAAAAGAACGAACGAAGCTACACAAAACTCAAGCCCTCAGCATAAGCAGAAGGAATAGAAAATAAGCAGAAAAAGAAATACTTAGATCCTAGGATGCCCATATGTTCCTACCATAAGCCTTCATGAAGAGCAAGAGTAGTCCAGGATAACTGTGCAAAAGAAAAAAAAGACGGAAACAAGCAGCAGACTGAAGACTGACATAAAATCCCATTAAGTGTGAAAATACTGAGAAAGAGTTTTGATAGGTCAGAGTTGATTACAAATTTGGGACTCAAAAGAGGATTCAAGATGCAAAGAAATAGTCTTCCAGGCACCACTCTTTAAGGAAAAAAAGTGTAAAAGGAAAGGCAAACGGAGGCAGGACTTCAACTTGATAAAGAACATCTACAAAAAACCCATAGCTGACATCATACCTAATGGTAAAAAACTTGAAGTTTTCATGCTAAGGAACAATGCAAGGATGTCCCCTCTCATCACTGTTTTTCAACATTGTAGTGGGAGTCCTAGCTAATGCAATATGACACACAACAAGGAAATAAAAAGAATACATATCGGGAAGGAAGAAAACTATCTTTGTTCACAGATGCCATCATCATCTATGTAGAAAAAACAACAACAAAAATGACCCCCAAACTCCTGGAACTAGTAATCAATTGTAGCAAGGTTGCAGAATGCAAGGTTAATATAAAGTCAATCACATTTCATATATATCAGCAATGAACAAGTGGAATTTAAAATTAAGAATACATTACCATTTACATTAGGACCCCATCAAAATGAAGTATTTAGGTATAAAGTTAACAAAATATGTATAAGATCTATAGGAGGAAAACTATAAAACTCTGACGAAAGATATTAAAGAACGAAATAAAGGAGATATTCCAAGTTCATAGATGGTAAGACTCATTATTGTCAAGATGTCAGTTCTTCCCACCTTGATCTAAATATTCAATGCAATCCCAATCAAAATTCCAGCAAGTTATTTTATGACTCTCAAACAAGCTAATTCTCAAGTTTACATGAAGAGGTAAAAGATCTAGAATAGAGAACACAATGTTAAAGTAACAGAAGAAAGTCAAAGAACTGACACTTCCTAACTTCAGGAATTACTATAAAGTAACACTAATCAAGATAGTGTGTGGTATTGCTGAAAGAACAGACAAACAGATCAAGAAAACAGGAGAGCCCAGAAACAGACCCATATAATCAGCTGATCTTTGACAGAGAAGCAAAGGCGATATAATGGAGCAAAGATAATCTTTTCAACAAACGGTACTGGAATAACATAGAAGAAAATCTAGGTGACCTTGGGTATAGTGATGACTTTTTAGATACAACACCAAAGGCACAGCCCATGAAAGAAATAATTGAGAAGCTGGACTTCATTAAAATTAAAAACTTCTGCTCTGTGAAAGACAATATCAAAAGAGAATTAAAAAAAAAGAGAGAGAAAGAGAAGCCACAGATTTGAAGAAAATATTTTCAAAAGACAAATCTGATAAAGGATGTTAGCCAAAATAATACAAAAAAAACCCCTTAAAACTTAATAAGAACAACGCAAATTTTAAAATGGGCAAGACATGAACAGACACCTCACCAAAGAATATATACAAATGGCAGTAAGCATATGAAAAGATGTTCACTTCATATGTCATCATATATCAAATTAAAACAATGAGATACCACTACACACCTATCAGAATGGCCAAAATACAAAACATAGACAACACCAAATGCTGGTGAGGATATGGAGCAACAGGAATTCTCATTCACTACTTATGGGAATGCAAAATGGTACAGCTACTTTGGAAATTCAGCAGTTTCTTACAAAACTAAACATACTCTTATCCGATCCAGCAATCACGCTTTTCGGTATTTACCCAAATAAACTGAAAATTTATGCCCACACAAAAACCTGCTCAGTGATGTTTACAGTGGCTTTATTGATAATAGCCAAAATTTGGAAGCAACCAGGATGTCCTTCCGTAGGTGAATGGATAAACTGTGATATAGCCAGACAATAAAATATTATTTGGCACTAAACAGAAAGGAGCTTTCAAGCCATAAAAGACATGAAGGAAACTCAGATAAGTATTACTAAGTGAAAAAAGCCAATGTGAAATGGCTACATACTATATGATTCCCATTATACGACATTCTGGAAAAGGTAAAACTATGGAGACAGTAAAAATAATAGTGGTTGCCAGGGGTTAGGAGGAGAGAGGGAAGAACAGGCAGGGCACAGAGGATTTTTAGGGCAGTACAGCTATTCTGTATGACACTATAATGGTAGATTCATGTTATTATACATGTGTCAAAACCGATGATGATGTAGGTCCATGGACTGTAACAAATATACCACTCGGGTGCAGGATGTCAATAGTGGGGGAGGTTGCGCCTGTGTAAGGACAAGAGATATATGGGTACGCAACAGCCTGAGGTAGGGAAGATGCGTTAGACAGGGGGAAGGTTCTAGAAAAGTGGCGGCAGTGGCTCAAGCGACAGTGGCAGCAGCACCGCGTCGCGAGTGGAGGTGCTCCTAGCGATGCTGTTTCCCGAGCTGCGGCAGTTCTCACTACAGCGCCAGGATGCGTCCGGTTCGTGTTCGTCCGCGGAGATCTCTCTCATCTCGCTCGGCTGCAGCCAATCGCGCTGAAGCAACTGAGTCCGCGATGGAGAGAGAAAAGGAACAATTCTGTAAACTCTTTATTGTGGCTTGAGCTTTCAAACTACAGAAGAAAGTATGAGGAACTACTACGAGCAATGGGGAAAACTTACAGACTGTGTGGTAACGAGGGATCCTGCAAGCAAAAGATCAAGAGGATTTGGTTTTGTAACTTTTTCATCCATGGCTGAGGTTGATGCCGCCATGGCTGCAAGACCTCATTCAACTGATGGGAGAGTAGTTGAGCCAAAACGTGCTGTTGCAAGAGAGGACTTTGGAAAGCCAGGGGCTCATGTCACTGTGAAGAAGCTATCTGTAGATGGAATTAAAGAAGGTACTGAGGAACATCATCTTAGAGATTACTTTGAGGAATATGGAAAAATTGAGATAATTACGGATAGGTAGTCTGGAAAGAAAAGAGGCTTTGGGTTTGTTACTTTTGATGACTGTGATCCTGTGGATAAGACTGTGTTGCAGAAATACCATACTATCAATGGTCATAATGCAGAAGTAAGAAAGGCTTTCTTTGTCTAGACAAGAAGTGCAGGAAGTCCAAAGTTCTAGAAGTGGAAGAGGAGGCCACTTTGGTTCTGGAGATTCTCGTGGTGATGGTGGCGGAAATTTTGGACCAGGACCAGGAAGTAACTTCAGAGGAGGATCTAATGGATATGGAAGTGGTCGTGGATTTGGAGATGGCTATAATGGGTATGGAGGAGGGCCCGGAGGTGGGAATTTTGAAGGTAGCCCTGGTTATGGAGGAGGAAGAGGAGGATATGGTGGTGGAGGACCTGGATATGGCAACCAGGGTGGGGGCTACGGAGGTGGTTATGACAACTATGGAGGAGGAAATTATGGAAGTGGAAATTATAACCAGCAACCTTCTAACTACGAAGAGTTGAGACTTTGGTGGTAGCTGGAACATGGGGGACCATATGGTGGAGGAAACTATGGTCCAGGAGACAGTGGAGGAAGTGGGGGTTATGGAGGGAGAAGGCAATATTGAGCTTCTTCCTATTTACCATGGGCTTCACTGTATAAATAGGAGAGGATGAGAGCCCAGAGGTAACAGAACAGCTTCAGGTTACCGAAATAACAATGTTAAGGAAACTCTTTTCTCAGTCATGCATAAATACGCAGTGATATGGCAGAAGACACCAGAGCAGATGCAGAGAACCATTTTGTGAATGGATTGGATTATTTAATAACATTACCTCACTGTACAGGAAGGATTGTAAAAAAAAAAAAAAAAAGCCTTTGAGACAGTTTCTTAGCTTTTTAATTGTTTCTTTCTAGTGGTCTTTTTAAGAGTGTAGAAGCATTCCTTCTTTGATAACATTAAATTGTAAGTTTCAGGTAACATGTGAAACCTTTTTTAAGATTTTTCTCAACGTTTTGAAAAGCTACTAGCCAGGATCATGGTGTAATAAGACATAACGTTTATCCTTTAAAAAAAATTTAAGTCCGTGTGTAGAGTTAAGAAGCTGTTGTACCTTTACGATTTCATAAAATAATTCTAAAGGAAAAAAAAAAAGAGAGAGATATGGGAACTGGGAACCGTCTATACTTTCCACTCAGTTCCAGGATAAAACTGCTCTAAAAAATTAAGTTTATTAATTTAAAAAAAAAAAAAGGAAAGGAAAAGCCAGTTGTCTTTTGGAAACCATACAATTAAGGGAAGAAGAAATGGCAGGGGAGAGATTTTAAGATCCTGCAAGATTAAAGAATTTTTTGAAACATTCAAAGGATGCAAACAAAGCCCTTCCTCCTCGATCTCCTGCTCCCCACCCCAAAACAAGACACCCAGTAAAGAAACTATGTTTTGGGGACTTCCCTGGCAGTCCAGTCGTTAAGACTCCGTGCTTCCATTGAAGGGGACACGGGTTCAATCCCTGGTCTGGGAAATAAGATCCCACATGCTGTGTGGCGCAGCCAAAAAAAAAAAAAAACAAACAAACAAAGAAACTATGTTTTGTTACACTGACAGAAGATGTTCTTAAACTAGGACTCATAAAATTAACCTCAAACTGCCAGTCCTGCCCCCCAAAATGTAGTGACATAAGCAAATCTTCATCTATACACACACACACAAAAATTCAGCTAATGAAATCCCCACACATAAAAGAAGAAAGGACAGGGAGGGGCAGAAGAAAATGAAAACCTCAAATCAGTCTTTCCTAACTGAGGTTCTACAAGATAATTAAGCCCTACTGAGCGTGATTTTGGTAATTGTTCACTTGATTTTCCTAGGGATAGTACATAGATACTATCATTCTAGTTATACATAAGAAAAGTAAACTTATTATATACTACGTATGCCTTAGTGCATTATGGCATATTGCGCTTATGGAATGTGCCTGAAAAGAGTACTCCAAACTGAACTCAATATGATTAAACAAATATATGATGTTATTTTTAAAATGCCTTGAATCAGAAAGTCAAAACTCAAGAAGGAAAACATACCAAAAGCAGAAAGAAATGAAACAAGATTTAACTTAGTAAAGAAATAAAAACAAGATTATAATAGAAATGAAAGTAAATTACAATGCCCCCAAAATGATAAGTTCAAATGAAAAATGTAATAATAGGCATTAAAGAAAAGCAGGAAAATAATCTAAGAGAATGAAAGTGAGATAAAGAAAGAAACAAAACAGGACAGAGAAGTAGCTGAAATCGAAGAAAAAGAGGAAGCCTTTCAGGGACAGACCCCTCCCCAATATCCTCTGCTTTAGCCTCTGTCTGAAGTACCTAGATACTAGTATCATTTCCTGAGCTGTCTTACAGATGTTAAAATGCCCACCAAATGCAAAACGTTAACTAGTTGCTGACCATGAGCACACAGCCCCCACAGGCCTACTAGAGGCTAAGAACTGATAATGTTCACCCCTGTGACACGGCCCTGTTATCTCACCATCAACCAAAGAACTATGCATGAGCTAACCACATACCCTGGGACACCTCTCCCTCATCTTGCCTTTAAAAGGGTTTTCCTGAAACCCACTGGGGAGTCCAGGTGTTTTGAGTACTAGCTGTCCTGGACTCCTTGCTTCGTGCCCTGCAATAAACGCTGCACTTTCTTTCACCATAACCTGGTGTCAACAGACTGGCTTTACTGCGTGCAGGTGGGTGGACCCAAGTTTGGTTCGTTAACACTATAATTCAAGAAAACTTTCCAGAAATAAAAGGAAATCTGAACTGCATGTTAACAGGGTCTTCAGATACTAGGGAAAATTGGCCCACAGCACTGAACTCCTAGAGATACCCTAGTAAAATTATTAGACTTTAAGATAAAGAAAAGGTTTCTCAGTCTCCAGTCCAAAGTTTTTTTTAAATTAAAAGAAAACTTACAAGAGAAAGAGCATGAATTAGACTGGCATCAAATATCTTAAAAACAATGTACCAAGCAACTTATCAGTGGGACAGCATTTTCCAAAAACGGTAGAAAAGGAAGTGTACGGTAAAGATTTTCTAACCAAAGACAATAGGAAAATAGTTTCAAACAGGTAACAGGTCAGGGAATTCTGTCTCCTTGAGCAACCAAGAGATGACTCAGAACACTTTAGCAAAAAGATTAATGGTAAACATTTTAAAATAATTACAGTAAAAAAATATATAAAATAAAATAATTACAGTATGGATATAAGAATAAAACAAAGATGAAGATGATGAGGGTTGAAGAATATGTGATACATTCTGAAAAGGAGAAATAATGCAGCTTAAAAGGAGAAGGGATCAGAAGAGGAAAGAACAAGTCCTGACTGTTGTATAGTGAACAGGTGGCAGTTAAAGAATTCCATTAAAAGGATAAACTTGTTAATAAAATATTAAATAAAATCCCAAGAATTACAAGCATTTTAAAAGTTGTAAGTAAAGGGTAATCAATAGAACAAAAATATACACCTTTCTAAGTTTAAACAAAAATTTCAAAAATAAAAGAGCAAAGAAAACAACACATCATGAAAGGAAACTAAAAGATATGCAAAGAGACATGGATTAAAAATACACTAACACACACTACTCCCAATACAAAGCAGATCAAGAGGACCAAAATATAAAGTTCAGAAGAATAAACATAATCAAGAAGGTACAGCAAATATTAAAGATATCAAACTTTACACCCTGTAAATAGAGACTAATCTGTTTTTCAGGCACACATGAAAAATTTATGAAGACTCATCATATATTTGATCACAAAGAAATAAGTTCTACAAAAGAAAAAAAATCAGATAATAATAGCCTCTGATCAAAAGATATAAAACTAGAAATAACTCCCCCCAGAAGAACTGGTTTTTTTCAAAATCAATGCTATGAAGCAATTTATGAAGCTTCTGGCCTACACATGCTTTGAAGATTTGGTAGAATTCCCCTGTGAAACCATGTTGGTCTGATGCATTTTTGTGGCTTGGTTCTTTGATAAGTTTCTCTATTCTCTTCTTCAAAATTAGTTCTTGGATAAGACTCAACATTATAAAGATAACAGTTCACCCTAATTTATAATTTTAAAACACCCCAGTATAGGGCTTCCCTGGTGGCGCAGTGGTTGAGAGTCCGCCTGCCGATGCAGGGGACGTGGGTTCGTGCCCCGGTCCGGGAAGATCCCACATGCCGTGGAGTGGCTGGGCCCGTGAGCCATGGCCGCTGAGCCTGCGCGTCCGGAGCCTGTGCTCCGCAACGGGAGAGGCCACAACAGTGAGAGGCCCGCGTACCACCAAAAAGAAAAAAAAAAAACCACCCCAGTATCACATAAAAAGCTTCTTGTGGAGCCAGACAAGTTGGTACTCAAATTCATGTGGAAAAACTTATAAGAATACTCAGAAAACAACATGCAAAAAGAAAAGCTACAAGGTGCAATTAGCCCCACCAGACATTTAAACATACTATAAGTCTCTCTAGTTAAAAACAAGGTTCTTTTATGGCATATGCATAGATAATTACTCTGATGTAGGGGTCAGCAAGCTTCTGTAAAGGATGAGAGGTGAATATTTCAAGCTTTGCAAGCCTCACAGTTTCTGTCACAACTACTTGACTCTTCTGTTGTAGCACAAATGCAGCCATAGACGATAAGTAAATAAACGAGTGGGGCTGTGATCCAATATAACGTTACTTACAAAAATAGGTCTGGGTTTGGCCAGAGGGCCATAGTTTGCCACATCCTGGCCTAATGGAATAGAATGTTCAGAAATAGACCCAAGTACATATGGAAATTTAGTACGTGATAAAAGTGGCTTCTCAAATCACTAGGGAACTTCAATGTTGTGTTGGTTTCTGCTGTACAGCAAAGTGATTCAGTTATACATATGTAATACATTCTTTTTTATATTCTTTCCCATTATGGTTTAATCATAGGATATTGAATATAGTTCCCTGTGCTATACAGTAGGACGTTGTTGTTTATGCATTCTATATTAGTTTGCATTTGCTAAACTGCAGAACTTTTTAATAAGGGCTGGGACAACTGGTCAGCCATTTGGAAAAAGATAAAATTAGAACACTGGAAAAAATATTTAAAATGTATGTCACAGGTAAAAGGACTTATATACCTAAATTTTTCTTTTAAATTGAGGGGGATAAAAATTACCAAAATCCCAATAGGAAAATGAGGAAAGGACATGGACAGACTTTTTAAAAGATATAAAAACAACCCTTAAATAAGAAAAGATGTTTAGACTTACTCATAATTAAAGAGATACAAATTAAAGCTATACATTTCTCACCTAACACTGGCAAATATTCACAAGTATGATGAGACATTCTGTCAGTAAATGAGTAAGGAAACAGGCACTCTCATATACTTCTGGTGGGAAGGCAAATGTGTACAACCCTTCTGGAGGAGAATTTGGCAATATCTAACAAAACTACATAAGTAGCTTGACGTTTTGATCGGGCATTACCTTTGTTCCTGTATCAACCTTTTTTTTTTATTTCTTCGTTTTTGGTTTTTTTTGGGGGGGTTTTTTGAATTTTATTTTATTTATTTTTTTTATACAGCAGGTTCTTATTAGTTATCTTTTATATATATATTAGTGTATATATGTCAATCCCAATTTCCCAATTCATCCCTTTTGATCCAATAATACATTTCTAGGAATCTTCCCTGAAGATACACTATAATTAAATACTATGAAAACACATATGCACAAGGTAAACATATGCACTGGAGCCCTGTTTGTAATTAAAAAAAAACAAAAACAAAACAACCTGCATGCTCATACTTAAGATTCTAAGCCGAATATACTATGGTGTATCAACACACAGTACGCAGCCTTACGCAAGAATAAGAAAGGCTAATACAGAGTAATTATGCGCTAATACAGAGTAATTACGCGCTAATACAGAGTAATTTTGCGCTAATACAGAGTATTATGCGCTAATACAGAGTAATTTTCAGGGTACATTTTCAGGTGAAAAAAGCCAAGTGCAAAATAGTATCTACCTATATACTACCCTTTGTATAAGAAGTAAGCAGAAATAAGAAAATATACATGTGTGTACCTGTTCCTTAGTGCATAAAGAAACCCAGGAAGGATAAATCAGAAACTAAAAGAATTGGTTACCCGATGGAAACAGGATGGAAAGAACAGACGAATGGGAACAGGACAGAAAGGATGACCTTTCTGTATTGTTTTTACTCTTAGAACCGCAATACATGCTTTATATACTCAAAAAAATAAAATCAACAACGACTGGGAGAGAGAGATGGAATATCAACAGAAACAAACGAACCTAAATACATTTCAATTGAATAACATAATCATACTTAACGGTGAGGAAAAAATTAATCCAAGTGACTCTGGAACTCAGCAGTTAGAATATATAGCCAAAAACAGAAGTTAATTGTAAAGAAATATTCAGTATGGTTAGTAAATTTATTTTTCAGTGATATAGGTAAGCAATTCTAAAACTATTGAATATGCATTCTAGAACTGAGCAAGTGAATACACATACTGTGGAAAACAGGAGTCATTGTTTCTCACTGTTAGAGAAGGGAGTTACAAATATGAAAAGGGCTACCTTAGAAAACTAGAATGAAATCTGTAAGACTGGACTAGAACTATCACTGTGAACTCGCGGTTTTTTTTTTTTTTTTTTTTGCGGTACGCGGGCCTCTCACTGTTGGGACCTCTCCCGTTGCGGAGCACAGGCTTTGGACGCGCAGGCTCAGCGGCCATGGCTCACGGGCCCAACCACTCCGCGGCATGTGGGATCTTCCCGGACCGGGGCACGAACCCACGTCCCCTGCATCAGCAGGCGGACTCTCAACCACTGCGCCACCAGGGAAGCCCGCGGTTTTTGTTTTTTTTTTAGATGTTGGGGGTAGGAGTTTATTAATTAATTTATTTATTTTTGCTGTGATGGGTCTTCATTTCTGTGCGAGGGCTATCTCCAGCTGTGGCAAGCGGGGGCCACCCTTCATCGCAGTGCGGGGGCCTCTCACTATCGCGGCCTCTCTTGTTGCGGAGCACAGGCTCCAGACGCGCAGGCTCAGTAGTTGTGGCTCACGGGCCTACTTGCTCCGCGGCATGTGGGATCCTCCCAGACCAGGGCTCGAACCCGTGTCCCCTGCATTAGCAGGCAGATTCTCAACCACTGCGCCACCAGGGAAGCCCCCGCGGTTTTTTAATACATAGAAAAGGAGGGAGTTTTTTCCACAGAGACAAAATTATACATATATTACCTAACACTGTTGGCTGAGAGAGCCTATAGAAGCAGTGACATCCCAATAGCACTAAGCACACTTAGCAACCAGATCTAAATACCATTTTTCACAAAAAGAAACCAAGGCTCCTTACAGAATTGACTAATTTCAGGGCTGACTATGGGAAAATACAAGATGAGCCTGGAAAATTTTTTTTGCCCCAGAAAGCAAGAAGTGCTTAAAGAATTATGAGGACAGATCAAAAGGATACAGGACCCAGCTTGAAACGGCATGCAATGGCCAAGCTTTGAACAATCTGACCATCAAAATATATAATCATAATAACAGATTATAACCCACTGAAAAAAATAAGAAACCACAAGTCTATAAGTGAATAAATTGAAATTCTAATGAAAAGAGGACATTTATACAGTTTCAAAGTATCTCTCCACAAAATACTTAATTACAGAGAGAAAAGCGGTAACTTTATAGTGAAGAAAGCTCCTAGATACCACCTTCCTCAAATAATCAAGATGACCACCATTAGTAACAAGAGAAATCAAAATCATGTACTACCTAATAAGATGCAAAGATAAAGAACACAGCGTCATTTCTGTGATATTCCTTTCAAAGATGTGTAAACTAAATTTAATCATAAGGAAACAGACAAACCTAAACTGACAGACATACTACAAAATAACTGATCTGTAACCTTCAAAAGTGCCAAGGTTGGGCTTCCCTGGTGGCGCAGTGGTTGAGAGTCCGCCTGCCGATGCAGGGGACACCGTTTCGTGCCCCGGTCCTGGAAGATCCCACATGCCGCGGAGCGGCTGGGCCCGTGAGCCATGGCCGCTGAGCCTGCGCGTCCGGAGCCTGTGCTCCGCAAAGGGAGAGGCCACAACAGTGAGAGGCCCGCGTACCGCAAAAAAAAAAAAAAAAAAAGTGCTAAGGTCACAGAAGTCCAGGAATGCCGGAGAAACTGTTCCAGTTTGAAAGAAACTAAAGAAGTATGACAACTAAAGGTGTCTTATCATTCTGAACTGGATACCTTTGCTACAAAGGACATTATTGGACCTTTGATGAAACTCAAGAGACTGAGGACTGGATGGCAGTAATGTATCCAATGTTAATTTACTAATTTGATTCTCATATTATGATTATGTAGAACATCCTCCTTTTTAAGAAATATACACTAGGGCTTCCCTGGTGGCGCAGTGGTTGAGAGTCTGCCTGTAGATGCAGGGGACGCGGGTTTGTGCCCCGGTCCGGGAAGATCCCACATGCCGCGGAGCGGCTGGGCCCGTGAGCCATGGCCGCTGAGCCTGCGCGTCCGGAGCCTGTGCTCCGCAGCAGGAGAGGCCACAACAGTGAGAGGCCCACGTACCGCAAAGAAAAAAAAAAAAAAAAAAAAAAAAGAAATATACACTAAAACACTAGAACATGACGGAGCATTCAGTCAGCTTTACTTTCACATAGTTTGAGAAACAAAAAGTTCTTAGTACTGTACTTACAATTGAGCTCAAGACTGTCTCAAAATTAATAAAAATAAATCTTTTAATGGCTGGTTTGCAATAACTAATACCCAACACTTCAAACTGTGGGATCATAACCCTAGGAAAAAATTGTGCTGAAATGATTTCTGCTTTTTTCACCACCACTGTCAGATGATTTTAGTAAACATCTCAAACCAGTACTGACTGAGGACACTACAGGCTCAGTGTCTTCCCCAAGCCATTCACTACTAGTTGACAGGGATTCTTCCATCCTTCTCTTTCCTGCGAACTCTACCAGATCCCTCGGGGCAATGTTTCTTCTGGCAAAGTTTTTACTTTGAAATTAATTAGGTGTTGGTTTCTTCTGGTTACCATTTACTCTAATCCTTAATTTTTCACTTCCTGTTGTCTTATAGATGAAGGATTTAACATTTGCCTTTTACTCCGAATTTAAAAAGATGGAAGCATGCTATAATATAAGAGATTTTACAAGGACTTCAGTAAGCGACTCCTGGTTTTCTAAAGGGAGAATGGGGTAGAAAGAACCCTCCTTTACTGGAGTAAACAGTTTTCATATGCCATCTATCTACAAAGACTCGCAGCTGGTTCTTTGTACTACCGGATCATAGCACAGTGCATGGCACACAGCAGGCAGTCAGTAAAAATGTATTATGGGTGATTCTATACTTTCTGTATTTTCTGAATAACCTCATCTAAACTGACTAATCTCAATTTTGAATTCTAGTCAGAGCACCCAGGCAATTCAATAAGAAGGCACATGTTGGAAAATATCTCTCAAGTCCTTTATTCTTGGCCAAGCATATCCAGTATTATTAGATCTTATTTTAGTAGGCCATGCCTTAGCTGACTCAACATATACTCAAATTGCTCAGAGAGGAGAGCTGCCATTTGTGAAGAGGCCTGTGAATTTAGAGTATTCTACTGAATCACACAAATCAGCCTTGTTAAATTTTTTTAGAATAATAATGTTCAATCCCAGTGAGGGTACAATGATATGCAAACCCTCTGGAAAACAATTTGACAGGATATGTACAGTACATCTCCTAGGAATATATCCTAGGTAATTGAAAATGACAGCAAAGAATTATGCAAAAAGATGGAGATTTGTTTTTAATAATTAAAAGTGAAGAGTTTAAGCACCCAGAAAAATGTTAAATTATGGGCTGTTCATGAAATATGGTAATTTCAAATTACGAGAAATTTTTAATGATAGAAAACATTAACACAATAATTCTGAATAAGTGTACAAAGCATGTAAAGTAAAGCATATAAAGATATATATAATCATATATATATATAGTTCTCAACTATGTAAAGCATATGCAAAGATTAAAAACTCAAAGACAATACGACAAAATACTAAGAATGGCACTTCCCTAAATTGAGGATTATTTCTCATTTTTCTTTCCACTTTTATCCCAATATTCTACAATATGCATGTACTGCTTTTGTAATCAGAAAAGATTTTTTAAGCAAAACAACAATACAATAAGCTATCCTTCAAAGAAAAATCAATTTTTACTCAAGGAACTCCCTTCAACTCACTTGAATACCTGGATTCAAAGAACTCAGAGAACTACGTCGAAAGTAGTTCTGGCTATGACAGCAAATACCACTACCCCATATAATCCCAACAAAGCTTAGAGACAGCCATTCCTTCACACTCCAGTTTATTCTGTCTGTCCAGGAACTATTTTAGAAACAGGTGAATTTGTCATCCAGTGAACAGTAAGACATGACCGACCCTTTTCTCATGGAACTTGGGATTCTGATGGGAGAAAAAGACAACAGACAGGAGGAAAAAAAACAAACATGGAATGTAATTTCAGGCAGTGCTAAGTGTTCTGAAGAAAAAATAATGTAGGGTAAAGGAACAGAGTGAAAAGCAGGAAGCTATTTTAGATTGGGTGGCCAGAGAAGGCCTCTAAAGAAGAGATATTTGATCATGTACGCTACTTATGTAATAACATAAATAGCATTCCTATTGCGTAATTGTCCTAGAAAACCCTATTTACAACTTAAAATACAGATAATCGTCTCTATGAAAATAGTTTCTACTTTACGAGGCAATAAGGTGTATTGGAACCAGAGAGACTAGGTTTAAATCCTGGCTTTGCCACTTAGTAGGTGTGCGCCCTTAGGCAAGTCGCAAGCTTTCTTTCTCAGTTTCCTCATGTATAAAACAGACATAACAAAACCTATTTCGTAAAATTTGTTCAAAGGATTAAAAAAGACAATATATGGGAAAGGGCTTAGTAATGTGTCTAGCGTAAGTGCTAACTGTGAGTTCCCTACACACTTATGGTTCTTCCACAAAATGAGTACTATCTACTGAATGACTCTTTATGAAGAATCATTACTGAAGCATTTCATTATTGCAAGTAGATACATATTTTTATCTTCCCATACCATGGACTCCAAAGTCCAAATCACCTCTGACTAAATGGTTATTAGATATTGGTGATATATATGATATTGGCTTGATAAGACTGGTATCATTTTTACTAATGTCACACTCACCTTTTCTTTCTTCATTTGGTCATGGACTACCTCTGTTCCCATTTGTATCCCTAACTCCAAATATTGGCCTCTTTTCAGTCACAGTTGTAATGGTTAATTTTATGTTTCAGCTTGGCCACAACAAACTTGGCCAGTCGTGTGGTCAAGCTTTAGTCTACATGTTGCTGTGAAGGTATTTTGTAGATGTGATTAACATTTATAATCAGTAGACTTTGAGTAAAGCAGATTACCCTCCAAAATGCAGGTGGGGCCTCATGTAGAAAGCTAAAGGCCTTAAGAGCAAAGATGCTGCCTCAAGACTGTAAAGACTGTCAAAGATAAATCTTGCCTGCATTTCTGCTTCTCTGCCACACAAATTTCAAATTTGCCAGTCCCCACAATCATGTGAGCCAATTCTCTAAATTATCCATCTATCCATCTATCTATCTACCACTGGTTCTGTCTCTCTGGAGAACCCTAATACACTGGTCAACCTTAGAGTTGGTCCCCCTGCTTCCTCTCTTCATTCTATTATCTAATAGGTCCTATTAAACACATTAGTCAGATAAATTACACCTTTCGTCAAAATTCTCTAATGACTTCCCATCTCATGCAGAATAAAAGCCCCAACCCTTGGGGTGCCCTACTCCCTGCCCCCACTTTCTCCACAGCACTTCTTACTACCTAAAATACCATGTGTTTTACTTATTTTCTTTCTTTTCCCACTAAAATTTAGGTTCTAAGACAGTGGCTTTTTGTCTATTTTGTGCACTCTTGTATTCCCAGCCCCTACAATAATCCCTGGTACACAGTAGGAGCATCATAAATATGTGTTGCTTGAAGAATAAGCAAATGAATAAACAAAGTGTGATTCTTTTCATGTATTCTTTGGGCTTTCCTATGTTTTCCAGTTTTCTACACTGGGCATTTATTTGTACTATCATATACTGAGATAGTATACTATCATATGCTAAGAATAATATAAATTAGAATAACCTCTTTGGTGGAGGATAGGTCAATTTTTTGGGTTTTTAAAAAAATTAATTAATTATTTATTTTAATTTTAATTTTTGGCCGCATTGGGTCTTTGTTGCTGTGCACGGGCTTTCTCTGGTTGCGGCGAGGGGGCTACTCTTTGTTGCGTAGCACGGGCTTCTCGCTGCAGTGACTTCTCTTGTTGCAGAGCGCGGGCTCTAGGCACGCGGGCTTCAGTAGTTGTGGCACGCGGGCTCCGTAGTTGTGACACGCAAGCTCTAGAGCACAGGGTCAGTAGTTGTGGCACACGGGCTTAGTTGCTCCGCGGCATGTGGGATCTTCCCGGGCCAGGGCTCAAACCCTTGTCCCCAGCATTGGCAGGCAGATTCTTAACCACTGCGCCACCAGGAAAGCCCTTGGTCAATGTTTAAAAGCCTTAAGAAAGTTCATATCCTTTGACTCAGAATTTCTCCAATGAATAATACAACCTAAGAAATAAGTAGAGACTAAAATTTAATAACCTTAATGTCCATCAGTAGGAGAATGATTAAATTATTGTACATCCAGACAATTAAACTCTACATAGTTATTTATTAAAAATGTAGACCTAAGTTTACTAATGTGAATCATATTGGTAAAAATGGGGTTATAATTCAGTATACATAGAGTATAAGCCTATTTATAAACTAAACAAAACATACACATATACACACATACATAAAAATAAAATGTCAAGAAGAAAAAACAATGAATGGGCACTAAAATGAAGTGAGATTATGGCTGAATGATTAATTTCTTCTTTATACTTCTCTACTGTCCAAAATTTTTGCAGGGAAAAAGTGTTACTTTCATAAACAGAGCAATAAAAATAAACCAACAGAAATACATAAAACCAGAATTCTTACAAGCAATAAAATAAAAGTCTGTAGTATGAGGTATATTGTGTCATTTTTGTTGAAAATTAAAAAGGCATTTTTTAATGTGGTCTGAATCCCATTTATCCACCTCCCTATCCTCAAATTTACGTATACTGTTAAACCTTACTCAACACGCACACTGCCTTATCCATCACACACACTGTTTTGGAAACCATAAATTAAAAGTGTTAGTAAAATGAGGCGTAGTTTTCATTTTCCCATAGCAGAGGCTCTCTTCCACGGAAAATATATGTGATTTCTTGAGTGCCTAAAAATATGTATATGATCAATGAAATTAATAAAGTGCTATTTCTTGAGGGCTAGTACTATATGCCAGTCATTGTGCTATCATTAAAACTTTCTCCAAAATATGAATTTACTTGTTGCTTCAAATTCTGAGATCACCAAGTCACCCTATATTCAGAAAATGACATGGAAATCACTAAAAAAAAAAAATAATACCCAAGAATTTCAATTCGCAGTAAAAACAGGAAACATCACTTCTTTAGAAAAATGCTAAAATGAATCTTTCTGTTTGGCACTTTGAACTTTTGAACTTTCAAAGCTTATCATCATTAACAGGACACTCTGAAACCAGCATTATATGTATGAAAGACAGCATGATACACTGCGGACCATGACAAGCCTAAAGAGGTTAATTACTGATGATGATACTAGAGAAGTAAAGAAGAACAAAAGCTTGAAAGGATTTCTGTGAGTGGGCATCATCAGATACAAGGAAATGAAACATGAGCATATGATCTCAAACCAATGGGGGAAAAGCTAGATCAGTAAACAGTATGCAGAAAACAGTGTGGCCATTTAGAAAGAGTGTGGATCCCTGATTCACAGCATATACCAAAATAAATTACAGAGAAACGGAAAGATTTAAATATAAAACATAAAGCCATAAACCACTAGAAGAATGGTAAAGGAAAAGAATGACTACAGATGGCCAACAGGCACGTGAAAAGATGCTCAACAATGCTAATTATTAGAGAAATGCAAATCAAAACTTCAATGAGGTACCACCTCACATCAGTCAGAATGGCCATCATTAAAAATCTACAGATAACAAATGCTGGAGAAGGTGTGGAGAAAAGGGAACCCTCCTACACTGCTGGTGGGAATGTAAGTTGGTGCAGTCACTGTGGAAAACAGTATGGGAGGTTCCTCAGAAAACTAAAAATAGAGTTACCATATGATCCAGCAATCCCACTCCTGGGCATATACCCGGACAAAACTATAATTCAAACAGATACATGCGTCCCTATGTTCACAGCAGCACTATTCACAATAGCCAAGACATGGAAACAACCTAAATGTCCATCGACAGATGAATGGATAAAGAAGATATGGTAATATATACAATGGAATACTACTCAGCCATAAAGAAGAACGAAATAATGCCATTAGCAGCAACATGGATGGACATAGAGATGATCATACTAAGTGAAGTAAGTCAGAAAGAGAAAGACAAATACCATAACTTACATGTGGAATCTAAAATATGGCACAAATGAATCTATCTATGAAACAGTA
The DNA here is from genome assembly GCF_963924675.1 of Phocoena phocoena. Taxonomy (NCBI): domain Eukaryota; kingdom Metazoa; phylum Chordata; class Mammalia; order Artiodactyla; family Phocoenidae; genus Phocoena; species Phocoena phocoena. The sequence goes on from NC_089221.1 coordinate 148,312,484, forward strand.
ACAGACTTACAGACATAGAGAACAGACTTATGGTTACCAAGGGGGAGGGGGTTGGGGGAGGGATGGACTGAGAGTTTGGGATTGGTAGATACAAACTATTACATACAGAATGGATAAACAACAAGGTCCTACTGTATAGCACAGGGAACTATGTTCAATTTCTTGGGATAAACCATAATGGAAAAGAATATAAAAAAGAAGGTATAGGGCTTCCCTGGTGGCGCAGTGGTTGAGAGTCTGCCTGCCGATGCAGGGGACGCGGGTTCGTGTCCCGGTCTGGGAAGATCCCACATGCCGCAGAGCGGCTGGGCCCGTGAGCCATGGCCGCTGAGCCTGCACGTCCGGAGCCTGTGCTCTGCAACGGGAGCGGCCACAACAGTGAGAGGCCCGCGTATCGCAAAAAAAAAAAAAAAAAAAAAAAAGGTATAAATGTGTATAACTGGGTCACTCTGCTGCACAGCAGAGATTAACAAATTATAAATCAACTGTACTTCAATAAAACAACATTAAAAAAGAAAAAAGAATAAGTATGATTACATCAAAATCTTCTTCAAAGCACAAAGCATTATAAACAAAACTGAAAGGCAAATGTCAAACTAGGGAAAACACCTGCAATAAATGACAGTTACTGGATTTAATATATAAAGAATTCCTACAACTAAGATTTTTTTTTAAAAAGTCATTTTAGAAAAATGGAGAAAAGGTATGAAGAGATAACTCATAAAACAAGAAGTAGAAATGGCCAATAAATAAATATGTATTTTAACATTTTCATTTATCAGAATGGCAAAAAAATACAAAATTAAATTATCCAATGCCAGCTAAGGCATATAAAAAGGGAATCTCTCATCCGCTGCTTTTAGGAGTATAATCTGAGCCAGCCTGTCAAAAGTACAATTTAGCAACCTGAAGTGTTTTAATGTGCACATTCTTTCACCTAAAGAAATAATCACAGAAGTATACAAACACTTAGCTACAATGATGTTCTGCTCAACATGGATGTCTCAAAAATTGGAAGCAGTCTTGACAAGGAAGGGAGGGGTTCTTAAAATCAGTAATATATATATTAAATGGAATATTATGCAGTGATTTGCAGTACGTGGGCCTCTCACCGTTGTGGCCTCTCCCGTTGCGGAGCACAGGCTCCAGACGCGCAGGCTTAGCGGCCATGGCTCACGGGCCCAGCCGCCCTGCCACATGTGGGATCTTCCCGGACCGGGGCATGAACCCGTGTCCCCTGCATTGGCAGGCGGACTCTCAACCACTGCGCCACCAGGGAAGCCCCTGCAGTGATTTTTAAATGATGGTAGAAAGTCTTAATTCATCATGTTACTATTTGTCACTTTTTATTATTAGTTTAAATTGGAACAAGTATAGGTTATTTTTAATAATATTTTTAAAGTAAACCTTAAACATTTTTAAATGATATCCAGAGCTTACAGAAGAAATAAACTAGATTATAAACTGGTCCACCCTCCATGAAAACGATTTAGCCTCACCTATCAAAATAAATCACTGCCCATTTTGTGACAAATCACTGAGCTATATAGTTAAGATTTCTGTACTTTCTACACATATATTATAATTCAAAGGAGAAAAAAAAAATGTATTCCTCGCCCTCACTGCCCCCAAATCTATGGATGATAAAAGTTGGTGAAATTTCCACTGGTGAAAGAGTTAGATTTTACAAAACCTGGGGACATGTCTGCAATATGACTGTAAGTAAAGAGGGAAAATCCCTGTAATTGTTGGGTTACATATCATCCTATGAACAAAAAATGAAAACATGCAATGGTAGACAACATTAACTGTTAACATTTGTTGCGGGGGGGGATGGAAAAGAGAGATTATTACTTTTCTGTATACAGACAATTTAATAATAAAACACTGATACTCCTTGACCAAGCAACTGTACTTCTAGGAATTTATTCTACAGACATAATCATGCAAGCCTAAAGGTTTATGTTCACTGAAATTAGCAAAGTGCCATAACAGAAAAAAAAAACTGAAGCCTAAAGTTCCATTAATAGGGAACGGGATATATATATATTTTTTAAATGATAAAGCCAATATGATGAAATATTATTGCATCCACACAAAAGAATAGGGTTTATATGATTTTATATGCTGATATGGAAAGATGGGCAATGTATCTTACTAACTGAAAAAGTTATTAATTGAAAAATAATATGTATAATATGGTTCTATTTTTTTAAGTTTCTGTCTAAAGGATAATGGGAAACTCAGAAGTGATACTTTGGGAAGTGAGAACTGTGTTCAAAGGAAACTTTACACGTCTTTTATAACCTTCGGTACCAGTTGTACTATTTTTTTATTCTTTGAAACTTTTTTATATGTATTTTTTCGCTGACATAAAACAGTGATTTGTCAAACTCTTTTTTTTTTAAAAGCTATCTTAGATTTGTTTTAAAATGCCCCAGAAAAAAACAAAGTTCAAGAAAGAGAAAGTTGGACTAAGAATAGCATAATTTTGAAAACTATTCAAGGCTGAGTCGAATGGATCGCTTTACTCTTTTGCGTGTTTAGAAATTTCCATAGAATTTTTCACATAAAATCTTACTAAAAGCTTTGCTATATAATACAGATAAATCCAGAGCTATTCCAGGTGAGTAAGTGAGAGAGGCATTATCCTTCTAGTGACTCCAAAGTCACACTCTGGGGTTCCATGGGACATTAAAACACTATTTTTATAATCATTTTCATCACCACAATAACAAAGAGAACCTGCACAATTTGATGAATTCCTCCCTGCCCAACAGGAAGGAGGAAGACAGACCTTAAAACAGCAACAAATGTTCTCTCTGGGTGGTGAGGTTACCAATGGATTTTTTTTTTTTTCTTAAGAAACTATATTTGTAAATTTTCTTATACAGGGAAAAAATGTGTTTTTTAATGTTCATAAAATACTACACTCTACCACTGAAAGGTTACTCCATGACTTCACATTTTTGGCCCTAGAGTGCAACAGAATAATGGACAAGAAATAATAAATCCCCAACGCCATTAAAAAAAAGACAGAGACATTGAGTTGGAACAGCCATGTGTGACCTTAGGAGACAGCCCTGAACAAAACAAGAACACCTGACAGCAGGGGCCATATCATATCATATGCCCAGTCTTTTATCTTATTCTTATCTTGCCCTGGACTCTAAGACTGGAGTTCCCTCTTCTTGAATAGGGAACCAGGGGCAAGCAATGAAAGAAATGGATTTTCATTCCTCAACAGCAAGCAATTGGTAAGGTGTAGCTGTTATCTCCCCTCTACCTCAGACAGACAGATATAACTAGCTCCATGTAAAGGATGAGGAAACCGTGGGTCTGGAAAATTAAGTAACTTGCCTAGCGTCACAAAGCTATTAAGCATCAGGCAGAAGACTAGAATTGAGGTTTGTCTGCTCCAGAATAAGGATTCTTTCTACCAAGCTATCTCCCTTCTCTAAAAAATATTCTCTTACGTTGGTAGCTGTTAAGTTCCAACTGTAATGTTCTCAAACCAGTGTGGCTCACTATATATACTGAAAAGAAAAGAAACAAGAAAGGCAGATGTCAAGAAGTTCTATTAATAACTGCCCAGCACTATCCACAGTGGAGCTAGGTGAGAGGCACTAAAACTTGATTCACATGACCCCTGCTGTCATTTCAAGCAATCAGTCCAACTCTTTAAAAAAGCTTATCACTAACACTCTCCCCAACTGAGAGCTTGCAAATGTCATTCCCAAGAAAACTTGTCAGATCACTACATGGAACCTCTACATTCCAGGTGCATTAGCTTTCAACTTTTTAATGTTAAAAATAAAGAGGAGGAACTTCTCTGGTGGCGCAGGGGTTAAGAATCTGCCTGCCAATGCAGGGGACACGGCTTCGAGCCCAGGTCCAGGAAGACCCCACATGCCGCAGAGCAACTAAGCTCGTGCACCACAACTACTGGGCCTGTGCTCTAGACCCTGCGAGCCACAACTACTGAGCCTGCGTGCCACAACTACTAAAGCCCACGTACTCTAGGGCCCATGCTCCACAACAAGAGAAGCCACCGCAATGAGAAGCCCGCACACCACAATGAAGAGTAGCTCCCGCTCGTCCCAACTAGAGAAAGCCCGCACGCAGCAACGAAGACCCAACGCAGCCACAGATAGATAGATAGATAGATAGATAAAATGTATTTTAAAAGTAAATAAATAAATAAAGGGCAATTGTTTCTACCCAAAAATGGCAGTTGCCAGGTTAAGGTCACCACAGCATGGTGACCAGAACACTGGCTTTGCAGTTATCCAGACCTAGGTTCATAACCTAGTTCTGCCACTTAAATAAATGTGTAACCTTAGGCAAGTCAATTCAATTCTATAACTTCATATACAAAAAAGCCAAGATAGATAACTTCTCCATAAAGGATTAAATGAGATAACCTAGCACCTAGGACCCAACACTTAAAAAGAAGGTGGAAGGGCTTCCCTGGTGGCACAGTGGTTGAGAGTCCGCCTGCTGATGCAGGGGACACGGGTTCGTGCCCCGGTCTGGGAAGATCCCACATGCTACGGAGCGGCTGGGCCCGTGAGCCATGGCCGCTGGGCCTGCGCGTCCGGAGCCTGTGCTCCGCAACGGGACAGGCCACAACAGTGAGAGGCCCGCGTACCACAAAAAAAAAAAAAAAAAAAAAAAAAAAAAAAGAAGGTGGAAAATTAATGATACATATATATAAATAAATACATATACAGTCATATATATATGATACCTATATGATAATTATATTATCATATAAATGATACATATATACATGGTCTGAACTCTTGATTATATGATGTAATAATCAACTGGTTGAATCTGGTTATCTGAACCAACTAAAATATTGATTCAGTTCAGCTTAGTTCAGAGACAACAAGATATTCTAGTTCAACTGTTCTAAAAAAGGTTGAGGGTTAATCCAATTCAAATTTTCCCCCCCCTTTTTTTTTTTTGGCTGCATTGGGTCTTCATTACTGTACACAGGTTTTCTCTAGTTGTGGCAAGCGGGGGCTACTCTTCATTGCGGTGGCTTCTCTTGTTGCGGAGCAGGGGCTCTAGGTGCGCAGGCTTCGGCAGTTGTGGCTCACGAGCTCCAGAGTGCAGGCTTAGTAGTTGTGGTGCATGGGCTTAGTTGCTCCGTGGCTTGTGGGATCTTCCCGGACTAGGGCTCAAACCCATGTCCCCTGCATTGGTAGGCGGATTCTTAACCACTGCGCCACCAGGGAAACCCAAAGTGTTTCACATTTTTTAAAAGTATGTATGTATGTGTGTGTATATTTACATGTATGTGTGTGTGTGTGTGTGTGTGTGTGTGTGTGTGTATTTGGCTAACTTCAGAATTTCATCTCACACACACACACATACAGGGACTTCATTTGTGGTTCAGTCTATAGATTTTTGTTCACAGGTCTGCTTACTACAATGGGTTCCTTGAGAGCAGGAAACAAGTCTTTTTATATACCCAGCACCAGTACAGGCCCTGGCACATACCAATCGTTCAGTAAATATTCATGGACTTGAATTTTTAGAAAAGCCACTCAAGAAACTCGCTAGCTTTAGGATTCAGGAGGGCTCAGCTTGGCAAAGGGAATGCAATTTCCCCCGCTATAGATATTTGGCAGGTTTTCTTTTTTTATTTTCAGATAATGACTAAACAAGCCACACACTGGATATCGCAATAGTAAAGTTTTCACAAACAAAACTAAAATGGAAAACTCTAGAAATAGTAGCATTCCAGTGTAGAGGAAAGAAAACCAATTTTGGAATCATGCAAATCTTGGGTTTAAATGCTAGCTCCACCAATTCACAGATATGTAAAGATTAACTTGGGTCCAATCACACATATCACCTCTGAGACCCAGTTTCTACATCTGAAAAAATGGGAATAATAATACCTATCTCATAGGGTTGTCACAAAGCTAATATATGTGAAGCCCCAAGTACAATTGGTGTTGATTTTTCTTAACAGTTTTATTGAGGTGAATGAGTGATTTTTATTTTTAAGTCTTTACTATTCCTTTTCCCCTCTCACAGGTGGCAGAAACTATGCCTAAAGGGAACTACAGTACTATCTTTACTCCTGCTTTTCAGAAGGTACACTAATTCTGCCATATATCAATAGATAGGCTAACTGGCTAAAGATGCAACTGTTCATGGGTCCAATGTGGTAATTTTAAGGGAGGCCCTTTCATGCAACTCCAGAGCCCCAGCAAAGTCAACCAGGCTCTTTGGGTAGCCTGTTCCTTCTCTTCTTAATATGGGCTTGCTGAGAGGCATGCAATGTGAAGCAAAAGTCATGTTTGTGATAAACCTAAGATGTAGCATATAAACAACAGGCATTCTTTGAAAAAGCCCATACCCAAATTAAATTTGAATCACTAAGTTTTAGCACTTGTTTGGATACTGGAGGTAGAGAGGAGGAACACTAGTGTTAAAATAATATGTAAAACCAAGGAGTAGAGAGAAAGGAAGTCTTCTGGGTTCATATACATATGTTTACTTTCCATTCACAAATGGAACAAAATAGAGCAATGATTTGCTAATTCCAATCAGCTGAGTACATATTTCACTTCACTGTGCTGCATACTCTATCATAAACTAAAGAAAATGAAAACCTAAGTAAATGAGACTCCCAAATACACCTCTGAAGACAATATCTGTTCCATTCACATTTCAGTGAATATCATTCAATATTTCACCTTATTTCAAGGTCCAATCAAGGCAAAGTTTACATTTTTTCTCTTAAATGATTTTCACTTGGAGAGATGAGTCAAAGAAGAACTTTTAACACATTTGGGTTTCCATTTTCAACAAGGTAGGAACCCATATTTCCTCCCACTCACCCCACCTCCAGAGAATTCACAGTACTGTTACTAAAATATATTGAATAATGCCTTCCATCAGTCAATTGCTTTTAACTGAGTGCAATAAAAATAATCTGCTCGTCCAGACCTCATTAACAACTACAATTCTTCGCCTGCTTAAATTTCTGGGGAAAAAAACTGGATCAGTCCACTAAAAAGCAAACTGTAACATTCAAGTAAGCATCTTCAGAGAAATAGAGACAAAGATGTACACTATTACTATAATGCAAATATCCATTATTTAGCACCAAGGAGAACACATGCAATAATGTCTGCTATTGCAAGAACATTTTTGTTAAAGATACATCACATGCAGGGAAGCCGCTTTTCCAAGGATAAACATACATTACCCTGCAGCATCGCTGAAACACCCAATCCCTGGACCCTAAGAGTTGTAACCTAACTTTTTATACTGACCCTAAGACAGCTGGATCTTACATTAAATTCACTCTCTAGTTAACCGTGTTAGTGAGGTTCCAGCACAGTTTTCTAAAGAAAGCAATCTGAATCAATAACCACACCAATGCTGCTCAGAATGTTTGCTCATAAGTAAATAAAAAGCATGATCCCAATATGAAGGAAACTTTTCTCCTTCCTGGCCCCCCCAGCTCCACTTAAAGACTGTAAACATGAATAGAAAGATAACCTTGAGAACAGTAAACTCACCCATACCATCAATAATATCCCTCTAATTCATTTCCTGATTCTACAGTGTTTTCCTAAAACAGGGCAGTGTCAACAGGATGCCAGGAATTCAATATTGCTTTTTAACGATATATCAAACTGTCTGGAATATACAGTGATGAAAACTGAATACTGCTACTGAAACCATACTAAATTAAATTCATGCTTTCTCCAAACAGAGCTTCCCCAATAAAGTCACAATGCTTTCTGCCTTGGCTCTCTTACAATCCATCCCAACAAGTGAGGTCAGTCCAGCTGCACTCCTGCTAATAGCTTTTTTCTGGAGCAACCCCTCCCACACCCCCAAAGAGTTTTACTTTTATCTGTGGAATTCTCTGCCAGCCTTGGCCTGGAAAACTGGGTGGACCCTAAGGACAGGTGTGGGAGGTGGCCCAAACTGATAGTTATTGCCAGCATAAAGCTGTGATCTTTATAAGCTTCAATTTGAGGCTTTGTACCATTAGTGATTCTTTCTCCACTCCTTTATGGAAGGAGGGAGAGAAAGCAAGCCAAAAAGATGAGTTTCAAAATAGAAAAATCACCACTTGAATTATGAAATCCTCCCAACTCAACAAAGAACTGTTGAAAGTAGCCAAATGGAAAATGTCAAGGTTGTTTGGGTACATGCACAGCTATTAAACATGAGAATCACAGCTTCAAGGTGGGGGTTGGGGGGATAAAAAGCAGGAGCAGAAAAAGAGGAGCACAACAGGGCCCATCCAAAGACCCATTTGCTCAGAAGGGCCCCTCCTGGCATGAACTCCTCCATGTGGGGCACCCAGGCTGGAGGAAAGCAGAGGGTTACACAGAACATTTAGCAGACTTAACATTGGATTAAACACACTACTGCAAGTTTCAACAAATGTTCATGGTATACGTAAAAAACACATTTACAACAAGAAAGAAGAGAGGCACCTGGAGACATCTGACACTGGGCATGCTCTGCAGGCAACTCAGTGCGCACATGCTCTCTACCAGGTTGGCGCAGCCTAGCCACAAAGACCTTGGCACAGAACACTGCAGGATGACAAAAAGGAAGGAAGAGAAGAAGAAGCAGTTAGAGGCCGCAACAAATCACTCCTTCACACAGGCAACTTGAATGTTAGTTGGGCGGGGGGTGCACCCTTGGCAGCTTGGAGGTCAGGGGTGGTAGTCCAACAAAACTTACTGAAACCTTGGGAGAGGGCCCACTTTCTGTCCTACGGAAAGGAGGTTTCTGCTGCCAACCACTAACTCCTCAGGATACAGTGAACAGAATCAAGAGGGAGAGAAAGAATGTTTAAATGAAAACCACTAAAGGGAACTGTAAAGTTTGAGTGCAAAACAAGATTATGGTGAGACTGTCACTCTAGCTTCATAAAAGTAATGGTTTTTGGTCTATGTCATGTAATTATAATTGCTATCATTACATCACCTACCATGTGCCAGGCACTTTAAATGTGTTCTCTAATTCCCACACCACAGCGTCAGGAAACTGAGGCTCAGAGGTAAGTCATTTGCACAAGGACAAACAGCAAAGGAGGGGAGAGTCAGAATTTCAAACCTTGATGGCTGCTATTAAAACCCACATTCATTCCACAAGACTATGATGCCTCTATTATCATTGATCACCTGAAATTTTATCATCTGGGTACAGTTTTGCACATCCCTAAATAAAATTACAGGCGACCTAGAGACATAAGGCAAAAAGAACAAGAAAGATAAGCGACAGACTGATTGATACAGGAAATAAAAGAGCTGATAAAAACGCATCTGATTTTGAGTGTCATCCATATCTCTGCCTTCCCAAAGGAAAAAACTTTAGAATAATCATGATTTTCATTTTGGACTTTGCTTACAAAGTTCATTTGACACAAGTAAGAATTAAAAGCTTCTTTCATTTACCCATTCCCATTCCTCTTTCAAGAGCTTGCTGGTTTTAAGGGAATTAAGAAAAAAAGTGAAATATAAACATATGCATTATGGCTAGTATTTTTTAAACCATTAGATTATTTATGGTATTCAATAAGTACTTTTTCAGACCTAAGGTCAATTAATTTACTCTGGCAAAATCAATAATCATCCCCCCCCCCAAAAAAAACCACAAAAAACAAACCTGAAGGTGGGTGCTTGGGTTCAACCAAGATACTGCAGAAGCCTCAGGCCCAACCTCATAAACTTGTTTATTCTAGCTATAATTAGGATGGTTAAATATACTCACTTTCCTGGGACAGTCCAGGTTTACACTGGTCCCAGCATAACTTTCACTCTCAAAGTGTTCTGGTTTGGTAGATAAATTCTATGGTTACCCCAACTATAATATAAACAAAGTCCACTATGCTTGAAATCAGACCCGATTCCTTCCTATCCAGCATCTGTACTTTCTAGTTATATCTCACCTATAATGTAACTAGAGTATTGAGATTATTTAGAAAAGGTATTTAAGGAATACAAAACCAGGGCTTCCCTGGTGGCGCAGTGGTTGAGAGTCCACCTGCCGATGCAGGGGACACGGGTTCGTGCCCCGGTCTGGGAAGATCCCACATGCCGCAGAGCGGCTGGGCCCGTGAGCCGTGGCCGCTGAGCCTGCGCGTCCGGAGCCTGTGCTCCGCAACGGGAGAGGCCACAACAGTGAGAGGCCCGCGTACCGCAAAAAAAAAAAGAAAAAAGAAAAAAAAAAAAAAAGGAATACAAAACCAGAGGACTCAAATGGAATAAAAAAACGGAGCAGGTTTTCGGTAACGATAACATGCCACACATTTCCAATAGTGTGCTTTCATTTCAAAGCTTCCCATAGCCAATACAGTAAAGTATATCACTGATACTCCAGTCACACATATTTTGCCACTCCAACACTTTCATAGAGTGCCATAAAAGATGCTGAATAAATGTTTGTATAATATAATGAAAATAGCTGCCATTTATCAAGCTCTTGTTATATGCTAGACAGCTGACATAGTAAACCCTCACAAAAACCCTTGTAAGACAAGTATTATTCCATTTTACAGAAGAGGAAACCAAAGATCAGGAAAGGAGAGCTTGATTTGTTGAAACAGCAACTTGTCCAAGGTACAAGAAAAAAAGGGCTAATTGATGGCAGAATTAGGACTACAAGTTAATCCTGTCTGACTCTAAGCAAACATGTTTTCTTTTTATTACAACAAACTCTCTCTATCCAGAGATACCTAGCAAAATGTTTAGGGCAGAGAAAAGGCCCAAACACATTACGTATGTATACACAGATTACACACATTATTTAATTTAAATAAACTTCCAACATCCTCATAGCTCAAGTTAGGTTTCTTTTTTGGAATCTTTGTAGTTATCCAAATCACAGAATCACTCAGATCTGAGAATAGAGTTTAAGGATTATACTTGTATTCAGCAACTAATACCAAATTAATGCCCAAGCTCATCTGCAAATCAATTTTCATTTATTCACTAAAAACAGATTCCCTCTGCAAGGTTTAACATGTATTTGCCTCAAAGGTAAAAACCATGAAGGCATAACGTACTGTACCCTAATTAGATTCTGCTAATAACTTGAGATCCAGAACTTTAAAAAAAAAAAAAAAGGACCAATTTTCACATTCAATAAATCAAAGAATCATAGACTGTGGAAACTGGAAGACCAATTAGTTCAAACTTCCACCCCTGATTTCAGAAATGAAGAAACTAAAGCCCAAAGAAGAAAAGTAATGATCTTCCCAAGGTTTCCTAATCATCTAATGATCGAATTAATACTTACAAGAATATGGAAAACAACATAAAGAAAAACTTCTGAGAACTTAATTTCAAAATATTAAACATTTATTACAAGTATTTTTTAAAACTTGATATTGAACGTGTATATCCAGAAAAAGACTTTTAAAGGACCCTTTGAGGGTCCAGTTTCCAAGAACTTATCTTTATAACGTCCATGGAAGATACTTTGGGGTAAAGAGAGTGATGCCAGTGTTCATAACGAGTATTAGAACTGCCCTACTTTCACACTCAATTACCCTGAAGCTAAACAACCAACCACAGTGCTGAAAAATAGTCTTTACTCAAAAGAAAATGCCACTCTAGGAAATACCATCTTTAAATAAAGTCTACACCTGCTCATCTAAATAAGGCTCCTCTTAGGTCTAACGGTCCAAGAGGACATTGATCTAATTTGAAAATAACGGCTAATCATAAAAGTTCCATATTTATCAACCTAAGAGCATTAAAATACAGCTCTGACCACAAGCAGTAATTGATTCTTAAAGCTGCTAATTTTAAACTTAGGGACCTGGTTGAAAATCCATGTTGACTATTGTGGAACAACTATTATCCATCACTCTTTAACTGAATAATGTAAAGATTTCTTCATATAAGCTATAATCACAGTGCAGACTATTATCTCTCTTTTTCTTTTTTCTTTTTTTAAAGCTAACAATGGTCTATCTTTAAACTTCTGGAACACTATCTCATTGTTAAAATATGTCTGAAGAACTTACCCTGATACCGTGGGTATTTACCAATTTTAACAAACACTTATTGACCCTACGTATTAAGCTAACAACAATACAAACTAAGCCTCTTTCCTCTTGAGACTTCAGCCTGGAGCTCAAGAGAAACCCAGAGGGATCACAATGGAGATGCTTAAGAGAGGCCTTTCAGGGGTAGAAAACCCCTAAGAAATGTTTGTTTTAATTTCACATTTAGCTACTTGTAATGACCAATATTCTAATTTAGGGTTGTTCACAGAGAACAGGAAATGATTCACATGGGATTCTAACATTAACAGCGAATACCCAATTAGACTGATTATATTTGTATGTTCTATAGCCAAAGAAAATAACGTTAATCAAGGAAACTGATAGTGTTTATTAATTTTGTCATACCCACTGTATAATCAAAAACAAAAATCAGGGCCACCATGCTGAGAAACACTATAAGACAAAAAGAATAATAGCTTTTGGCATTTTTCAAAAGCAAAAAGTTATTAAAAGAGGTAGGAGGGAAATGTCCTAGGCTCTCTTCCTATTGCCATAGGAACCACAAATCAAAAGGGAAAAGTGGCTGCAGGCACCTTGCCTCTGATTGGCTAGCTTTAAGAAGAACTCACAAAAGCTAACTTTGGTCTGTGTCTAGATGGAATTGTTTTGAATATCTTGCCCTGATTCCTTCTCAAAGAGGCAATTCTTTTAAAAGCTACTCAAAGAGGTATTTTATGTTAATCGTCTCTCTAATGTCACTCTAATTTAGAAATAATGCCCTATAAATCCTAATTTGTTTCTTTCCACAGAACTACCAGCTTCTTCTATCATCACGATTGAGATAACCAAGTTGAGGGGCTTAAATACTATTCCATTCAACAAAAAACTTACCTGACCTTATATCTGCAGACAGAAACGCAATGAAGATATTCTCTCTTTCCTCCAGCAGCTTACAGGAGGGAATTTTGAGAATGTGCCATGTAAATACACACACACACACACACACACACACACACACAGTCTCTTAACACACCCAAAGGAGGAAAATGCCTAAACTAAGCCATAAAGGATGAGTAGGAGGCAGCCAAGGGAAAAAGAGAGAGAGACACATTTCCGGCAGAATAAACAGCATTAAGCAAAGCCAAATAGCTAAGAAATGGCAGTCCTATTCAAGTATCTGCAATTAATTTAGCATGACTAAAGTATCTAAGTGTGAGATGAGGAAAGCCTGATAGAGAGGGGCCAAATCACAGAGGACTCCCTTATACCATTCTATCGAACTTGAGACTTCATCCTGTAGGAAAACAGCTCTTAGGCTGCGTGCTATAGCTCACCAGTAAACAGCCAATCCTTCCCAGGTGTGTGGTCCAATTTTTTATCAACATGTATGAGACTTTTTTTTCCCCTGCAACTCAGTATACCTACTGCTTCAACAATATGTGTCAGAGGAACAGAAGCAGGTCATGCAACACACTGGCAAGGGTGGGGGTGAGGTTCTTAGACTAAGAGAAGTAGGAGATGAAGCATAATATCAAGCCAAAGCCAAGCCGATTCAAGCAAGCATCAAAGAAAAAAGATGCTGTTCTCTAGAACATGTGGGGAACATTTGCCACATGCAAGAATAGAGAAAAAAGAAGTTGGCTCAATAGTAACCCAATGATAAAGAAAGGAAGTAATAAACAGTATACAAAAACTGTGTATGTTTTTATAAATATTGTGAAATAAGAATGTTTAGAATGGTTTAATTCCTTCAAATGAGACATCAAAAACTTTAACATTCAAACCATTTCTAGAGACAATGATGAGACAACTATTAAACTTTTAGGCAGAGGAATGACCTTTGGCAGCTGGAGTGAAGCATGTTAAAGAGAAGTTAGAAAGATAAGTCTATTAGAGAGACTAAAGACAGCCCCTCATTTTTATTTTACAACTAATGCAAATTTCTTTCAGCTGGGCTACAAAGAGTAGAAACAAGGGCCAACACTTACCTTTGGAAGTACATGTCTAAAGTCAATTTTTTTCCAATAAAACTCCCACCATAATACAAAGAGTGCCATGATAATGAAATGGGAGCTACCAAATACAGAAGGAACGAGAGAAAAGATCTATTTCATAGTAATCACTTGGCGATAACACCCTCTCCACTGGGAATCTCTATCCAGGAGTGCGGGACTTGGTCCTGAAGAATGATACAGTAGGTGGGCTCAAGGAGAGTATGAAACTCCAGCCCTCTAAACCTAGATGTGACAGCTATAGAGTATCCATTCAGTTTCTGCTGGAGGCTGTCCTCATCTCAAAGCAAATAAAGCAAGAATTAAAGTTAATCCAAATTAGGAACTATCCTATTGTGTCTGAATTCTCAGACTGTTGCTTTTCAAGAAGCTGTAGTAGTTGTAATGAAAACAGAGCCACAAAGCTTTTAAAAGTGTCTTTCTGGGGCTTCCCTGGTGGCACAGTGATTGAGAGTCCACCTGCCGATGCAGGGGACACGGGTTCGTGCCCCGGTCTGGGAAGATCCCACGTGCCACGGAGCGGCTGGGCCCGTGAGAAATGGCCGATGAGCCTGCGCGTCCGGAGCCTGTACTCCGCAACGGGAGAGGCCACAGCAGTGAGAGGCCCGCGTACCGCCAAAAAAAAAAAAAAAAAGTGTCTTCTAAGAGTCACAATGTAGGTTTCTGCTCTTCTAATGTTTGATGGCAGCCTACAAGAAATAGCAAACTCTCACCAAATAACTGTATTGTTTTTAAAACTAAGAACCATAATAATCAGGTTGTAGCATTATGAATTCTACAACCTGATTAACTTTTGTTAATTCATAGTTTAAAGCTATTTTCCAAAGTGTTTTAAAGAACTGAACACTGGTCCATGCCTCAATGTGTGAAAGGCTTACATTTCCTTATAATGGTATTTTATTATAACAGAATTTGACAGTAACCATGTGACATGTAACCAAGAACGTGAATGCTTTAATTCTTAGCAACTGTACTGTAGAACTACATATTTATAGATAAGGCACCACAGGGTATTTTCAGGCTGCGATATATGTTAAAGGAAGAAAAGGGCATGGGGAGAAGGAGGCAGTGGAATGAGAAAAGAAAAAAGGGTAAGAATGAGGAAAATTGAAATTTACTTTTTTTTGACAAGTTTTAGAGATGCAAACCCAACCAAATTGTAGTGGAATCAGGATTCAAAGCCAGAGCCCAAACTTTCCTTAAATCCTACTACTAAAACCAAAACAAAACCCCCAAAACTTTCAATGTCCAAATATCTCATCTTATATGATTATCTAAAAGAAGATACCAGAACCCAAAACTAAAATGGATCTTCACAGTTTTCTTTGGTAGAGGGACGAAGGGTAATTTTTCTTCTATAATTTCTGTTCATCCATATTTTCTAATTTTTCTCCAATGAACATCTAGTACTTATAATAATATTTTAATACTACATTATATAATTTTAAGTGATGCTTTATTTTTATTTAATTGTATAACTAGTTATATAAGTTGTTATAAGTTACAAATAGTAACTTGACAATTTAAATAAAAACAAATTCTTTTCCCAAGAATTAATTTAGTCTATCTCAAATACCTGTGGTTTAAAATGAGTTAAAATGCTGAGTGCTAGAAAAATATTTTACCTAGTGACCTTCAGATACAGCAGTGAGCATCAAAACGGTAACAGCTTATTCCTGAGTAACTTCAAATGAAAAAAAAATCATCCTTGTCCAGTTCACAACTACCACTCAAAACTGTCACTATGTTTTTTCAGCACTCTAACAGAAGCTGGAGAGAGGAAGGATTAGATGTATGAAGGGGGAAGCAGAATCTCTATTCGAAGCAGCATGACAGAAAACAGGATGTAACACAATAATCTATTTCCGGCATAGCCACATGGGTCCTCAGTTGTACCAGGACCTGTCTGAGGTTCAGCTGCCAATAAGGAACAGATTCCCCTAGCAAGCTCCAGGTCAGATCAGTCTGACCCAATCCCAATGGGGTTTATCCAAGATCCACAAATCCTGAGACAGCAGAGAATTAAACAACAGTTAAATTAAGTACATCTGAGCCTTTAGGCAGTTAGCATCTCTGTTCCAATTAGGAACATTTTTCAGGACTAGGGGAGACCAATAAACTATAAATTTAATATCATTTTCAATAAAAAATGTTAAATGTAAATGAAATTTACAAAAAAGGATAATTTGGGAAGGAGATGCAAATTTGTATTTTCAGAGTGCCTACTATGTGCTAGACACCGTACAGCTATCGGGATCTCATTAACTGACACACCACCTCTGGACAAACAGGTACCTTAGTTTTAAAGAGGAAGAAACTAAGGATCAGAGACATCAAACCACTTGCCAGAGGTCAAAAGTAGCAGACTTGCAACTCTGACTCCAAAATCCCTACTTTCTTCCCTGAATTATACTCCCTGTCACTTCCTTTGTTAGACATTAAACTCCCTAAAGCAGCAATTTTCCTGATTTACTTTCAAATTTTATCTGCTTGTCACTCATCTATACTGCTGATGGGAGCATAACTGGTACAACCTCTCGTGTGCAACTTATCAATACATACTCAAGACTTGAAAAAAATGCACATCATTGATTCAGCAATTTCATATGTAGGGAATTATAATACAGGAAAAAATAAAGATATGTCCAAAAATATAGCTAAGAAGATGTTCATCACATGACTGTCATAACAGCAAAGGAAAAAATGCCCAACAATAGACTGGTTAAATAAATTACAGATCATCCAGAATATTATGTTTCCACCAAATAAAAATCATTTATATAGGAGTATATTTATTGACCTAGAAGTAAGTTACATAAGAAAAGGAAGTTACAATACAATGAAAAAAGTTCAAGAAACCTTAAGTGAATAAAGCCTACAAAATCAGGACTTACATTATATTATGATCTCATTTTATTTAATAAAACACATATAGGGGCTTCCCTGGTGGTGCAATGGTTGAGAGTCCGCCTGCCGATGCAGGCAACACGGGTTCGTGCCCCGGTCCGGGAAGATTCCACATGCTGCAGAGCGGCTGGGCCCGTGAGCCATGGCTGCTGAGCCTGCGCGTCCAGAGCCTGTGCTCTGCAACGGGAGAGGCCACAACAGTGAGAGGCCCGCGTACCGCCAAAAAAAAACCAAAAAAAACACAAATAACACATATAGGATACAGAATTAAATACAGGTGATTTTTTACTCTTTTTGTCTACCATAGTTTTTCAGATGCAGCCAATATAAAACTGGCAATATAGTATTCCAGTTTCTCACCCCTTTCTCCTCCAGGCCACCTCAAAACAGAGTAAGTGGCATTTCCACACTATTACTTGGGGTTCTGGTCCTAGCAACTTTTCCCTTGGTTCAGGCCCATGCTCCAATGAATGTGGAGAGCAGGTGGGGTTAGGCTAGCTACCAGAGTTTGGTTGCACTCTGAGGTGACAAAGACATTACCCTAATAGCTGAGAACACCCAGCCACAGAAAACTCTTCACCAACCGTGTTGTCTTAGGAGGCTACCACTTCTAAACATCTGACAATCCATACTCCACACTGCATGACACCTGAAAAGAATTCCAGGGTGCAAGATTTAAAAACTCACCTTGTTTTGTAGACATCATCTGAGCACCAAGGGACATCTGCTCTCATTATCTATACCTGGGCACCAGCCCCACCCTGAGTCAGTCCAACCTCCCCTTCTTTACCATTCCAGACACAGGTGCTGGCGACACCCCTTCCTCATCCTTCTACCAACTCTCACAAGCCAAAAAGCTTTAATCAGAGAATTTCTGGAAGTGCCTACACAACAAGATCTGACTGCCCTATCATAACAGTACTGAACCAAAATTCTTACCCTACTTTCATGTAAGAGAGTGCAAAGTTTATCATGTTTTAAAAAGAACGTTAGAGTTTATTTCCTGGCAGTCTTGTGGTTAGGACTCCATGCTTCCACTGCAGGGGGCACAGGTTCGATCCCTGGCCGGGGAACTAAGACCTCGCAAGCCGCTTGGCATAGCCAAAAAAAAAAAAAAAAAAAAAAAAATTAGAACACAGAAAGAGGAAACTTTTTTTCCCCTGATATAATGAACACTCTCATTTTTTCTAGGAAGAAATATCACCTTCAGAAAGATGCCTTAAGGAATGTTACTGCATCTACTCTCAATAGGTCTGACAATTATAGTCAGACCACATCATAATCCTACTTTAACTCTTTCATTTAAACTGATTATTCATTCAAAAAGTTTACTGAACATGCCAGTATACTAAATGCTTCAACAGACAACACAAGAATTCTGAAAACCAAATATTCTGGTATCAAAATTATTTCTGGAAATAAAGCTATATTATTTCCCAGTTCACTAAAGGGAGATAAATGGCTAAATTCCTAAAGTATAAAATACTTCAAAGAAATGCAGTTTCACTGCTTTCAAGAGAATTAAAACTCAACCTCCACTAACTTATGGTATTTTAAAAATCACTTCCAAAGACTTTCAAAGCTTCCGCTATCTAACATGCTTCCTGTCTCACTGTACCTATCGAACGAAAGTTGGTCCTGCTAAGAAATCTTTTGAAATCAAACCTTGCACCATTTAAACATGCCCTCTAATATTTTCTAAACACTGCTCATTTCTCGAATACCCATTTATTTTCAGAGACCTAACCAGCCCCCATTCCAAAGAAACACATATTCCAAGTTAGTAGAGTCTCAATGTTTAAAATTTTATACACACACACACACACACACACAGAGCGATGGATCTAGAAAAAGATCGTAATCAAAAGTTTGCTTCTTTAAGCTAGGAATAGCATGAAAGTGAGTGGTCCAAGCTAACAGATATACAGGGATTTATCAACTCTTAATTAAATGTATAGTAAACTTTGCATTTGCTCTACTTTCTCATATAATCCCCATTGTTCTCATATCCTAAGCAGACCTTGGTTTCAAATAAGAATGAAGTTTTGTGCCTCACAATCCACTGGGCTCTAAGAACAAATGAATCTGTCTTTCAGCCGGGGGCTAGGACTGCCTTAGTAAGGATTCCTGCTGCTTGCTGCACAGCAAGGTTGTCTTTGATTCCCTTCACACTGTTTCCTGCAGGCAATTGGGTAAGGGGAGTTCTTACCTCTTGAAGCCAGAGATTTCATTAAATTCTGGAGCTGAAAGGGACCTTACAGAGAGCATTTTGTCCATCTTCTTAAAATGTTTTTATAGCCCAGGTCTTCTAAATATCTCACGAGGTGCTTTTGGTATGTACCCCCTTGAAAGCACCTAGTCTCAACAGCAGATAATTGCTGCGAGACACATGCTACGATAAGGTCAACCTATACGTTACAGACCTTTGTGCAGGAGTACATATGAACACAGGTAGACTACAACACTCTGGAAGTTCTCACACAAAGGAAGTAATGAAGTCAAGATGTAAAGGCCCAATATCAATTTAAGAGATACTGGACTTCTTTGTCAAAAACACTATTAAGCGCCATTGTTTTAATAACTTTATGTATGACAGCTATAAGTGGTCAGTCAAGATGTTCTACAAAGCACAGAACAGAGATGTCACCATCATAATAAATTTTTTATTAACTCTGAGAAAATACAGAATTGAGAGGAGGATCAGAAGACAAATCTCATGCGGGCATTTTTTTGCTGCATTTAAGACAAAAAAATATATTCCATGATCCACATTTCTTTTAATCGACGAATTAAAAGTCTAAAGAGAAACAATAAAAACAGCTACCAAGGGGCTTCCCCGGTGGCGCAGTGGTTGAGAGTCCGCCTGCCGATGCAGGGGACACGTGTTCGTGCCCCGGTCCGGGAAGATCCCACATGCCGTGGAGCGGCTGGGCCCGTGAGCCATGGCCGCTGAGCCTGCGCTCCGCAACGGGAGAGGCCATAACAGTGAGAGGCCCGTATACCGCAAAAAAACCCACAACAACCCCCCAAAACAAACAAACAAAAAAACAGCTACCAAGATTGGGATGTGAGCAAAAAAGGTTGAAAGGGTGATATTTACTTTTACTTTGAAAATAATCAAATTCAAAAACCAAAAATTGGTCTATAAACCACAGGAAACACAAAGTACTAAACTTTCCTATAAAATTTGTACTTTATTTCCAAATAAACTAAGTGTTGTATTTCCAAAATAATTTATAAAAAATAAAGTAATACAAGCAATTAATAAGACAATTTACCAATTTACAATGTAATGCTTTCAGGTCCTCACAGTGCTTGTACAGAGTAGGAACTCAATAAATATTTGCTAATTTATCAAATAATTAACATGTAAAGTCCAGAAGGTTACATGCAAAGCAATAATTTGATTCAGAGGCTAGAGAAGAATGTAATGTTGTAATTTTAAAGGGCTGATGGTAGACACTTGTTTTTTGACTACATCACCTAATCACAGTGTGATTACGTGAATAAGCACATACTCGGGAATAAGCACATACTCCAAGTTGAATCCAGGACTTCTACAGGAGCCACAAGAAATCTCTTTCCCTACTGAGCATGAACATAAGAGGATGAAAGCTGGAACTGCCCTCATGCTACCACAAGGGACAGCTGGTTCTAGGAGGTACTACATTCACTCTGAGGAATAAAGCTGAAACCACATCTACCTCTGGATTTTTCAAATTATAAATTCCCTGTTTCAGCTTAAACCAGTTTTGAGTTGGGTTTTCTGCCACCTTATACTGGAAAAAAATCATAACAAACCTTAAATATTTAGTTCAAATAAAACAGGCAAAAGCCAAAAACGTATTTGACATGGCCATGGTCTTAAAGACAAAGAATATTCTGCAGATGAAACGTTCTTAAATTTATTTTTATTTTCCTAGGAAGTCATTTTATTCTACTAAAAGTATTCAAAACTAAATGTTCGAAGAATATCCCGTTCCTGCTATAACACAGACACTAGAGAAAGAAAAAAATATGTAACAGGGTAAACTAAACACTAAGAAGAATGCAGAAAGAAAGTACAACAGAAAAAACGAGTCCTGATTTTCCAAGGAGCTCTGATACCCAATACTGAGAAAGCTGACCCACTGCTTTACAGGCATTTAATTCCAAATAAGCAATGAGGTTGGCAGTACCAAGTACAAGCACACCAAATAAATAAATAACCTTAGAGCAAGGAATATATTTATCATCTAAGATTACAAAAGTCCTGCAAACTGCTACAGACACAGCATATTACTATTACAAGCAGCACCTAACCTGTGCCCCTCCTGTAACAACTAACCTTATTCTATGCATTTTTGCATAATTTTAACCCTTCCTTTATCTTATTTTACTACATTTATTTTTTCCTTTCGTCTTCATTTATCCACTTATTTTGTTTTTATCTTCCTACACTGTATGGGTCATTGTAATCACTCAAATTCTTTTTTTTTTTTTGAAATAAAGTAAGGTTTAAGTATATACTAACAATAGCAAAAGTCATTACATTTCTGAACTGAGAAAAAGAAAAAAGTTGAAAACTTTAAAAACTATAGGAATAAAACTCTAATACTGATAGTCAATACCATAAAATGTGTCATCACTGTCCTTGGCAAAATTGACAACGACATGTGGATATTCCTGCAGCCAGGTTACTGCTTCTCTATCAGCTGTCAATAAATTATGCAGTTTTTAACTCCGAAAAATGCAAATGCAAAGAAGTTCTGTATTTCTTCAAGAATCACTTACTTGGAAAGGAGAGAGAATATCACCAAAGTAAGAAAGCACCATAGCACAGTGGACATAGCATGAGTTTTGATTTTTGTTTTATTTTGTTAATTGATAGAGAAACAAACTAAACTTAAATCTAACAAACCTCTGGATGTGATTACCAATTTATAAGAAATACAAATGAGATCAGAATATGTAGACCTAATAAGAACATAATTAGCAAAATCCAAATTTGGGGAAGTTACACAGAACAAATGACCAATCCAGTTTCTTCCATAAATACATAGCAAGAAAAAAAGATGGGAGAGGCAATTTTTATAGATTAAAAGAGATTTGAGAGACTATTAACTATATGCAATGTGTGAAACAACTCTGTCTCCTGAATTGGAAAAACCAACTACTACGAGACTTTATGAGAAAAACAAGAGAAATTCCAACAGAGGGCAATACAATATACCTGACCAGTGCTCCAAAAAACTTGTCAAGGTCATCAAAAACAAAGTCTGAGAAAACGACACAGCCAAGAGGAGCCTAAGAACACACGACAACTGAATGTAAGGTGGGATCCTGGATGAAATCCTAGAGCAGAATAAAGACATGAGGTAAAAACTAAAGACAGCTGAATACACTATGGACTATAGTTAATAATAATGCGTCAATAGCAGCCCATGACCACGCTAATGTAAGATGTTAATAATGGAGAACACTATGCAGGGGAAGAGGGTGTATATGACAACTCTGTACTACCTGCTCAGTTGTTTTGCAAATCTAAAACTGTTCTAAAAAGTAAGGGCGATTAATTTAAAAATTATTTGTGAGACAATTAAGCAAATATAAACACTATTTGATATGAAGGAATTATTGTTAATTTTTAAGGTATAATAATGGAACTATGTGCTCTATATGTGTGTGTTTTTATCAGTTTTTTGTTTTTAAGTGCACGTCTTTCACAGATACCTACTGAACTATTCATGGATGGATGAATGCATAAAGTTAGAAGGGTAGAGACTACAGCAATGTTTCCCAAGGTTTAGTATTCAAGGTGATTTCTGGTGACACGTAAGGGTGGTTTTTTTTTGTTTGTTTGTTTGTTTTGCGATACGCGGGCCTCTCACTGTTGTGGCCTCTCCCGTTGCGGGACACAGGCTCAGGCTCCGGACGCGCAGACTCAGCGGCCATGGCTCACGGACCCAGCCGCTCCGCAGCATGTGGGATCCTCCCGGACCAGGGCACGGACTCGTGTCCCCTACGTCGGCAGGCGGACTCTCAACCACTGCGCCACCAGGGAAGCCCCATAAGGGTGTTTTTAATGTTTAATAGCTATACATTTAATTTAAATACATTATAAAAAATATACAGCTAGCACATCAAACCCATGATTTCACAGATTTTCATTGCTTAGGGTAGGTTTCCCTTAGGAAAAAATTTGTTAAGACTAAAAAAAAAACACTTAGGCAGAGGTAGGTTAAGATTCTAGATTCACACTATGTGACCTTAAGCAAGCCAGCTGTTTCAAGGAGTACAGCACCTGCTACATCCAAAGCAGGCACTCAATAAATATTAACTACTGCACTATTGATAAAAAGCCAATCTATCAACAGAACTCCAACAAAGGATAAAAGACTGGAACTGGGGAGAATGAGTTAAGCACAGAATGAGGGAGCAAAGGAAGCATGAAGGCTTACAGAGGCAATGTGGGCAGGGGCAGGCAAGGCTTCCCCTGTTCTTCTCAATCTCCCCAAATACTGACAATCTGCTGCTGCCCACCTACAACCTGGAAACTCTGCTGCTCCAGAGTCTCTGGCACTTTTAAGAGTCCCAAGCTGCCACCTAACACTCCTCAAACTAAGGTGATACCTAGAGGTGCGGAATCTAAAATAATCAGAAGAGTTTTTCTTTTCTTACCCCAGGCAGGGATGGGAAAGAGCACAAGGTTTTGTAGAGATAAAAAGGAAGGAAGGGAGGGAGGAAAGGAGGGAGGGAGGGAGGGAGGACAAGAGAAAGAAAGAGAGGGAAAGAATCACTATGTGACCTTGAGCAAAAAAATAATTCTCTTCTCCAGTCTCCATTTCCTCACATGCTAAAATGTGGAAAATAAGCCTATCTTTCAAGGTTATGGTGAAGATTAAAAGGAATCGTAGATGTAAGTCTGGCATTTAACGAGTGTTAGTTCCTTCCCTCCTTACTTTGGCAGGGTGATAAGAGAACCCTTGGTGAATAAAAGAAGTTGGGGTGAAATACACAAAAATAGTAAAGAGCCTTGGGTTGTATCAGTTTTGAACCAAAATAAAGGAGGAGAGGAATTCTGGGGTCAGAAAGTTTGGGAAATACTGGGAAACATATTATTAAAATGACAATTACCAAGTGAATTTCTAAGAGGAGGAGATTACGTGCAGCATTTACTAAATTTACTTGACCTAAGGAAGCAACTCCCAGTAATAGTGATCCTATTAATCACACACACACACACACACACACACACACACACACACACACACACGAAAAAAAAGGGAGGGGGGAGGAAAGGAAAGGTTAGCAGTTTACAGCAGCTGACAAATCCTTCAAAATGACAGCTGTAGTATTACTATCTGGACAGATCAGAAGTCAATGTCTGGTTTAGAGGCAGAGAGGGAGAGAAGGGATGCGTTTTGATCTTCTGAAAGGAGTTACTGATGCCAACAGCTTAATTTTCATGACCAAGTCATTTAAAACTAAGAGATGATAGTGAAACAGAAAACACCAAGCAATGGAGTGAATGTATTCATTTTAAAAGTACATATAAACTTCTGATACAAGATGGTTAATTCTTATTTGCCCTCCTAAATTTATTCCTTCATTCAATCAACTGGGCAAATTGTATGGCATGCACTGTGCTAGATGCTGGGAATATGCTATGAACCGAATATGACATGACAGACGTGATCCTTGTCCCCATGGAGGTTACCTTCTTAATAAAGAAGCTGACTCTAGTGGGGGATTACGCAATACGTTTATCAATTACAATTATGTTAACAGCTGTGAAGAAAAAGAACTGAATGCTGTAATAATATGACAAAGAGAATCTAACCTGTAGGGGGGTACATGGGGGCCCAGACACGATCCCTGAGGAACTGATGCTTGAACTCAGCTCTAAAGGACAAGCAGAGGTTAAATGGGCAAGAAAGGAGTTAAGGGTGAAGCCTCCCTGATAACAAATAATAGATGTTAATGCTTGTTAGGTCAAGACAGAGTCTGGTGCACTGGAGGAAGGGGTGGGGGAAAATCACTGTGACTGAAGTATGGAAAGCTGAGGTGAAAAAGAGCAAAAATAGACAAGACTCAGGAGGAAGACAGAGGTGCCAAGGCTGCGGTTTCTGACTGTGCAACTGAAATCATCAAAGGAATATCAAAGTAAAAAGACAATGGCACTGGAAACCTGGCTAGGGTGCTCTCCACAAATATAAGACATTTCAAGGAATTTCTATTAAATAAATATAATAGAGAAAAAACTGGACTGGAAACGGGTTCACTGCACGTAAACAAAGAAAAGTCTACCTGAAAAGTAGAAGAATTCCCAGCAGAACCTCACTTCCTAGGTCAAAGCAGCAAAGGCCAGTAGGAGTGAGTGTCCCTGAAGCTGTCAGTGAGGCCAGTCGAGACGGATCCTAACGTGCTTCACAAAGAGCACCGGCAGCCAGGGGGGCAAGCCAGAGCAGTGACCTGGCTTAAGCTTGCCACAGACAGTCTGCTGAATAAAGCAGATACTCCTGCAGCTGGCTTCTAACAAAAATGGTCATTTCAATCACAAAAGGGCAGCACTGCCCCAGCCACAACAAACTCAGAAGTTCCTCACCCAGGTGACTTCCTTCTGCTACTCCCCAAATGCACCTGGATCTAGAATCAGCAGAGAAGACAGCTAATCTACATATTTCCCTTTCTTCACGAAAGAAACATAAATAGCCACAAACCTAAGAAATATATGTCCAATATCACTAGTAATTTAAAAAAATAAAATTTTAAGTTCTTTAACCAAATTGGGATTTTAAAAAATTATTAATACCTTAAAATGGCATAAACATGGAGAAAAGAGCACTTTCATAGACTACGGTCAGTTTGATATGTTATGTTCATATAAATAACAGAAAGTGGGTAAAACCTTTGGCTATATAAAATACACATGCACATTTTTTGTGTACACTCTTTGACTCAACAATTCCACCTCTTAGAACTTACCCCAAGGTAATACTCACAGATTTGTTCAGAGATTAAACTTCAAGAAAGAGCACCACCTTTAAGTTGCTATAAATTAGAAATAACTTAAATGTCTAATAAAGGAGTGGTTTAACTATTTACCGTTTGCATGTTCATGCATATTTGGCACCCCTTCAAAATGTTATAAAGAAATGTATGATGGTTCAGAAAGATGTCACAAATATTGCTGAGTTTTAAAGGCAGTTTGAAAAATAATTTTATGTGTGAAAAACAAATATGAAACATATATGAAAGAAAAAAATATGTATATGAAGGCAGAGAAGTATACCAAATATTAACAGCAGTTATCAGTGGAACTTTTTATTCTTTTTGTTTCTTATTTTACATAATTTTTATTTGCAATTTTCCTATAATAAATATAAATTACTTCTGTAAAAAGAAAATATAAGTTTCTTACTCAACAGTTTTTTAACATATGTGTAAATAACAGTACTGGGCTAATTAGGTAACCATGGGAAGTAAAAATGAATCTTGATCCCTATCTCAACCATAAAAAACAATTATTTTGAGATGGTAAAAACATACCACTTCTAGAAGAAGGCACAGAGTATCTTTAAGACCTTAGAGTAGGCAAAAATTTCATAAACAGGACACAAAAACTAGTAACTATGTAAGAAAAAATTGATTAATTAGACTTCATTACTACGAAGACCTTCTGCCCACCAAAAGACAATATTAAGACATTGGAAATGCAAGCCACAGAACAGGAGGTGTCTGCAATATGTATGTCTGACAAAGAACTCGTTTCCAGACTAAAATAAAGAACTCCCACAAATCAGTAAGTAAAAAGACGACTCAATTTTTTCGAAGGGTCAAAAGATTTGAATAAGCATTTCTCTAAACAAGATAGCTAAATGGTCAATGGGCACAAGAAAAAAATGCTCAACATCATTAGTCGTTAGGGAAATGTAAAATAAAACCACAATGAGATACTATTTCACAACTATTAGAATGGCTAAAACTGAATGACAATGTCAAGTGCTGATGAGGATGTAGAGCAACTGGAATTCTCATACACGGTCAGAGGAACTCTAAGAATGTACAGCCTCTTTGTGAAAAGATCTGGCAGTTTCTTGAAAAACTAAACATACATCTACACTCTACCCCAGCAATTCCACTCCTAGGTATACACAGGAGAAAAGAAATGTCCAAACTAAAACTTGAACACAAATGTTCACGCAAGCTTTATTCGTAATAGCCAAACACTGGAAACAACCCAGATATTCATCAGCTGGCGAATGGATAAGCAAAACTGTGTATACTCGTATAATGTAACACTGCTAAGCAATGAAAAGGCACAAACAACTGATACAAGAATGAATCTCAAAAACATGTTAGGCAAAATAAGCCAAACAGACTAAGAGTACGTGCAGTATACGCATGCTGTACCCATCCCACCTATATGAAATTCTAGAACACGCACAACTGATCTACAGTAATAGAAAGCAAGTTACCTGAGGCCGAGGATGCTGTTGAGGGGACTCCAAAGGGTAATGAGGGAAGTTTTTTTTTGGTAGAAATGTTCTATATCTTGATTGTGGTAGTGGTTACATGAGTATATATAGTTTTCAAAACTCAAACAGTATACTTGAAATGAGTACATTTTATTGCATGTAAACTATACATCAATAAGCTGATTAAACAAAAAACCCCAAAACTACAAAATAGATACCAGTACACACTCATCAGAATGGCTAAAATGAAAAGGATTGGCAAAGCCAAGAGATAACTGGAACTCTCCACATTACAGGTAGGTGTCTAAATTGTCATAAGTGCTTGGAAAACAGTTTAGCAGAATCTACTGAAACTAAACATATGTCTATCCTCTAACCCAGTAATTCCACTCTGGGGTTTTTATAACTGAGAGAACCAAGTGTTTATGCCCACCTTAGAAGTGTTATTCATAATAACAGCCAAAAATTGGAAACAAACCAACTAATTTATCAACAGTAAAATAAATGAATCATGGACTATATATACAATGGAATAATGCACGGAGGGAAAAATACACAACAAAATGGATGAATTTCACGGATACAGTAATGGGGGAGGGGGAACACAAGAGTACATATATATGCTGTATAACTCCATTTATATAAAATCCAAAAACAGCCATAACTAACCTATAATAAAAGAGGCCAGAATAGACCTTTGGGAGGGTCTATTGACTGGGTGAGGCACAGACAAAAGAGCCCTCAAGTGGCTCTAGCATGTTTTCTATCTTGATTTGGGTAGTAGTTACACAGTGTAGTATACACACATGTAAAAAAAATCATTAAGCTGTACACTTAATATTTGTGTTCTATACTGTATGTAAGTTAAAAGCAAAAAAAAATATATATATATATATGCAAATGCCCTTAATTTATCTTTGTTCATCCCTTGAAGCTGGATGCTTTTTACACAGTATCCAGGTGTGGCCTCTGTCAGTGTGAGTCACTCTCATTCCCAGTCTACTCAGTTACATGTTCTTCATGTCCACCTCCCTCAGATTATCTGAGCTGGTGGTGCTACTAAATATCTGGAGTAACGGCACTGGAAATGGGACTGGATAAGGTCATGCCCTAACCAGACAGGGAAGATGTCCAAAATACTTATTATTACCAGTATATATGGTTTTAATAAAGGTGTAATTTCAAGTCTACAGTACAGTCCCTTGTTGATTCACTATCCTTTTGATTAAGTTCTTGCAGAGATTGTGGGGAAAATTAAATACAAGCAGCCAACATTCTGAAAATAAGTACTAGCATTGTTAATATTTTTGCTTGAAAGTTTAGCTCCACAATTATAAGGAAAGTGACTTTTAAAATCATAATATAAATATTCACTTTATAAACTTTCAGAAATAAAGCCATGTCAGAGTTAGACTTTGTTGAAGCACGTTATTTGCATATTGCAAAACTAAACACAGTGGCAACGCATGAAACTATTACTGCTGTCTTCCAAAATTAACCAACAGATTAAAAAATATGTGGTTAAGTTCCAGAAACTATAATTAATTCATTCACAATCAGTTAATTCATAACTGATTTATGAATGCAAAGCTTTTTAGAGACAGGACTTCGTGTTTTAAGAGAGTCTGATTTACATTCTCTTCAATACATGCACATACATACTCATATCTATCAATACAATCTACCCATTCTACATTTAAAATGTCTCATCTCCTCCTCTTCCACACCATCTGTTACTATCTTGTGATTTCTTCCCTGGAACATTACAACAGTCTATTAATTGGTCTCCCTGCTCCACTGCATCCTCCAAACTGACTGCCAGAGTGATCTTTCTAAAGCACAGATTTTGCTCAAACTTTCAGGTCATCTCTCATCTCAAACCACACCCACTACCCTCACCCTTCCTCTCCTGCAGGGATGACAAGCTCAAAAGTAAAGAAGGCCTTACAGGAGCTAAGGTGACCAGGAAAGTACAAGACTTGACTCAAAAAGGCAGCCACTACTCAGCTCCAGTTTTCAGGCAAAACCAGACTGTTTTGATACGAAATGTCTAATTTTTAAAAATCTATGCAGATCAAATAAAATACATCCATGGATCTCTATCTACAGGCTACTTGTCTGTAACTTATGACCTAAAGGATGACCCAAGATTTGGTTATAATCTCTTTACAAATTTATCTACCTCAATCCCTTCACACAAACTACACTCCAACAATCCACAGAACTACTTACTCCCAACAGACAACACACACCACTGCCTCCCAGCTACTGTTCATTTGGTTACCTTTGCTATGATATCCCTCCCTCCTCTGCCCCAACACATCCACATCCATGTCTAATTTTTGCTCAAGCCCCAAAGGGTAACTTTTTAAAAATTTCCTTTATGAGATTTCCTTTCTTTTCTAGCTCCCACACAACGTATGTCCACCTCTCATGATCCTTAGCAGTTCTCACATTAAACTATACTTTTTTACGTAAAAGACTGTAAGATTCTGGAAGCAAGGTACACATCTGATTCTGTTCTGTATTCCCCACATTACCAAACAGTACCTGTTCGATTACATGCTTAATAATAAATGAATACAGCTATTTATCTGCCTATTTGCATAACAATTAGTACCTCAAATAGACGGCCATTATACAGTATGATCCCTTAGATTTTGAAAATCAAAAGGCTAACAAGGTTCAGAAAAATATCCCTGTAATATTAAGTTTGAATCAGAACTAACATGAACACATGGTTCATTTTAAATATACGTCTTAGGTCTGGCCACTGAAAAGGTCTAGAAGCAACAACAACCCAACAGTATTGATTCTGTTTCTGAACACCATTCCCCACTAAAAGGAACCAGAGCTTCTTGGAGAAATGGTTGATTCCTGATATGCAGGGAAAAGTAGAAAACCAAGAAACACACCAAAACTGATGGGCTCATGTTACAAAGGAAGCAGGAGCTATCTTGAAGGGGCTCTCATTAGCCAAATCTGAACATCAATAAAGATTGTAATTGACTGTTAACACAGTGAATAAATAAAATCCATGAGGGTACAGTGATACACAAAAGGAAGGAGGAGAAATGAGATGGCCTCTGTGAATGCTAGCTAACAAATATAGACGAAATGACAGAAAACCACAATTCTGTAACTTACATTGCAATAACTGGTTTCAGGCTCAGGATGCTAAAACCACTGGGTGAAAGGCTGTCATGGAACAGGATATTTACAAGGTGCCAAAATATTATCCCATAGTCCTTTGTAATAATAGGGGATAAAACTGTACCTTAATGGAGAGATCTGGCTGCTGCCACCTTAGTCAAGGGATCAAAATTAGCATAGCTCATAATGGGATAACCTGTCATTAAGTGCCTCCCGACATGACTCAATGCAAAGTACACTTCACCTATGATGAAGCATTCTTGTCATTCTTATTAAATGGGCTGCAATCAAGCCTCTCACATAATTTCCAGTTTACAGCAAGTATAGGAGCTAGAGAAACGAGTTAAGTAACACCATGAAGAAATATTCATACAAGTGAAGAATGCTGCACACCCTACAGGACAACTAACTGAGCTGGACTCTTAAAAAAAAAAAATCAATTCCAGGAGAGGGAAAAGGGCAGAGGGACAGTTAAAACAAAAAGAAATTTAAAAGACATCTACAACCAAATACAAAAGGTGTGTTTTATTTGGAACTTGGTTTTTTTTTTTAAAGAGGGGGTGTTTTTTTTAATATTGAACTGAATATTTGTTATTATATTATGGAATTACTTTCATTTTCTTAGATATAAAAATACTGTTGTGGCTTTATATATGTATAAAATACATATGACTATATTTAATATTTGGTCAATAAGGAGATGTATACTATATACATGGTGTGTGTGTGTATGTACGCTTGCTTTTAGAGAGAGACTATCTTAAGAGATACATGCTGAAATGTTTAGAGGATGGGGTATCATGTTTGCAACTTACTTCCAAATTGTTTAACAACAAAAAAGGGTACTTATTTGGGGAGAGAAGGACAGAAAGGGGAGGAGAGGGACAGAGGAAGAAGGGAGGGAATGGACGAAGGGACGACCAAGGGGGGGAGCAGAGAAATGATCCAAATACAGCAAAATGTTAACAACTGTTGAGTCTAGGTGGAGAGAGTATACAGGTGTTTGTTGTACTGCTTTTTTCCCCAACTTTTATATATATGAAATTCTTCATAAAAAAAAGTTACGGGGGAAAAGAGAGAACAACTTTAAAAGCAACCAGCTTAAAACCAATGTAAAACCTTGAGAGTGTCAGGAAATAAGAGTACTCTCAAACAAAGCCTGCGAGAGTGTAAATTGTTGCCATGTGACTGGAGGACAACGTGGCAATGTCTATCAGATTTTTTAAAGCACCTATCCAGTGACACTCCCAGGAATCTGTCCTGAAGATATACTCCTCCACATGTGAAATGACATACACGTCAAGTTATTTTTTACAGCATTATGTATAACAGCAAAAGACTGGAAATAGCCTCTATCTGTAACAGCCCAGACTGGTTTCACAAATTATGGCACATATAATAAATCAGCATGCATCTTTTAAATTATCTCTTCAAAAAACATGAGAGTTCTTTGGAAACTGATATGAAAGATGACCATGTCATATTTTACATAAAAAAAAATCAAGGTGCAGAATAATGTGTACAGCACACACACACATATATGAAAGCTATACAAGAATGTGGTTGAGTAGCTGGAGCTAAAGAGAAGTGAGACTTTTTTTTCCTTACTGTGTACTCCTTTTTGCACGTTATGAATTTTGTACCATAGACATATATAATGTATTCAAAAAAGTTTTTTGTTAAGTATTGATTGACTTTAGCTGTAATGAAGTCTTCACATCTCCATGCTTTCATTACTAAAACCTAATTACAGTGGAGTTATATAGCACACCTGGGAATAAGGGTCTGAAGTCAGTACATAAGGTGAAAACAGCATATAGTAAAAATCTGCCTTAAAAATCTCTTAAATATATGCCACACTGGACCAACACACCATCTCAATAATTCCTACACAGCTAATTTTCATACCAGCACTTGAACAGTTTGCTGTTTCTTCAACTGACTAGTAGATTAAACAGCTGGCTTGTACTTCGGCCTCATGTTGTGATGTTAAAAATGTTTCTTTAAAATAGCATAATCACACTCATCACAGCTAGATGAGAAGCATTCAGGAATTGAGACAGGCTGAGAGAAGACCAAATTTCCATTCCCTATTTCACGTTTGGTCCAGAATGTTCACTGTTTAGGTTAGTTTTCCCTTGCTTTTGTCACCAGATGTAAAGAAATGAATTTGATAAATGTATGAAAGATGTGTAGTGACAACATGGTGCTTTCTAAAATACATTTCAAAAACAGTACCTCTATTAATTAAACAAATCACTACAGTGGAAAAAAATATCACAATCCAAATATAATGGACTAATTTGCTGATTGGGAACAGGCTGTAACAATCCCCAGCTCAATGTGAGAAGGACAGAGTAGTAACACCTCTTGAGCGACATCACATATGATCTCATAATCTGAGCTGTAGCCCATTCCTTTATATTAGCATTTCCATACAGATATATAGATTCTTCAATCTTTACTCTGAGTTATCTTCTAACTCCAATAAGTAAAGTTAGCTATCACTGAAGCTAAATAAAAACTCCCAAATCTTTCCATCCCTGCTCTCTCTGGTGAGCGCCAGATCAGTATTCCTACTAGATACTTCTCCTTTTAGAGGATTCACCCATAGGCTACTCAAATTCACTACAAACTGAACTCATTCTTTCTCCTCCCTCCACTCCCCCGAGTCTGTTCTAGTATTCCCTATCTTGGAAGAGAGAACAAACAACCATTCTGGCGCCCAAGGCAAAAATCTAAAACTATACTATATTCCATCCATCTCTTTCTCCTATAACCAATCCCCAAGTTTGGTAGGTCCTGCCACCTACATCTCTTTTAAGCCCACCCCATCTCCACCATGCCCACTGTCAATGCTTTGGGTTTGCCTTCATCATTGCACACTTGAACGAACTGGTCTCCCTGCCTTGAGTCTCTTCAATCCATCTTACAGACACCTGAAAAGTTAACTTCTTAAAATGCAAATTTGGTTACATCACTCTTTCTATTTTAAGAACAGAAGGATCAAGAACAAGTCCCGAACACAAGCTCATTTAATAACATGACATAATGCAAAGAGAATGTACTACCAGGCATATTTTTTATGAGTATATTCCTATTCTACCCCACACTATATGACCAAATTAAATAAGCTATTAAGTGTGTTTCAGTAGAAAGAGGCCTTAGGGAAGCAACGAAAATTCAACTGCCTTCTTAAAGAGAGTCAAAAATGAACACAAAATGGATCCTAACAGTGATAAAGGTGTCTTAAGGAAAACAAGGAGTTTCCCAGACCTAAAAAACAAGAGTGCGTTCAAGCTGAATATAAATATTAACATGCTTAAAATGAATGCCGTAATCAGAAAAGGATTTGGGAAGTAAAAACAAGCAGAGAAGCTGAAGGAAGACAGGAAAACCATCCATCCCTAAAGTAAAAGCTGAATGAGGTTGTCTCAGTCCCAGGCCAGCAAATGTCACTTCCCTGGTCAAGTCCATGCTAACAAAACCACGTGACTATGATCTGACCTGGTAGGTAAAGTCTACCCACTGGACAAGAATATTTCGGTCATTTGGCTTGAGTCTTCAGTTTCCTCTAAATATCTCTTCTCATTTGAAAAACTTAAACTGGCATGTTAAGTAGGATCTAGTAAGGAAGTCTACCTATCAGAAAAGTTTATATTCATCATGCCAACAAGCACATATCATTATAAATTAATAAACTGGAATTCTGGCTTTACACATCAGTCTTGCACAGCTGGTTAATGACTTTAAGTCTAACCGTGGGATAAGGTGCTGGCTTTCAGCATGCTGACAAGATCAGATTTCTAAGGGTGTTAAATCCAAGACTAGACCTAGGATGAAGGTAAATTCTATAACTGTATTTGTGGCTATTAAAATTAATTAAAATTTAAAATTCAGTTCTTCAGTTAATAGAGCCACATTTCAAAATAGCCACAAGTGGCTAGTGGCTACCATATTGAACAGCACAGATAATAAACATTTCCATTATCCAGAAAGTTCTAACTGGACGGCACTGTTCTGGAAGACAACCTTAAACTAAACCTACTGTGAGTCCTCCCGGGAAACAGGCTGAGATAGTCTTGGATGGCTAACACAGAATCTGAGATCTAGACTATTTTCTACAGAAGGTACGAAATAGATACTCAGCAACCATTGTTTCCTTTCCCTTTGCAATGATTTTTTGAAATCAGAATACAGTTTTAGTCTTCAGGATTTCTGCCCCTCTTTTTATCACTGGATGGTATTTTAAACTTGAGGCACAGACATTAGAAGC
Organism: Phocoena phocoena; assembly: GCF_963924675.1. Lineage (NCBI taxonomy): Eukaryota > Metazoa > Chordata > Mammalia > Artiodactyla > Phocoenidae > Phocoena > Phocoena phocoena. Next base: position 148,347,302 of record NC_089221.1, read on the forward strand.
ACATTCTCTGAAACTAAACTGCTTAGATTCATGTCTCATCTATGTCTCTTACTAGATGTGTGACCTTGAACATGTTCCTTAACTACTCTATCCTTCAGTTTCCTCATAACTAAAGTGGAAATAAGGGTACCTACATCATTGGGTCACTATGAAAATGAGTTTATACATGTAGAGTGTTCAGAATTGTGCTCAATACAGAGTAACTGTCCATTAAGTGTAAACTACTACTACTTTTCCTACTACCACCACCCTGAGAGCTCTTCACGTGACAAGCGTGAAAAATGCTCAACTAGAAGAAATACTAACAAATATAAAAAGTAAAACATGGATCACAAAGCCAGAGTGTCAGCCTATGATAAAAAGGTTGTTTTTTTTTTTTTGAAAGGTAAAGGAAATGGGTAATCTGGAGTGATTAAATACCAGAAAAAGTCATGAGTTGCCTGACAATGTCTTACTTGTAAGGCTGATAAACCACAGACCAAAAGAAGTCTACATAGGGACTTCCCTGGTGGTCCAGTGGTTAAGACTCCATGCTCCCAAGCAGAGGGCCCAAGTTCCATCCCTGGTCAGGGAACTAGATCCCACATGCTGCAACTAGAAGAGCCCACATGCCGCAACTAGAAGAGCCCACATGCCGCAACTAAAGAGCCTGCATACTGCAATGAAGATCACGCGTGCCGCAACTAAGACCCAGCGCAGCCAAATAAATAAATAAATAAATATTTTTAAAAAAACATGCTAAGAATGTCACTGTTAAAAAAAAAAAGAAGTCTACATAATAAGCTACTGAGCTATTTAAATAACCAATAAAAAGTAAGGAGGAACTGAGAAGATACAGGTTTGAGTTCACTAGACCAAATGATACTTCCCTGTATAAAACACATTTTGACATGCAAATGTATAGCCTCTCTTATACTTCCTAAGTTACCTTTAGGTTCACTTGGTGACTGACTAAAGATCTTCTAATCTTTTCATTAAGAAGGGAGAACACCAGATACAATTAAGATACCATGCCAAACAACGATCCATCATGTGTTCTCCAAGTGAAAACCCACTGTAGAAAACCGCATCTTATTCTAACAGTATATAGACAATATGAAAATCCTGAAGTTGAAGTACAAACTTCAGCAAATGTAGTCAGATGGAAAGAGCCAGAGCTCTGGAGGCACACAGGCTCAAGCTTAAGCTTGGCCTTGCCATGTACTAGCTGTATGACCCTGGGCAAATTGTACTTAATGCTCATGAGCTTCATTTTACAATCTGTAATATACACGTAAAGCAGGTGCCAACTAAATAAGAAATATATGCAAAGAGCTTACAATAGTGCCTGGCACTTAGTAGATGCCCAGTAAACAGCAGCTACAGTAAGTACATCGTCCTGAGAAGACCCTCCAGGAGTCCTAAGAATAAAAGACCACTACTTTACATGGTAAATACAAAAATTATTCTGACCAGGTAATAACTACAAATCATGAGATAATGCCACAAAATTGTCATTTGCTTTCCATAGTTTATAACCTATTCCTCAAACAAATGTCCCTTGTTTACTGTACTGTATTGCCTGTTAGGCTATGACTACAAAACTTTTGGGCCTATTTAATAAAAATAACTGCATTTCTTACACTGAAACAAAGTTTTTACTAGCAAATACCTTCACTAAACCACACCCAAACATGAACACTATGAATAAATGTCTAACATTTCTTCTTTCTCTATTATAATGGAAAAAAGTAAAGAAATTTTAAGTTTCTCTCAGTGAGCTGAGTTCTACATAACAAAACAATACAGGGTAATTGCTTACCTGGACAATATTTTGTACTTCAGATCCACCAATCCAGAATGAATGGGGGTATTCCCTTTCAGACTAGTCTGAGAAAAGACAGCAGTCAAGCAGCTTCCAAGATTCTTTCCGCTTACTGTATCCAGCTTTCTTCAACAAAATCCCAAACATGCACTTCGGTAACTGTTGAAAGACAGAAAGCAATCCATACACCCACCATGGCACCAGCGGCAAAGGACAGCCACCAAGAAATGGAAGGGTCAATGGAGTGGTGGATCTGAAGCACAGAAAGAGTTACAACCCTTGAGTCATCTATTTGGTATAAAAGGTCTGTAGTAGCACTGCTCATCTCTGTGTTGAGAGAAGGATAAGAAATTCTACATAACAAAGAAGGAAACATCTCTAATACTATTATTTGTTCATGATAAATATCATGCAATTTCCAAATGCATGATAAAAATTTCTTCTATTATGCACATAAATTGTCCCAGATCATTCAGCTACAATGAATTTTATCCATTTTCTAAGACAGCTCCTCTACTATTACAGAAACTTTGTCAGCCAAAGTTAATATAGGAGGGCTCAAATGTCTCCCAATCAAAATATGTATTTAAGCACCTAACAAGAAATCTTTTGGTTTGCCATATATAAGAAATCAAATCTTCACATCTCTCAAATCTTCCACCCTCAGCTGAAATACAGGACATTTAAAGACATGTGACATAACTTTAAGAGTAAACTTCTGACTCAATAAAGGCCAATCCCCCACAATGGCCAGTCACTGGGTAAATTAGGGAAAATAATAAACACTAATAAACAATTTACTAGATAACACCTTTAAATACATAAGCCCACTCCACATTATATCAACATTCTTTTATTACCATACCAACTCTTCCATTAGACTGTAAACTCTAAACAAACTACAAGGGAGAGAGAAAAAGACATTCAACAGGATGACATAGATAAAAACTTAAAAATCCAAAGACTGTGAAGCTGCCTGCACATAAATTTGCTACTTCCTCAACTGTCACACTACTGCCAAAATGTTCCGGCAGTAATTATAATACCTACCTTTATTGAAGGGTTACTAATGGGCCAGGCCTTTTACATTCATTACTCATATTTAATTCTCAAAAAATATGAGAAGAAATAACTTGTCCACAGTCCCATATCTACTAGGTGGTAGAGCCCATGCCCTTTTCACAGAATACTGTGGCGTCCCAAGTCCACAGTCCATGGATCAGAAAGACCATGATTCCTGGGGCATTAGAAACCAAGCTTTAAGCTAACTGACGTCAGAAGGGAGAACTACAAAAGTACCGAAGAGTTAAGTATTTCAGCCTAGCTGAACTAAAATACAACTGAACTTGTTGAGCCATCCTGAAAGGGCTGACTCCCCTGATCTAGCCACTTAAAAGCATTTCAGTAACAAAAGGCCATGCAATTCTAAGGCCCACAATATTAATTTTATAACAAAACACATTATAACGTTGCCCAAGTAGACTCTGTGTTTAGCAGCAAAGATGTGTCTGTGACAAAGAATCCCAAACCCAGTTGAAACCAAGGAATTTTTAAATTCCAAGATCAATAAATAGTCCACAGGCAAAGACTAAAGATGTTCTGATTTTTCATGTTACAGGCAAAGCAACTGAGGTGACTGACTGAAGTACAAGTCTAAGATTAACCTCTTCATAACAAACGGGTGGAAATATCTTAATACCCTCAACTTAAAGGCATTATTTGAGTAAAATCACAAGCAAAGAATAATTGCTCAAGCTCTTCTCATTACTCTAGAGCCTAAGAATAAACTAAAAACCCAATTTTGACAAAAGTTGCTAGTGGGCTAGCAGTTAACTGCTAGAGCAATACACTCTGCTTTTCAAAGTATAACTCACTGCTATAACCAAAATGCCGAACAATTATAGCAAAACACAGCCACAACAATTTGACTAACGGACTCACTTCTGAACCTCTTGCGTTGTCAGGGCTTTTTCTTGTATTAGTGAGTTAATTTTCCCCCCTTCCCTTCAAATAAACATTTACTGAATGCCTAATTGGTGGCAGGCCTTATGCTAGAGAAACAAAGATTAATAGATGCCAGACCAGGAACGTAAGGACTGACTGCTTCCTGTCCCCTGCCCCTTTCTCTCTGAGTCTCCTAAGCAATCATTTCACAGAACCAAAACATATTTTATTATTAGTTCCCAAAACTGGTTAAGTGTTCTGAATTTAACTCTCAAAAAAAAAAAAAATACTCAGGTTCCTTTTTCTTAACAGCAGAGCTCTCATTTTTCTTTTTCTTCTGTGGATCAGAGGTTTGCTATTAGAGAATGGTTTCCTATATTCATTGTACTTTGGTATTTGCCCATCTCTCTACTCGGTCATCTTTTTCAATTTACATGTTAATGTCTCACTGTTTCTACTTCACTGCTTTCCATTCTGTGAAGGTCTTCATTGTTGACTAACCCTGAGAGGGAATTTCTTAAATAATGTTTCCTGCTGACATCACTGAACTCTGCAATCTTTGAATTTTGTTAAAACAATAATAAGATCCAGGTTAGAGATACCCTACTGGACTGTCAGGTCTTCCTGGCTGGTCTCTCATTTGCCTACAAAGACAAGCTTCCTGTGAGGCAATTGTGATCAGCAGAAACTGAACTGAGGGTAACAAGCACTTTCTTGACCAACAGGTTTTTCCCCTTTTCTCAACTAATTCAATGAACAACAATACAACTCAGGAGGAAATCTTGTAGGATAGTCACCACTTATTCTGTTAAAGGTCAAAATCACCAGCTTTGCTAAAACAAGAATAAGAATTTGAAAATCCTAATTTCCTTGGTGAAACTAAATTGATCAAACATAAATCACAGTGCTCAATGTTAATATGAACAATTACCAGTCTCTTTCTACCAGGATACCTAAAACAGGGTTAAGTGGGTTCTCTCCACAGGTAGAGTACAAGTCTAATTATGGCTAATTGGTAGTTCTTAGTAATTGTAACAGTACTTCCCAGATTTCCAAGACAGTACTTATTCTGTATGATTTCATCATCTCCTCCAAAGATGCCTCGTTAAATATATGGCTAAAAGCAACTGAATTTTAGGCCTCTGTAAAGCTTCACAATTAAATACACACACAAATCAGGGGGGAAAATTTAAAACCTTCCTCACATCATCTGTCTTGATTTTGCTTTACAATATATGGTCCCTGTACTTGTGGGGAGAGTTAGCTTGGCAGGTAGTTGCTGAGAGACAAGTCTTTGCAAGGTCCTTTCACATGCATCTCTCATAATCCTCCCAGCAGCAATACCTACATTTTCTTATTTTTATACATAATGAAATCATACCAGAGTTTAAACGTTAACGTTCTTAAGGTCACACAGCCAGCAAGTGACAGCTAAGATACAAACTCAGGTGTTTCACTCTAGAGTCCACGCCCTTTATGCTAAATCACGCTTCTCTAAGGTCACAGGATCCTTAGAACTTATCGACTGTTTGGCAAGTTCACATCAACAGATATAAAAGGAGTTTGGTTTTCTCAGTCCTTCTATCAACCACTCTCTAGGATGTATATAAATCAATCTGTATGTGTATAAAAGTCTGTAAATAATGGTTAAAATGTCTATGAATGTCTGTGTACCACATCCCACCTTCCTTTTCCCCTTAGCAGTCTTTCTCGTCTATCCATCTCCACCTTTGTCTTAAGATTATCAAAAGGAAATCTTTTTTTTTTTTTTTTTTTTTTTTTTTGCGGTACGCGGGCCTCTCACTGTTGCGGCCTCTCCCGTCGCAGAGCACAGGCTCCGGACGCGCACGCTCAGCGGCCACAGCTCACGGTCCCAGCCGCTCTGCGGCATGTGGGATCCTCCCGGACCGGGGCACGAACCCGTGTCCCCTGCATCGGCAGGCGGACTCTCAACCACTGCGCCACCAGGGAAGCACCAAAAGGAAATCTTAAAAAGTTTTCACAGCATGGAAAAAAAACTGACGTTAATTTAAATCAATACCTACTGCACACCCAAGTGTGAAGTGTAGTGAAGGATTCAAAGGACAATCAGATACAGCCTCTGGAAGAGAAGCTTAGGCATGATCAAACTTTTATGATACACAGGAAGGTCTGATAAGTCCCATAAGAGTTAGGAACAAATTATCATAAGAACTAGTGATATAGGTGAGAATTTCCAGAAAAGAAGATGGCTAAGATACAGGCAGACAGCAATAATACATGCAATCAACAGGAAAGTTCAACTCAACATTTACTGAACACCTACTACAAGAGGCACTGTGAGGAGTTTATCATTTAATAGGGGACACAAACAGGAAACTATAATACAAGCCCAGAAGATGTTCACTGCCACAAGATAAAGTGTCAGAACTCATTCATTTAACGACGATTATCATATAGGCAGTGCTACAGATAAAAAACCAAAATGGTATCTGCCACCATAATATAAACTGACATCAAAAAGAGAAGGCATCTAAACTGTGTTCTGAGGGGATAGTACTTTATCAGCATAGGTGGAAGAGAGGATTGTTGAGATCTGACCTAAAGCAATTTGGCCAGAGCACCAACTATTAGGTCCTTCCCATAAACATCCGTAGCCTTAAATACATGGGTTTAGGTCAGTTCATATCAGTGCTGACAAAGGAAACAGTGAGCAGAATCTGAAGAACCACAGATCCCCACGCTTTGGCTGGAATATAGAATAAGTGAGGAATGTGAGAAGAAAAAGCTGGAGAGAGGCTGGAATTTGAATTACTAGGACTTGAAATGCTTTCTTTCCGTTAAACTGTAAATATCACCAGATGGAAGCCAAGATCCCAGGTACCTCACAGCACAGAAAAGTTTGTTTCTAGAATTCATAGAACCAAAGAGTACTACTCAGAGAAATACATGTGCTGTCCTGTAAACCTATGTAATGGGTTAGCGATTCTTCTGTGCTATACAGAACTCGCAGTTTTCAGGGGACAGCAGTCAGGGGCCAAAGAGTGGCAAGACTTGTGAGCAGGATTATGTTTATCCTTGTCAAATCTGAAAGGACATCTAACCTACTCCAAAATCAGGAGTAAAAATTGATAATATTTGAGCCACAGCCTCTTGAGGCAGGTCAGTGAGGTCTATGCATATGCACGTGATTTATTTCATTTGGACCCTACTTAAACTTCTGTCTACTTTATCTGCATTTGGTAAATCAACACATGGCTAGTGGCAGATGAGGGTAAGTGACGGTGACAAAGTAAGACCCAATTTCTTAAAGGAGTCACTAAACAATCCCACTTATTCCACTCAGAAAGCCAATGACAAGGCGGGTGGGGGGACACAAAAAGATAAAAAGATAAATATTTCTAATAACGTCACTTAGTTTCTTTCATCTCCTTGGCCTTGTGGCCTGTTTGTACTTCAATAGCTCTAAAAATAGATTTGATATTACAGCTTCTTAATAAGATCCAATATATTTTACCTGTATCACTACATTCGACAAGTAATATAGCCATTTAGAGATAACACAGAGGGGAATGACTCACTTAAGGTCACTTAGCAAAGAGGCGAACCATTCAGAGGCTAACAACAGAGTATAAACTACCCATTACTTGTGTAAAGGGGGGAAGGGGTACGCTCACACCCACAGAGGAAGCAGGATTATCTTTCCCAAACTTTTAACATTAACTTCTGCTATCTTCTAATAGGAAAGACTAACCATCTTTTTCCAATTAGCAGCTATGTGAGTGCTTTCTAGTAATAAGTGCCTGAACATAAACTCATACTACTTCTAACTCAAGTGTTAAATATCATGTGATACACAATGCACAGGTTTCATTCTTTCTGGTGAAGTCCACCACACTAGACAAAGTCTGGTGAACTTTTGTATATTTCCAAATGGATTACTACTTTTCTACCTCATTAATAATAAAGCTAATTTTACCAAAGTCAGAAGTTTGAAAAACAGTCCCACAAACTAGGAACAGTACTGGGCCCACATCAAGCCATGAAAGCCATTTAGTGGTTAAATTATTCACTATCAGCAATCGTAAATTCAGTTGGCTCGATGAAGAGTTTATAGCCTATATTAAAGACTGAATCCTACGAGGTAGGTCAGCTGCAGAAGCACTTTTTGTGGACCTGGCCACAGGCAGGGGTAGGAGTCACAATGGGGGTTATATTTTGAAGATTTAATTATTCTGCTATCACCAGTTTTACTTCCTAGTAAACTAAAAAACTGCAAGAAAAAAAGAAAGAATCAAAATCAAAGAAAGTAGAGGAATGAAGATTAAGAAATTGGTGAAACCCAAGAACTGTTTCCTTTCTTTGAAACAGCAAGCTCTGGAATATCAAATGAAAGTTATCCTGTTAACCATTAAGTACCGAACTGGTACAGGCAGCACAATCACAAATATTTGAGTACTGAAGCTGACTCATAAAATTCTAAAAATATTTCATGCTTTAGGCTTTCAAAATACCATCAGTTTAACCCCTCCCCCTCCTTTCATCATGTTATTTTGAAATGTAAATGTTTTTAACCTAGTTCTGCAAACTCTAATTAAAACGCAGTGAATACAGAAAAGCCACATTCAATTAGATTTCAAGGCATTATCATTCCTACATCTGATCCTGGATTTAGTAAATCAGTTGTTAAGTACCTGTGCTATCAACTACACTAAAATAAATACATATATGTTTAGGAAAAGAGTTGCCTAAGAGTCTTAACTGCTTAACTGGTAGCCCTTTGAGGGAATATAAAAATCCGTTTATAAAAAGCCATTGTAAAATTGATCTAGAGAACTACTTTGTTAAATTTTCTAAGAATCCCAGTTTATAACGTCCTTGAAAAGGCTGAAATATCTTTTCAGGTCACAGACAAGTACAATCATGTAAAATCAAAACTTATGAGCACTGGATGCTAGTATATTTAGGCCAGAAATTTTTTTCTACATCCACTCAAAGACATTAAATGGATTACACTGTACTTACTCTAATTCTTTTGCAAACAAATACTATTTATTTATTTAGGCCACACGGTGCAGTTTGTGGGATCTTAGTTCCCTGACCAGGGATCAAACCAGGGCCCTCGGCAGTGAAAGCACTGAGTCCTAACCACTGGACCACCAGGGAAGTCCCTAGTTATTTTTTAAATGAATGGAAATGGAAGGAGCACTGAACAGCCAATTTCAAAGAGGTACCAAGTTACAATTTTTTGCTATGCAGTACTCCTCCTGTTGTAAGTACATGTATTATACACACATAAGAATATGTACTATGTATGTAACTCCAATTAAGATATTTTACCAAAATAACCCCATACAAAATTTGAAGAATATCAAAGGCTTGACCTCAAAAGTTTGATAAATTGTACTGAAAGGAAAAATTACTTAATAAATGAACATCAAAAACTCATAAGTATCAGTATCCCTTAGAAAGCAGCCATACGTGCACATACACACACACACACACACACACACACACACACACACACACACATCAGAAACTACCAGAGCTTTTTTTCCCTCTAGTTTTCAAAACTGCTGGAGAAGTCTAGTGAATTATGCAAAGGACAGCAAATATTAAGCTGCCTCTGTATTTATGCTACTGTACTTCCATTTTTAAAACATGCATCTCAACTCCCCAGATACCATCATCCACAGAAACCATGCAGCTATCCAACAGACTTTCAGTGTCACCATTTATTATTTATAGCATTAAATGGGGGAAGTGGCTCTGATGTCACCGACCCTACCCAGTGGAATCACTGACTCAATAAACATTTTCACACTGGAGAAAATCTGGCTAGGAAAACATTTTGCTGTGTTAAGTAGAGTCTTTCACCTTTCCTCTCAACCCTGGGGTAGAAGTTGTTACTGTGTTAGGAGAGATACAAAGAAACTGTCAAGGTTTCCACAGGAGGAAAACCTGAGCATGTCCGTTTGCTGAGGCAAAGACTTCCCCCTCCCAACTCTCCGGAGCCCAGTTTGATTTCCCTAACGCTCAAATTGCCATATTTTACTTCTTCCACCAAATCATCCACCAAGTAGGAAATTCTTCATTTCTACTAGCCACTCTCTCGTGGTCCTGTTTCTAAAAACCCGTTCTGACTCAAAGTCCTAAGGCGGAAGGGGGCTGGGGTGTTCGCGGGGCCAGGAAGTTTGGCCTAGCTACCAAAGGTTTCTAACAGAAGAGTGATCGCCGCCCCAGGGCCCTAGGACACCCCCCCTCCCCCTTTTTCTAGAAGAAAGAACTGGCGGCAGTGACGAGGACAACCCCTCCCCCCTCCTCCCCAATTTCCCAAAGCAGCTTTGGAAAACGTGAAGTTACAGTTTCTCTTTCCTGGGAGATGGAATCCAGAGTACCTGGGGCCTTGCTATGCAAACATCCCTCTCGGCCGAGTAAGAAACCCTTTGTCCGAGAAGCCGGACACCACAGGGGGCCGGGAAAGAGGCCCCTTATCGGCCACATCTTCAAATCCAAGAGCTCTCCACCTCCACCCCTGTAGGGCCTGTGCCGGCATCCTCACAGCCCTAGGTTGAAGACAGGGTGCTGGGACCCCTTGTAGGACGCGGAGGCCGAGGCCCTAACCGATCTTCTCGGTACCCTCTCCCATCAGCATCTCACTCGGCCTGAGTGGGGCTTGCAAGAGCGATGCAGGCCTGGACCGGAGAAACAGAGAAAAAAAGAAAGAAAGAAAAAAATCCCTTCTAAGGGGGGAATGAGATGCTAGAGCTAGTGCGAGCTAAGGCCACAGCATAAGCGAGCGAGGGTCGTTCGAGACATGGGCCAAGAGACAGGAGGAAGGGAGGGAGGAAAAACGAGGGGGAGGGAGGAAAAACGAGGGGCATGGAGGGGGCCGGGCCAGGTCCGGCCTGAAATCTCGAGGGATCCGGAGAAACCGCGCCGGGCCGGAGGCCAGGGAAGGCGGGGGGCCCAGGTCCCGGCCGAGGCAGCGAAGAAGGGTCAGGGCCGACCTCGCGCGGGAGGTGGGCAGGCCCGCCCGGAGCCGGACGGACGGAAGAACGGACGGTCCAACGGCCCGCACTCACCATGAGCTCGATGGTCTTGTCCTCAATCACCGAATCGGGCTCCATGGCGGCCCCGGCGGCCCCGCCTCGCTCTCCCCGCGCAGCAGCGAACAGCCCGGGCGGAGGAGGCGACGGCGGAGGCGGCAGAGGCGGAGGCGGTTATCGCACCCACTCTAGCTGCCAGCCCGCCCGGGCCGCCGGCAGCTCCGCCCTCCCCCTCGGCGAACGCAGTACGCAGAGCTAGGACTACAGCTCCCAGCAGGCGCCGCAGGCCCTGTAGAGCGTTGTGGGAACGAGAAGCCGACACCAGGCCAATCTCTCCTGACAGCTCGAAGCTGAATTCTGAGCCGAAAGTAGCACTGGACTGTGAATGCGAGACGTGCAGACCTAAAGAATTAAGGGGTGCCTCAAGGTGGGGCCTCGGGAGCGATACGACTACATGTCCCAGAAAGCCCTGCGCTCGGGTTCTCTTTCCGGCTAGTTTCTCCTGACTTCCTGGCAGCCCAAGGCTACCCAGACCCGGACGGAAACTCGGAGGCAACTCTTCGCTTGACAGATATCCTGCGTGCGCGACTGATTTCCGCACATGCGCGGTCGGTGTCTGCGGGGCCCAGGACGCCTAGGTAGCGGAGCGGCTGGTGCGCTGTCGTCTATGGTAGAGTGAGGTGTCGGCGACAGGTGGGTTCTAGATACTTTCGGAGGGGATGGTTTTGGGGCTCAGGTGTGGGAGGGGGCCAGCGAAGGAGAGCAGTTCGGGCAAAGCTCTGAGAGTATGGGCGTCCCGGGAGGGAGGGGTTTGGAAATTTAGTTGGGGAAGAGGTTTATGGTCTGTATGCACCACGTACTGGGAGGAGCTGAGAGGTGAAAGGGAGCCTGTGTATATTGAGCTCCTCTTATTCATTTGTTCAGAAAATGTGTTTTTAAACTTCCAGCCTCTGCCGGGTACCAGTCTAGGCACTGGGAATCAGCTCTGAACCTTACAGACAAGGGCTCTCTTCTTATGGAGCTTAATTCTAGTGGGGGTTGGCGGGGAGAAGACAGGCATTAACCACAAGAGTGATAGGTGCTAAGAAGGAACACAGCTGGAGATCTGGAGACTCCTTCTGGTGAATTCTGCCTCCAGCGCTATGTGAACTTTGTCAGGTCTGTCAGTACCCTCTAACCAAAGACGACCAGGGGGCACACGGATAGTTGAACAAGTTGGGTTTCTGACTGGTTGCAGGAAGGGAGATCACACACTATGAAGAACTGTGGGGCATCTCAGTAGGAGTTGTCATTTGGAAGCGAGGCTTTACTCTGGATAAGATGCTGTCAGGAAGTGGGGGTGATTCTGTGATTGGGTATCTCGACAAATCTTACCTAGAAGGAAGGAATGCTAGACTGAGGCTGAAGGTCTAATTGGTAGAGAAGCAGGAGTCCATCATTAGCCAGGATGGGGGATGTTTGGTCATTTTTTATGGTTTGGGCAATATCATGTTTTATCTGTGTTCAAATGTAATTAAGGAGCAGTCTTGCTTTTATATTGAACTATCATGGTCACAGAATGGCTTCATCTAACGTTTATGTTCCGTGAAATTTATGTTCAACAGGGGAACACAAGGCCTAGCTAAGAGGGCCAGGCTATCATCTAGTAACATTACTGCCTGTCTGATTGTATCACGCCAGCTTCCAAATGTCTGCTTTTCTTCCTCAAGTGTTTTGCATTCTCTGCACCTGTAAAGTGAAGGGACAAGACCTAGAAATCTTTCCATTTCCAAGGACCAAGTTATTACAGTAATTTGTATGCATGCAGGACACAGTGTAAATTCCGAGTACGTAGAGTTTTAAGTTTTTTAGTCCTAATCTGATGCTTTCCACCAGAGGAATCGAAAGAAAAGCAATAGGAAGAAAGAGCACAGAACTGGAAAGTTATTGCCACTAATTTGCTGTCTGAATTTCACCATATCCTTTTGCTTGTCTGGGCCTTGAGACATTCATTAGTAAAATAAAGGGGCTGAAATAAATGACCTCTGTTTCAGTTACCTATTGCATCATAATAAACCACCTCCAAGGCTTAGTAGCTTAAAATACCAGTGCTTTATTATTCTTTACAATTGTGTGGGTTAACTGGACTCAGCTGGGCCCACATAGTATAAGCTGAAGTTACTTATGGGATTACGATCAGCTGGGAGCTCATCAAAACGGGTTATCCTCGAGGGCCTCTCTCTTTACCTCGTTTCTTACCATTCAGGCTTCTGCACGGTGACTAGCTTCCAAGAGGACAAGCCCCAGTGAACAAAGGCTTGTCAAGCCTTTGGTTGCACCCAACTTGCTAATGTCCCGTTGGCTAAAACAAGCCATATGGCAAAGCCCAGAGTCAGTGTGGGAAGGGACTATGCAAGGTTGTGAATACAGAGACATGGTTCGTTGGGGGCCACTAACGTAACAGCCTATCAAGACCTCTAAAGTGTCAGCACTTGCCATGGACCTAGCACATAGGGCTAGGGTAGGAGTCACAAGCTGAGTATGAACCCCCAGTATGTCTGTGTATCCTGCACTGTCTTTTTTATTGTTTCAAAATTCAACAGTCTCACAATTTAAAATCCAAATTTCTAATTTCTCTTGAACAATTAGACTATCTTGCTGTACTGGATCTGCATGGCAACAGTATGCAGAGGTTAAGTAGCAATTACCTTCTTTATATGAGGCATTTACTCTATAGATTGCCAGTGTTACCACTGCTCCCTGTTGCCTTATATCTGCAAGCTTTACTCATTTAAGTTGTATGCTTAACCCATATAGATATTTGAGTTTGCAACCCTTGACATTGGAACTGTAATGGAGATAACTCAAGGTTTCTCTCCTTTTATTAAAACCATATCCCACCTTAAGAGGTAAAAAAAATACTGATATTATTGGGTCAAATTCCAGGAGCTCAGTAAGATGAAAAAGGTATGTATATGATAGAAGTCATTCCCAAGCTGTTTTAAGAGGCAAACCGAGCCTAGGCTTATCACTTTGCTCTCTCCTCTTCTCAAACAAGAACTCAAACCTTCGGGTGTTTTTATTGCTTTAGGCTTGATGCTGACTGGCGATTAGATTTGGTCATAGATAAAGGCAGAAGACCTTGAGGCATATTTTCCCCCCAGTTTTTCAGATAGATCTGCACTGGGGTTTATATGACATGCTAACAGCAAACTGGTACAGGTCCACAATCCCTTAACCAAAACCCCGAGGTCCAGATATGCTTCAGAATTCAGAATTGTTCAGATTGTATAAAGGTAGTATGATGTAAATACTGTGTATATAATGGAACACTCCCACTGGGGTCTAAGACAGCATTTCATAATGAAATACATTTATTTTTCTGCAGCAGAGCATATGGGTGCCTGTTATCAATTTATAGCCTCTCAGTTCCAAATCCAGCCTTCTTTTCCATGCTTTGAAATACTGGAGTGGGACCCTGTAAATATTTCTCCCCTGCCAGCTGGCACAGTGCTTAACTTTGTCAATAGAGAGCCCTAGAGGAGAACAGCCAAAGGGTCTTCTCTTCCTTGTTCCAGAATACTTTCTTTTCCTTCTTGCCTTTGTGGCACACAGTAGCAGATGGTTTGCAGAACCGTATCCCTCTCTCTACACACACACACGTGGCTAGAACATCCAGAGAGTGCTTCCCAGTGAGTTCAGTGGCACCTTAGCGGGCAGTTTCCTGCTTTCCAGCCCCAGCCTGTAGCCCCTCAGCAACATCATCCAATGGGCCATAACTATCCTCTCTCTAGTGAGATCTGAATCTCATCGTAGCAGTGGGGGTGGGAGGGTTCTTCCGAGTTTGTTCCTTCCTTGAGTACTCTGCCTCAGCCCTAAAGGTAGTAGCTTCTCCCTATAACTGCTATTTCTGTATTCTTTAGAGTTGTCTTTACCCCCTTAGTACTTAATACCCTGTTACTAGTTAATAATTTTTTGTATTAAATTGTCACAAAAGAGAGTGTGGCAGATGTGAGGGTGTGTGACTTCCAAGACTAGATTGTAAGGGTGGCGCGTTCCTCCTTGCTCTTTCTCTCTTGGGTTACTCACTCTGGAGGAAGCAAGCTGCCGTGTCATGATGACACTTAAGCAGTCCTATGGGATGTCCATGTGGTAAGGAACTGAGGCCACCTGCTAACAACCAGCACTAACTTTCCAGACCTGTGAGTGAGCCATCTTGGAAGCCATCTCCTCCTGCCCCATTTAATCCTTCGGATGACTAGCCCCATTCAAATCTTGAACTCATGAGAGACCCTGAACCAGGACTACCCATCCAAGCCATTCTTGGACCCCTGCCCCACAGAGGCTGTGTGAGATAATAAATGTTCATTACTTTTAAGGTGCTAAATTTTGAGATAATTTGTTATGCAGCAACAGATAACTAACAGAGGTACCCACCAAAAAAGAGCTCGTTCAAAATACTGAACTCAGTTCTCTCTTTCTTTGGGGGGGGCGGGGATCCTAGTTCCCCAACCAGGGATCGAAATTGTGCCCCCTTGGAAGCACAGAGCCTTATCCAGTGGACCACTAGGGAAGTCATGAACTCAGTTCTTTTTTTTTTTTTTTAATTTAATTTATTTATTTTTGGCGGCGTTGGGTCTTCGTTGCTACACATGGGCTTTCTGTAGTTTTGGTGAAAGGGGGCTACTCCTTGTTGCGGTGCGCAGGCTCCTCATTGTGGTGGCGTCTCGTTGCAGAGCACAGGCTCTAGGTGCACGGGCTTCAGTAGTTGTGGCACACGGGCTCAGTAGTTTTGGCTCACGAGCTCTAGAGCGCAGGCTTAGTAGTTACGGCATACAGGCTTAGTTGCTCCGCAGCGTGTGGGATCTTCCCGGACCAGGGCTCGAACCCGTGTCCTCTGCATTGGCAGGCGGATTCTTAACCACTGCACCACCAGGGAGGTCCCTCAGTTCTCTTTTAATCAAGGCACTTTTAATCAAGGCACCTAAACCCTTGGTAGGGCTTTTTGTCTTTCCCTTTCTTACAAATACTTTTTCAGGTAAAGGGTGACATTTTTTTTTTTTGGCTGTGTCGGTCTTAGTTGCAGCATGCAGGCTCTTCGTTGCGGCATGTGGGTTTCTCTCTAGTTGTGGCGCGTAGGCTCCAGAGCGCGTAGGCTCTGTAGTTTGCAGCACATGGGCGTGGCATGTGGGATCTTAGTTCCCCAGCCAGGGATCAAACCCCTGTTCCCTGCTTTGGAAGGCAGATTCTTTACCACTGGACCACCAGGGAAGTCCCAAGGGTGGCATTTGAAAAGGGTATATTTTGACCTGTGCTGGGTTTTCTGAATTCAAATACATTGTAGAGAAGGGTAGTGCAGTGAAATTTTGACTTAACTCATTCCCAACTAACGTAAAGGACAAAATTCTCTTGAAGGAGAATCTTGTGAAACCAAAGGAAAGAGAATGTTGGGAAGAAGTATTGAAGGTAGCAGCTCCCTGTTTTATCCACATGGTAAGGTTCCATGCCTTATCCATCTATAGAATCTAGAAAAGAAGATAGTTATCATGAAATACATATGAGCACGTTTATTTGAACTGAAAAACAAAAGCCAGACTTTTTCTGAGAGTCTAACTTGGCTGACTGGTTTGATAGGTGGCATAACAGTAATAGATGTTAGATGAGGTGAATCTTTAGTTCTATAATTTTTAGGAAAATACATTTAAAGCACATGAGGAAAAACATTTCATCAATTAATGTATTGGCAAACATGTATTAAAATTAATATTTGTATCTTCCCAATGCTTTTTTGTTTCTTTAACTTATCAGGTCACTTAAGACCACCAAGTGAAAGAGTAAAAAAAGGTTGTATTAGAATAGAATACACTGTGCCACCATGACAAATTAACTCTCTGTATATTCAGAATTCAGTCAGAGAAGCAGAACCACTAAGGGTGTTACTAAGGGGCTTTTTTTTTTTTTTTTTTAACAAGAAGTTGACCTCATGTAATTGTCCAAGCAATCTGTAAGGTTGCAATCTTCACAGTCGATGCTGGATCTTCAAGTCCACGGGGAAGGCAGTCAGGACGAGAAGATGGATGTAAGGTGGGGGAGAGCAGGCATAAGCCAAACTGGAGTCCATGAGGACAGATGAAACCTGTGTCAGTTCTTATTGCCCCTGACCTTGGTGATATGGATGTCCTGCAGAGGCTGGAGCCCTTTGCCAGAGAACTGAACACACACAGGCCTGCCCAGGAATTAGAGAAGCTGAAAGAGGCTTTAGGGGAAGGTGGAGTGATTGCAGGCAGGGCCTTTCCTCACGCCAAGGAGATGAGTGAGCAAGCAGATCGGTGACAATGTATATGGGTTGCAAAATGACTACAGTTTCACTTCCACCTTCCAAATCCCTACACCAGACTGTCTGGTGGCCCACCCTGATCAGAAACGTAGGTGAACAGAATTCTGGGAAATGTAGTTTAGCTTAGTCAAGTTGACATATTACTAAGTGTCCACACCCTGGAAACGTAGTGACTTTATATACATGTCTTGTTCATACAAGGTCTAATGGAGTCAGCTAGCCCTCCATCTTATAGTTTTCATGGTCTCCAGTATTGCTGGGGCAGAGGGGAAGCTCACCAGCATACTCAGAAGCACATTATTCCTGCTCACTATTCATTGGTCAGTGCCTAATCACGAGGCCCTAAGAAACTGCAAGGGAGGCTGAATTTGGTGAACACAAAGGAATTTTGGTACATGATGTGTGCTATACCAGTAAAATTCATATTCATTTAATAAATCTTGGTAAAGACTTTTTGGTATATTTCCCAGAAATTGAGAAAGTGAATTTCTCCAGTGAATATACAAAAAAATCATTTTACTAGTCAGGTGGTTTCCAAAACTTTGCTTTCAAAAAAACTGAAGGAAGATTGAATTGAATTTTAATGATAACTTAAAATAATTTTGCTAACAGACCACTATGTAATATTTGACATAATAACTTGGAAATAATCTTCAGAGTTGCATACCATTGCTATGAGAAATGTTCATTCTTATATGAACAAGTCTTAGTACTGACCATGGGCACTGGTTCCTCATTCATGTCTGAAAAAGTAAGTGCGGGGGCCAAAGGCTGAGTGGGGACAGCCTGTGGCCACAGAGGGGACATACCTGTCTTGGGAAGGGCTCATACTTCCCAAGTTCTGAGGGGCAAAGATGCATGGTTTGTGGGGACCAGCTGTAGATACCACAAAAAGATTGTTTTGAAATAGTTGTTGACCAAGAGGACCATCTGGAGGGTCAGGATGGTCTCAACAGGCATGCCTTGTTGAGAGTATACCACAGGAAGCCCTAGATTAAGAGGAGGGGGATTTCAGGTAGCTAGCCAGAGGAGGTGGTATCTCTCATCTGAGAATAACAACCCCAAAAAGTGCCCCAGGAGAGCACTTTGACATGAAATACCTAGGACATACATGTACCACATTATAACTGGGCAAGTCAAGACATCTTTTCCCCTACCTCAGCTTGGGTTCCCCAGAAGCAGACCCTGAGTCGAGGATACTGTAAAGGGCTTTATTAAGAAGTGCTCCCAGGAGAAACCTGTTAGAGAGTGAGGAAAGCAAAAAAGGGAAGTTGTGCTCTCAGGCAGAGTTCCACAGAGAGGAGTTTGAGCTGCAGGCTGATCCTGTGTGGTGCTCCAGAATGTCAGTTACTCCTCAGAGTTTGTCCTGACTTGAGGGGTGAGAGCTTGGCTTTCCTGGTCCTAGATCAGTCAGTCTGCCCCCAGGCACTTCTGACTGTGCAAAGCATCACCAGCAGGAGGACCGTCCTCCAAAGAGTAGTTGGTGTGGGCCTTTAGAAAGGAAAGCACACGGAAGCCAGGAGAGGAGGTTAAAGGAATCTAGGTTTGAACACGCACCGTCTGCTACAGATCATCCTGCAGACTGCTCAGATCTACTTGTAATATTTTACATTAAGTTCACCTCGTCCCAACTGCTTCAAGATTGGGATTGGTCGCAATGTCTAGGAGAAAATTTAGAAGAAGAATGTTAGAGGGATGAGCAACAGCCCCCTCTGCTGCAGTTGTTGCCAAGACTGTAAATTTGTCATCTTCCTTTCTCTGTGTCCTAGATTTCCTCCTTTACCCTTGACTGTAATGCTTCTGCTGTTGTAGGTGGCTTGCATTGAAGGGTGTCCCAGACCTTCGTCCCTGAGAGGTCTGAGGCCCTGGATACCCATGCCTTTATGAAGCTGAGATTGCTGTGATTGGCCATTCACCATTACACCTGGCCTGGGAGTACAAGATCTCACTGAGCTAGTACCTCTAAGGGACCATACACAGCCCACCGTTCCCACAGGAGAACTGGACAAAGTCCTGCTCTAGCTCTTCTTTGTAATGATGTATCGCATCTACCTGGTCTTCTCTCTCTGAGTCTTCTGTTTCCATTTCTGTCTTATTTCACTTCTGCAGTCTCAGTGTATCCATATTAGTTTCCTGTGGCTATCACAACAAATGACCATAAACTTGGTGGCTTAAAACAACAGAAATTTATCCTCTCACCTTTCTGGAGACCAGAAGTCTGAAATCAAGGTGTGGGCAGGACCATATTCCCTCAGAGTAAGAGTTCTTTATATATTTTAGATATTAATTTCTTATCAAATATATAATTTTAAAATATTTTCTCCAATATTTTCACTCTGTTGATAGTATCCTTTGATGCACAAAAGTTATAAATTTTTATGTAAATATTTTTCTTTTGTTGCCTGTACTTTGGGTGTCATAGCCAAGACATTACTGCCAAATCCAATCTCATGAAGCTTTTTCCCTGTTTCCTTATAGGAGTTGTATAGTTTTAGCTCTTAAATTTAGGTCTTTGATCTGTTTTGAGTTCATTTTTGTGTATGGTGTGAGGTAAGGGTCCAACCTCATTCTTTTGCCTTTTTTACCTCTTCCAGTTTCTGATTGTTCCTTGTTCCTTTTCTTGTGGCAGCGTAATTCCAGTTTCTATCTCTGTCTTCACATGGCCTTCTTCTCTTTGTCTCTGTGTTTCTTCTCTGTGTCTGTATCTTGTAAGAAACCCATCATTGGCCCACCCTAATCCAAGGTGATCTTAGCTTGAGATCTTTAATTTAATTGCATCTACAAAGACACAATTCCAAATAAGGTCACATTGTGAGATTCTGGGTAGGAATATTTTGGGGAGGCCACTCTTCAACCCACTACAATGTCCATTCTAATCTCCTTTGCTCTAAGCAATTTTATTACGAATCCTTTTGTTCCTTTTCCTTAGAACAATCTTTAGCATCCTCTGCCACATCCCACTTAAAGCACTCCACTCAACCCAGTGAGCACCAAGTCCTGATCTATTGGCTTTTTAGCTATATCTGTTCATTATTTTCTTAGTGGTTGTTCCAGGGATTGCAATATACCTCCTTAACTTTTCAGTTTACTTAGAATTAATATTTTAACACTTCACCTAAAATACAGAAACCTGGCAACTGTACGGATCCATTTATCCCTTCCCATCTTTTATGCCACAGATGTCATAGGTATTAGGTCTACATACATTATAAACCTCACAAGGCAAAGCTATACATTTTGCTTTAAGCAGTATTATGTATTTCTTTTAAAGTCAGAGGGAAGAAAATAGTCTTTTATGTGTTACCCAGTTATTTACCATTTGTGATTCTCTTTATTCTTTCCTGCATATCCAGTTTTCCATCTGGTATCATTTCCTTTCAGTCTGAAGACTTCCTTTACCATTTTTTGCAGTACCTCCCTGCTGACAATGAATTCTTTTGGTTTTTCTTTTATCTGAAAATGACTTTATTCATCATTTCTTGAAGGATATTTTAGCTAGATTTAGAATTCTAGGTTAAGAGGTTCTTCTTTCCACCCTTAAAGATGTTGGTCTTTTATTATATTAGGTTCCTGGGGCTCCTATAACAAATGACCACAAACTTCAAGACTTAGAGCAACAGAAATTTATTCTTTCACAGTTTTGAAGGCCAGAAGTTCAAAATCAAGGTGTGAGCAGGCCACACTCCCTCCAAAGGCTCTAGAGAAGCATCCTTCTGTGCCTCTCCTAGCTTCTGGTTCTTCCAGGCATTGTTTGGCTTGTAGTTTCATAACTCCAATCTCTGCTTCCCTCTTTACATGGCCTTCTGTGTTTCTGCTCTTCTTATAAGGACACTTGTCATTGGATTTAGGTCCCACCTGGTTAATCCACAGTGATCTCATCTCAAAATCCTTAATTGTATCTGTAAAGACCCTTTTCCAAATAAGTTCACATTCGCAAGTACCCAGGGGTTAGGACTTAGACACATTTTTTTTAACTGAGATATGGTAACATATAAAATATATTAGTTTCAGGTTTACAACATAATAATTCAATGTTTGTATTTATTGCAGAATGATCACCAGAGTAAGACTAGTTAAGCCACACATAATTACAATTTTTTTCTTGTGACGAGAGTTTTTAAGATCTACTCTCTTAGCAACTTTCAGATACACAATACAATTATAGTCACCATGCTGTATGTTATATCTCATGATTTATTTTATAGCTGGAAGTTTCTACCTCTTGCCTATCTTCACCCCATTTTGCCTGTCCTTCAACCCCTGCCTCTGGCAACTGCCAGTCTGTTCTCTGTATCTTGCATTCAGTTCTTTGTCATTTTTTAGATTCCACATGATTATATGATATTTGTCTTTCTCTGTCTGACTTATATCAGTTAGCATAATGCCTTCAGGGTCCATCCATGTTGTCACAAATGGAAGGATTTTCTCATTTTTTATGGCTGAGTAATTGTGTGTGTATGTATGTGTATGTGTGTATCAAAACTTCTTCATTCATTAATTGAAATTTAGGTTTCTCCATGTCTTGGCTATTTTTAATAATGCTACTATGAACATTGGGGTGCAGATGTCTTTTTTAGTTAGTGTTTTTGTTTCCTTTGGATATATTCCCAGAAGTGGAATTGCTGGATCATTGGTAGTTCAGTTTTTATTTGGGGAGGGGGGATCCTCCATACTGTTTTCCATAGTGGCTATACCAGTTTACAGTCTTGCCAGCAATACACAAAGGTTCCCATTTCTTTACATCCTCACCAGCATTTATCTCTTATCTTTTTGATGATAACAGTTCTAACAGGTGATATCTCATTGTCGTTTTTTGCCCATTTTTAATTATTTTTTTGGACATGCCACGCGGCTTGCGGGATCTTAGTTCCCCGATCAGGTATTGAACCTGGGACCTCGGCAATGAAAGTGCAGAGTCCTAACCACTGGACCTCCAGGGAATTCCCTCACCCATTTTTTAATTGGATTGTTTTATTGCTATCGAGTTATATGAGTTCTTTATTTTGGATATTTCCCTTATCAGGTAAATGGTTTACAAATTTTTTTCCCATTCTATACGTTATCTTTTCATTTTGTTGATTGTTTCTTTTGCCACGCAGAAGCTTTTTTAGTTTGATGAAGTCCCACTTGTTTGGTTTTTGTTTTGTTGATTGTGCTTTAGGTGTCGTAACCAAAAAAATCATTGCCAAGACCCATGTCAAGGAGCTTTTTCCCTGTGTTTTCTTCTAAGAGTTTTGTGGCTTCAGGTCATACGTTAAGTATTTAATCCATTTTAAGTTAATTGTTGTGAGTAGTATAACACAGGGATCTAGATTCATTCTTTTACATGTGAATTTTCCCAGCACCGTTAATTAAAAAGAATCTCTTTCCTCCATTGACTATTCCTGGCTCCTTTATCAAATATTAGTTGACTGTGTATGGTTGGGTTTATTTCTAATCTCTCAATTCTGTGCCATTGATCTATGTGTCTGTTTTTATGGCAATATCATACTGTTTTGATTACTATAGCTTTATACTATAGTTTGAAATCAGACCGTGTGATGCCTTTCATTTTGTTCTTTCTCAGGACTGCTTGACTATTTGGGGTCTTTTGTGGTTCCTTATAATTTTTTTTTCTACTTCTGTAAAAAATGCCATTGGAGGGCTTCCCTGGTGGTGCAGTGGTTGGGAGTCCACCTGCCGATGCAGGTGACATGGGTTCGTGCCCTGGTCTGGGAAGATCCCACATGCCATGGAGTGGCTGGGCCTGTGAGCCATGGCCACTGGGCCTGTGCGTCCAGAGCCTGTGCTCCCCAATGGGAGAGGCTACAACAGTGAGAGGCCCGCATACTGCAAAAAAAAAAAAGGAATCTTGATAGGGATTACATTGAATCTATAGATGACTTTTGGTAGTATGAACATTTTAACAATATTGATCTTCCAATCAGTGAACACAGGATACTGTTCCATTTATTTGTGTCGTCTTCAATTTCTTACATCAGCGTCTTGTAGTTTTCAGATTAGAGCCCTTTCATCTCCTTGGTTAAGTTTATTCTTAACTATTTTATTGTTATTGATGCCTCTGTAAATGGGATTGTTTTCTTTATTTTTCAGATAACTCCGACTTACAATGTAGAAACACCACTACTTTTAGCACATAAATTTTGTATCCTGCATCTTTACTGAATTCACTGATTGGATTTAACAGTGTTTTGGTGGAGACTTTAGGATTTTCTATATATAAAATGTCGTGTGCAGAGAGATAATTTCACTTCTTCCTTTCCGTTTCTGATAACTTTTATTTATTTTTCTTTTTTTTTTTACATCTTTATTGGAGTATAATTGCTTTACAATGGTGTGTTAGTTTCTGCTTTATAACAAAGTGAATCAGTTATACATATACATATGTTCCCATATCTCTTCCCTCTTGCGTCTCCCTTCCTCCCACCCTCCCTCTCCCACCCCTCCAGGCGGTCACAAAGAACCAAGCTGATCTCTCTGTGCTATGGGGCTGTTTCCCACTAGCTATCTACCTTACGTTTGTTAGTGTATATATGTCCATGCATCTCTCTCACCCTGTCACAGCTCACCCTTCCCCCTCCCCATGTCCTCAAGTCTGTTCTCCAGTAGGTCTGTATCTTTATTCCTTTCTTACCCCTAGGTTCTTCATGACATTTTTTCCTTAAATTCCATATATATGTGTTAGCGTACGGTATTTGTCTTTTTCTTTCTGACTTACTTCACTCTGTATGACAGACTCTAGGTCTATCCACCTCATTACAAATAGCTCAATTTCGTTTCTCTTTATGGCTGAGTAATATTCCATTGTATATATGGGCCACATCTTCTTTATCCATTCATGCGATGATGGGCACTTAGGTTGTTTCCATCTCCGGGCTATTGTAAATAGAGCTGCAATGAACATTTTGGTACATGACTCTTTGAATTTTGGTTTTCTCAGGGTATATGCCCAGTAGTGGGATTGCTGGGTCATATGGTAGTTCTATTTGTAGTTTTCCTCCCTCTGCTATATTTTGGAAGAGTTTGAGAAGGATAGGTGTTAGCTGTTCTCTAAATGTTTGATAGAATTCGCCTGTGAAGCCATCTGGTCCTGGGCTTTTGTTTGTTGGAAGATTTGTAATCACAGTTTCAATTTCAGTGCTTGTTTGGTCTGTTCATATTTTCTGTTTCTTCCTGATTCAATCTTGGCAGGTTGTGCATTTCTAAGAATTTATCCATTTCTTCCAGGTTGTCCATTTTATTGGCATAGAGTAGCTTGTAGTAATCTCTCATGATCTTTTTTATTGCTGCAGTGTCGGTTGTTACTTCTCCTTTTTCATTTCTAATTCTATTGATTTGAGTCTTCTCCCTTTTTTTCTTGATGAGTCTGTCTAATGGTTTATCTATTTTGTTTATCTTCTCAAACAACCAGCTTTTAATTTTATTGATGTTTGCTATTGTTTCCTTCATTTCTTTTTCATTTATTTCTGATCTGATTTTTATGATTTCTATCCTTCTCCTAGCTTTCGGGTTTTTTTGTTTTTCTTTCTCTAATTGCTTGAGGTGCAAGGTTAGGTTGTTTATTCGAGATGTTTCCTGCTTCTTAAGGTGGGCTTGTATTGCTATAAACTTCCCCCTTAAAACTGCTTTTGCTGCATCCCATAGGTTTTGGGTCGTCGTGTCTCCATTGTTATTTGTTTCTAGGTATTTTTTGATTTCCTCTTTGATTTCTTTAGTGATCCCTTCGTTATTAAGTAGTGTATTGTTTAGCCTCCATGTGTTTGTATGTTTTTCAGATCTTTTCCTGTAATTGATACCTAGTCTCATAGCGTTGTGGTCGGAAAAGATACTTGATACAATTTCAATTTTCTTAAATTTATCAAGGCTTGATTTGTGACCCAAGATATGATCTGTCCTGGATAATGTTCCATGAGCACTTGAGAAAAATGTGTATTCTGTTGTTTTTGGATGGAATATCCTATAAATATCAAATAAGTCCATCTTGTTTAATGTATCATTTAAAGCTTTTGTTTCCTTATTTATTTTCATTTTGGATCATCTGTCTATTTGTGAAAGTGGGGTGTTAAACTCCCCTACTGTGAATGTGTTACTGTCGATTTCCCCTTTTATGGTTGTTAGTATTTGCCTTATGTATTGAGGTGCTCCTTTGTTGGGTGCATAAATATTTACAATTGTTATATCTTCTTCTTGGATCGATCCCTTGATCATTATGTAGTGTCCTTCTTTGTGTCTTCTAATAGTCTTTATTTTAAAGTCTATTTTGTCTGATATGAGAATTGCTACTCCAGCTTTCTTTTGGTTTCCATTTGCATGGAATATCTTTTTCCATCCTCTTACTTTCAGTCTGTATATGTCTCTAGTTCTGAAGTCGGTCTCTTGTAGATAGTAAATATATGGGTCTTGTGTTTGTATCCATTTAGCCAATCTGTGTCTTTTGGTGGAAGCATTTAGTCCATTTACATTTAAGGTAATTATTGATATGTATGTTCCTATTCCCATTTTCTTAATTGTTTTGGGTTCGTTATTGTAGGTCTTTTCCTTCTCTTGTGTTTCTTACCTACAGAAGTTCCTTTAGCAGTTGTTGTAAAGCTGGTTTGGTGGTTCTGAGCTCTCTCAGCTTTTGCTTGTCTGTAAAGGTTTTAATTTCTCCATCAAATCTGAATGAGATCCTTGCTGGGTAGAGTAATCTTGGTTGCAGGTTTTTCTCCTTCATCACTTTCAATATGTCCTGCCACTCCCTTCTGGCTTGCAGAGTTTCTGCTGAAAGATCAGCTGTTAACCTTATGGGGATTCCCTTGTGTGTCATTTGTTTTTCCCCTGCTGCTTTTAATATGTTTTCTTTGTATTTAATTTTTGGCAGTTTGATTAACATGTGTCTTGGCGTATTTCTACTTGGATTTATCCTGTATGGGACTCTCTGTGCTTCCTGGACTTGATTAACTATTTCCTTTCCCATATTAGGGAAGTTTTCTACTATAATCTCTTCAAATATTTTCTCAGTCCCTTCCTTTTTCTCTTCTTCTTCTGGGACCCCTATAATTCGAATGTTGGTGCGTTTAATGTTGTTCCAGAGGTCTCTGAGACTGTCCTCAGTTCTTTTCATTCTTTATTCTGCTATGCAGTCGTTATTTCCACTATTTTATCTTTCAGGTCACTTATCCATTCTTCTTTCTCAGTTATTCTGCTATTGATGCCATATAGAGTATTTTTCATTTCATTTATTGTGTTGTTTATCGTTGTTTGTTTCATCTTTAGTTCTTCTAGGTCCTTGTTAAATGTTTCTTGCATTTTATCTATTCTACTTCCAAGATTATGGATCATCTTTACTATCATTATTCTGAGTTCTTTTTCACGTAGACTGTGTATTTCCTCTTTATTTGTTAGGTCTGGTGGGTTTTTATCTTGCTCCTTCATCCACTGTGTGTTTTTGTGTCTTCTCATTTTGCTTATCTTACTGTGTTTGGGGTCTCGTTTTTGCAGGCTGCAGGTTCGTAGTTCCCGTTGTTTTTGGTGTCTGTCCCCAGTGGCTAAGGTTGGTTTAGTAGGTTGTGTAGGCTTCCTGGTGCAGGGGACTAGTGCTGTGTTCTGGTGGATGATGCTTGATATTGTCTCTCTGGTGGACAGGTCCACGTCTGGTGGTGTGTTTTGAGGTGTCTGTGGACTTATTATGATTTTAGGCAGCCTCTCTGATAATGGGTGGTGTTGTGTTCCTGTTTTGCTAGTTGTTTGGCATAGGGTGTCCAGCACTGTAGCTTGCTGGTCGTTGAGTGAAGTTGGGTGCTGGCGTTGAGATGGAGATCTCTGGGAGATGTTCGTCATTTGATATTATGTGGAGCTCGGAGGTATCTTGTGGACCAGTGTCCTGAAGTTGGCTCTTCCACCTCAGAGGCACAGCACTGACTCCTGGCTGTAGCACCAAGAGCCTTTCATCCACAAGGCTTAGAATAAAAGGGAGAAAAAGTAGAGAGAAAGAATTAGTAGAAGTGGGAAGAAAGAAAGGAAGGAAGGAAGAAAGAAAGAAGGAAAGAAAGAAAGATAGGAAAGAGGGAGGGAGAGAGTTTCGGTGGGAGGAAGGAAGGAAGGAGGGAAGGAAGGAAAAAAAAGATAAAGTAAAATAGAATAAAATATAATAAAGTTATTAAATTAAAAATAATTATTAAGGTAAAAAAATGGACAGATAGAACCTTAGGACAAATGGTGGAAGCAAAGCTATATAGACAAAATCTCATACAGAAGCATACACATACACACTCACAAAAAGAGGAAGAGGGGAAAAAATCATAAATCTTGCTCTCAAAGTCCACCTCCTCAATTTGGGATGATTCGTTGTCTATTCATATATTCCACAGACATGAAGTTGATTGTGGAGCTTTAATTCGCTGCTCCTGAGGCTGCCTGGAGAGATTTCCCTTTCTCTTCTTTGTTCTCACAGCTCCCAGGGGCTCAGTTTTGGATTTGGCCCCGCCTCTGCGTGTAGGTTGCCGGAGGGTGTCTGTTTTTCGCTCAGAGAGGACGGGGTTAAAGGAGCCGCTGATTCAGGGGCTCTGGCTCACTCAGGCTGGGGGGTGGGGGGAGGGAGGGGCACAGAGTGCAGGGCGGGCCTGCGGTGGCAGATGCCGGCAGGACGTTGTACCAGCCTGAGGCTCGCCGTGTGTTCTCCCAGGGAAGTTGTCCCTGGGTCCTGGGAACCCGGCAGTGCCGGGCTGCACAGGCTCCCGGGAGGGGAGGTGGGGATAGTGACCTGTGCTCGCACACAGGCTCCTTGGTGGCGGCAGCAGCAGCCTTAGCGCCTCATGCCGGTCTCTGGGGGGTCCGCGCTTTTAGCCGCGGCTCGCGCCCCTCTCTGGAGCTTCTTTAAGCAGCGCTCTTAATCCCCTTTCCTTGCGCACCAGGAAACAAAGAGGGAAGAAAAAGTTTCTTGCCTCTTCGGCAGCTCCAGACCTTTTTCCGGACTCCCTCCCAGCTAGCCATGGTGCACTAACCCCTTCAGGCTGTGTTCAGGCCGCCAACCCCAGTCCTCTCCCTGCGCTCCAACCGAAGCCCGAGCCTCAGCTCGCAGCCCCGCCCGCCCCGGCGGGTGAGCAGACAAGCCTCTCGGGCTGGTGAGTGTCGGCACCGATCCTCTGTGCGGGAATCTCCCCACTTTGCCCTCCGCACCCCTGATGCTGCGCTCTCCTCCGAGGCTCCGAAGCTTCCTCCCTCCACCACCCGCAGTCTCCCCGCCCCCCCCCCCCCCCCCCCCCCCCCCCGCTAAGTGGCTTCCTAGTGTGTGGAAACCTTTCCTCCTTCACAGCTCCCTCCCACTGGTGCAGGTCCCGTCCCTATTCTTTTGTCTCTGTTTATTCTTTTTTCTTTTGCCCTACCCAGGTACATGGGGAGTTTCTTGTCTTTTGGGAGGTCTGAGGTCTTCTGCCAGCATTCAGTAGGTGTTCTGTAGGAGTTGTTCCACGTGTAGATGTATTTCTGGTGTATCTGTGGGGAGGAAGGTGATCTCTGCGTCTTACTCTTCCGCCATCTTCCTCTCTTACCTCTGCTAGTATTTTATTGAGAATTTTTGCATCTGTATTCATCAGGGATATTGGTTTGTAGTTTCCTTCTCTGATAGTGTCCTTTTCTGGTTTTGGCCAAGGTGATGCTGGCCAAAGTCTGGGAGTGTTCCCTCTTTTTTGATTTTTTGTAAGAGTTTGAGAAGGATTGGCATTAATTCTTCTTTGAATGTTTGGTAGAACTCAAGTGAAGTTATCTGGTTGTGGACTTGGTTCTTGGGAGGTTTTTGATTAGTGATTCCGTCTCTGTTGAGATTTTGTGTTTCTTCATGATTCATTCTTGTTAGGTTGCATGTTTCTAGGAATTTATCCATTTCTCCTAGGTTTTACAATTTTTTGCTGTATAATTGTTCATAGTAGTCTCTAATGATCCTTTGTATTTCTGTGGTGTCAGTTGTAATGTCTCCTCTTTTATTTCTGATTTTATTTATTTGAGTTCTCGCTTCTTGGTGAGTCTAACTAAAGGTTTGTCAATTTTGTTGATGTTTTCTAAAAAAAACAGCTCTTAGTTTCATTAACCTTTTCTATTGTCTTTTTAGTGTATTTCATTTATTTCTGCTCTAGTCTTTATCTCCTTTCTTCTGCTAACTTTGGGCTCAGTTTGTTCTTTTCTAGTTCCTTAAGGCATAGAGTTAGGTTGTTTATTTGGGATCTTTCTTGCTTCTTAATGTAGGCATTTATTGCTTCTAAGAACTTCCCTCTTAGAACTGCTTCTGCTGCATCCCATAAGGTTTGGTATGTTGTGTTTTCATTTTTGTTTGTTTCAAGATACTTTTTAGTTTCCTCTTTAATTTCTTCTTTTATCCATTGCTTGTTCAGGAAAGTGTTAATTTCCATGTATTCATGAATTTTCCAGTTTTTCACTTGTTATTGTTTCCTACTTTCATGCCATTGTGGTCAGAGAAGATACCTGGTATGATTTCAGTCTTCTTGAATATGATAAGACTTGTTTTTTGGCCTAACATATGGTCTATCCTAGAAAATGTTCTGTGTATTCTGCTGTTGTATTTGTATTTGTATTCTGCTGTTGTCAGAATATTCTATGTATATCTGTCAGGTCCATTTGACAGTGTTCAAATCTACTGTTTCTGTATTGATTTTCTGTCTGGATGATCTATCCAGTGATGGAAGTAGAGTTTGTTTTATTATTAATTTTTATTGAAGTATAGTTGCTTTATAATACTGTGTTAGTTTCTGCTGTACAGCATAGTGAATCAGCTATATGTATACCTATATCCTCTCTTTTTTGGATTTCCTTCCCATTTTAGGTCTCCACAGAGCACTGAGTAGAGTTCCCTGAGCTATACAGTAGGTTCTCATTAGTTATCTATTTTATACATAGTATCAATAGTGTATATATGTCAATCCCAATCTCGCAATTCATCCCATCCCCTCCTTGGTATTCATACATTTGTTTTCTATAACTGTGTCTCTATTTCTGCTTTGTAAATAAGATTGTCTATACCAGTTTTTTCAGATTCCACATATATGCATTAATATACGATATTTGTCTTTCTTTTTCTGACTTACTTCACTGTGTATGACAGTCTCTAGGTCCATCCACGTCTCTACAAGTTATGCAATTTTGTTCCATTTTATGGCTGAGTAATACTCCATTGTATATATGTACCACATCTTCTTTATCCATTCCTCTGTTGATGGACATTTAGGTTGCTTCACCTGGCTATTGTAAATAGTGCTGCAATGAACATTGGGGTACAAGTGTCTTTTTGAGTTATGGTCTTCTCTGGGTATATGCCCAATAATGGGATTGCTGGATCATATGGTAGTTCTATTTTTAGTTTTTTAAGGAACCTCCATACTGTTCTACATAGTGGCTGTATCAATTTACATTCCCACCAACAATGTATGAGGGTTCCCTTTTCTCCACACCCTCTCCAGCATCTGTTGTTCGTAGATTTTTTGATGATGGCCATTCTGACCAGTGTGACGTGATACTTCATTGTAGTTTTGATTTACATTTCTCTAATAATTAGTGATGTTGAGCATCTTTTCATGTGTTTGTTGGCCATCTGTATGTCTTCTTTGGAGAAATGTCTATGTAGGTCTTCCATCCATTTGTTGATTGGGTTGTTTGTTTCTTTGATATTGAGCTGCATAAGCTGCTTGTATATTTTGGAGATTAATCCTTTGTCAGTTGCTTCATTTGCAGATATTTTCTTCCATTCTGAGGGTTGTCTTTTGGTCTTGTTTATGGTTTCCTTTGCTGTGCAAAAGCTTTTAAGTTTAATTAGGTCCCATTTGTTTATTTTTGTTTTTATTCTCATTACTCTAGGAGGTGGGTCAAAAAAATTCTTGCTGTGATTTATGTCAGAGTGTTCTGCCTATGTTTTCCTCTAAGAGTTTTATAGTGTCTGGCCTTACATTTAGGTCTTTAATCCATTTTGAGCTTATTTTTTGTGTATGGTGTTAGGGAGTGTTCTAATTTCATTCTTTTACATGTAGCTGTCCAGTTTTCCCAGTACCACTTATTGAAAAGGCTGTTTTTGCTCCATTGTATAGTCTGGCCTCCTTTGTCATAGATTAGGTGACCATAGATGTGTGAGTTTATCTCTGGCTTTCTATTCTGTTCCATTGATCTATATTTCTGTTTTTATGCCAGTACCATACTGTCTTGATTACTGTAGCTTTGTAGTGTAGTCTGAAGTCGGGGAGGCTGATTCCTCCAGATCCTTTTTTTTTTTTTTCTCAAGATTGCTTTTGCTATTCGAGGTCTTTTGTGTTTCCATACACAAAATTGTAAAAAAAATTTTTTAGTTCTGTGGAAAATGCCATTGGTAATTTGATAGGGATTGCATTGAATCTGTAGATTGCTTTGGGTAGTACAGTCATTTTCACAATATTGATTCTTCCAATCCAGAAACATGGTATATCTCTCCATCTGTTTGTGTCATCTTTGATTTCTTTCATCAGTATCTTATAGTTTTCTGCATACAGGTCTTTTGCCTCCTTAAGTAGGTTTATTCCTAGGTATTTTATTCTTTTTGTTGCAATGGTAAATGGGATTGTTTGCTTAATTTCTCTTTCTGATCTTTCGTTGTTAGTGTATAAGAATGCAAGAAATTTCTGTGTATTAATTTTTGTATCCTGTGACTTTACTAAATTCATTGATTAGCTCTAGTAGTTTTCTGGTGGCATCTTTAGGATTTTCTATGTATAATATCATGTCATCTGCAGTGACAGTTTTACTTCTTCTTTGCCAATTTGGATTCCTTTTATTTCTTTTTCTTCTCTGATTGCCATGGCTAGGACTTCCAAAACTGTGTTGAGTAATAGTGGTGAAGGTGGGCACCCTTGTCTTGTTCCTGATTTTTTTTTTAAGATTTATTTTATTTTTACTTTTGGCTGTGTCAGGTCTCAGTTGCAGCACGCGGAATTTTCACTGAGGCACGTGGGCTTCTCTCTAGTTGTGGCACGCAGGTTTTCTCTTCTCTAGTGTGGTGTGTGGGCTCCAGTGCACATGGGCTCTGTAGTTGTGGCACGCAGGCTCCAGACACATGGGTTCTGTAGTGTGTGGCACACAGGCTCTCTAGTTGAGGTGAACGAGCTGAGTAGTTGTGACCCGCAGGCTTATTTGCCCCATGACATGTGGGATCTTAGTTCCCTGACTAGGGATTGAACCTGTGTCCCCTGCATCATGAGGTGGATTCTTTACCACTGGACCACCAGGGAAGTCTCTTGTTCCTGGTTTTAGAGGAAATGCTTTTAGTTTTTCACCATTGAGGATAATGTTTGTTGTGGGTTTGTCATATATGGCCTTTATTATGTTGAGGTAGTTTCCCTCTATGCGTACTTTCTGGAGAGTTTTTATCATAAATGGGTGTTGAATTTTGTCAAAAGCTTTTTCTGCATCTATTGAGATGATCATATGGTTTTTATTATTCAGTTTGTTAATATGGTGTATGATATTGATGATCTATCTAGTGATGCAAGTGGAGTATTAAAGTCCCTTACTCTTATTGTATTGCTTTCCATTTCTCCTTTTAGGTCTGTTAATATTTGCTTTATATTTTTAGGTACTCCAATGTTGGGTGCATAAATATTTACAAATGTTATATCCTCTTTTTGGATTGACCCCTTTATCCTTCTTTGTCTTTTAATAGTCTTTGTCTTAAAAGTCTATCTTGTCAGATATAAGTATAGCTACCTTCCGCTTTCTTTTGGTTTCCATTTACATGGAATATCTTTTTCCATCCCTTCACTTTCAGTTTGTGTGTGTCCTTACATCTGAAGTGAGTCTTTTGTAGGCTGCATATAGATGGGCCTTGCTTTTTTATCCATTCAGCCATTCTGTGACTTTTAGTTGGAAAATTTGGTCCCTTTCCATTTAAACTTATTTTTGACAGATATGTACTTATTGCCATTTTGTTAATTGCTTTCTGTCTTTTTTGTAATTCTTCTGTTTTTTTCTTCTTCTCTTGCTCTCTTCTTTTGTGATTTGATAGTTTTCTGTAGTGGTATGCTTAAATTCCTTTATCTTTTCTGTATCTACTATAGGTTTTTGCTTTCTGGTTATCATGAATCTTTCACAAAATAACTAATTATATTTACGACAGTCTGTTTCAAGTTGATAGCAACTTAAGTTTGAATGCATTCTAAAGCTCTGCAGTTTTACCCTCCCCCACCACTTTTCATGCTTTTGATGTCACAATTTACACCTTTTTGTCTTGTGTATCCCTTAACAAATTATCATAGTTATTTTTACTACTTTTGTCTTTTAACCTTTATACTAGCTTTATAAGTGATTAACCCACCACCTTCACAAGATTAGATTATTCTGAATTTTATTCTATATTTACTTTTGCCAGTGAGTTTTATACTTTTATATATTTTCTTGTTACTAATTACACCCTTTCATTTCAGCTTAAAGAAGTCCCTTTAATATTTCTTGTAAGGCCAGTTTAGTGGTGATGAACTCCTTTAGCTTTTGCATATTTGGAAAACTCTTTATCTCTTCTTCAATTCTAAATGAAATCTTTGCCAAGTACAATATTCTTGGTTGGCTTTTTTTTTCTTTTGGCCCTTTGAATATACCATGCCACTTCCTTCAGGCCTACAAGGTTTCTGCTGAAAAATCTACTCATAGGCTTATGGGGGTTCTCTCGTATGTAACAAGTTGTTTTTCTCTTACTTTTAAGATTCTTTCCTTGTCTTTAACTTTTGACGCTAATTATGTGTCTTGGTGTGGGTCTCTTTGGGTTTGTCTTCTTAGGAACTCTCTGGTCTTCCTGGAACTGGATGTCTGTTTCCTTCCCCAGGTTAGAAAAGTTCTTGGCCATTATTTCTTCAAATAAGTTTTCTACTCCTTTCTCTCTCTCTTCTCCTTCTGAGATCCTCATAATGCAAATGCTAGTCTGCTTGGTGTTGTCCCTTAAGCAGTTCCCCATGCTATAGAGTAGGTCCTTGTTGGTTATCCATTTTTTTTTTCCATTTTGCCTCTTTTATTTTTAAAAGTGCAAAGGGGATGCAAAATAGAGTATGGCTTCATTTACTTTTATTTTTTTAACATCTTTATGGAGTATAATTGCTTTACAATGATGTGTTAGTTTCTGCTTTATAACAAAGTGAATCAGTTATACATATACATATGTTCCCATATCTCTTCCCTCTTCCGTCTCCCTCCCTCTCACCCCTCTAGGTGGTCACAAAGCACAGAGCTGATCTCCCTGTGCTATGGGGCTGCTTCCCACTACCTATCTATTTTACGTTTGGTCATGTATATATGTCCATACCTCTCTCTTGCTTTGTCACAGCTTACCCTTCCCCCTCCCCATATCCTCAAGTCCATTCTCTAGTAGGTCTGTGTCTTTATTCCTGTCTTACCCCTAGGTTCTTCATGACATTTTTTTCTTAAATTCCATATATATGTGTTAGCGTACGGTATTTGTCTTTTTCTTTCTGACTTACTTCACTCTGTATGACAGACTCTAGGTCTATCCACCTCATTACAAATAGCTCAATTTCGTTTCTCTTTATGGCTGAGTAATATTCCATTGTATATATGGGCCACATCTTCTTTATCCATTCATGTGATGATGGGCACTTAGGTTGTTTCCATCTCCGGGCTATTGTAAATAGAACTGTAGTGAACATTTTGGTACATGACTCTTTTTGAATTATGGTTTTCTCAGGGTATATGCCCAGTAGTGGGATTGCTGGGTCATATGGTAGTTCTATTTGTAGTTTTTTAAGGAACCTCCATACTGTTCTCCACAGTGGCTGTATCAACTTCCATTCCCACCAGCAGCGCAAGAGGGTTCCCTTTTCTCCACACCCTCTCCAGCATTTATTGTTTCTAGATTTATTGATGATGGTCATTCTGACTGGGGTGAGATGATATCTCATTGTAGTTTTGATTTGCATTTCTCTAATGATTAATGATGTTGAGCATTCTTTCATGTGTTTGTTTGCAGTCTGTTTATCTTCTTTGGAGATATGTCTATTTAGGTCTTCTGCCCATTTTTGGAATGGGTTCTTTGTTTTTTTGTTATTGAGCTGCATGAGCTGCTTATAAATTTTGGAGATTAATCCTTTGTCAGTTGCTTCATTTGCAAATATTTTCTTCCATTCTGAGGGTTGTCTTTTGGTCTTGTTTATGGTTTCCTTTGCTGTGCAAAAGCTTTGAAGTTTCATTAGGTCCCATTTATTTATTTTTGTTTTTATTTCCATTTCTCTAGCAGGTGGGTCAAAAAGAATCTTGCTGTGATTTATGTCATAGAATGATCTGCCTATGTTTTCCTGTAAGAGTTTGATAGCTTCTGGCCTTACATTTAGGTCTTTAATCCATTTTGAGCTTATTTTTGTGTATGATGTTAGGGAGTGATCTAATCTCATACTTTTACATGTACCTGTCCAGTTTTCCCAGCACCACTTATTGAAGAGGCTGTCCTTTTTCCACTGTACGTTCCTGCCTCCATTATCAAAGATAAGGTGACCATATGTGCATGGGTTTATCTCTGGGCTTTCTATCCTGTTCCATTGATCTGTCTTTCTGTTTTTGTGCCAGTACCATACTGTCTTGATTACTGTAGCTTTGTAGTATAGTCTGAAGTTGGGGAGCCTGATTCCTCCAGCTCCGTTTTTCATTCTCAACATTGCTTTGGCTATTCGGGGTCTTTAGTGTTTCCATACAAATTGTGAAATGTTTTGTTCTAGTTCTGTGAAAAATGCCTTTGGTAGTTTGATAGGGATTGCATTGAATCTGTAGATTGCTTTGGGTAGTAGAGTCATTTTCACAATGTTGATTCTTCCAATCTAAGAACATGGTATATCTCTCCATGTATTTGTATCATCTTTAATTTCTTTCATCAGTGTCTTATAATTTTCTGCATACAGGTCTTTTGTCTCCTTAGGTAGGTTTATTCCTAGATATTTTATTCTTTTTGTTGCAGTGGTACATGGTAGTGTTTTCTTGATTTCACTTTCAGATTTTTCATCATTAGTGTATAGGAATGCCAGAGATTTCTGTGCATTAATTTTGTATCCTGCAACTTTAGCAAATTCATTGATTAGCTCTAGCAGTTTTCTGGTAGCATCTTTAGGATTCTCTGCGTATAGTATGTCATCTGCAAACAGTGACAGCTTTACTTCTTCTTTTCCGATTTGGATTCCTTTTATTTCCTTCTCTTCTCTGCTTGCTGTGGCTAAAACTTCCAAAACTATGTTGAATAAGAGTGGTGAGAGTGGGCAACCTTGTCTTGTTCCTGATCTTAGTGGAAATGCTTTCAGTTTTTCACCATTGAGGATGATGTTGGCTGTGGGTTTGTCATACATGGCCTTTATTATGTTGAGGAAAGTTTCCTCTGTGCCTACTTTCTGCAGGGTTTTGATCATAAATGGGTGTTGAATTTTGTCAGAAGCTTTCTCTGCATCTATTGAGATGATCATATGGTTTTTCTCCTTCAATTTGTTAATAAAGTGTATCACGTTGATTGATTTGCGTACATTGAAGAATCCTTGCCTTCCTGGAATAAACCCCACTTGATCATGGTGTATGATCCTTTTAATGTGCTGTTGGATTCTGTTTGCTAGTATTTTGTTGAGGATTTTTGCATCTATGTTCATCAGTGATATTGGCCTGTAGTTTTCTTTCTTTGTGGCATCCTTGTCTGGTTTTGGTATCAGGGTGATGGTGGCCTCGTAGAATGAGTTTGGGAGTGTTCCTCCCTCTGCTATATTTTGGAAGAGTTTGAGAAGGATAGGTGTTAGCTCTTCTCTAAATGTTTGATAGAGTTCGCCTGTGAATCCATCTGGTCCTGGGCTTTTGTTTGTTGGAAGATTTGTAATCACAGTTTCAATTTCAGTGCTTGTGATTGGTCTCTTCATATTTTCTGTTTCTTCCTGATTCAGTCTTGGCAGGTTGTGCATTTCTAAGAATTTGTCCATTTCTTCCAGGTTGTCCATTTTATTGGCATAGAGTTGCTTATAGTAATCTCTCATGATCTTTTGTATTTCTGCAGTGTCAGTTGTTACTTCTCCTTTTTCATTTCTAATTCTATTGATTTGAGTCTTCTCCCTTTTTTTCTTGATGAGTCTGGCTAATGGTTTATCAATTTTTTTTATCGTCTCAAAGAACCAGCTTTTAGTTTTATTGATCTTTGCTATCGTTTCCTTCATTTCTTTTACATTTATTTCTGATCTGATTTTTATGATTTCTTTCCTTCTGCTAACTTTGTGGGTTTTTTGTTCTTCTTTCTCTAATTGCTTTAGGTGCAAGGTTAGGTTGTTTATTCGAGATGTTTCCTGCTTCTTAAGGTAGGATTCTATTGCTGTAAACTTCCCTCTTAGAACTGCTTTTGCTGCATCCCATAGGTTTTGGGTTGTGCTGTCTTCCATTGTCATTTGCTTCTAGGTTTTTTTTTTGTTTTTTTTTTGTTTTAACGGTACACGGGCGTCTCGCTGCTGTGGCCTCTCCCATTGCGGAGAACAGGCTCGGGACGCGCAGGCTCAGCGGCCATGGCTCACGGGCCGAACCGCTCCGCGGCATGCGGGATCCTCCCAGGCCATGGCACAAACCTGCGCCCCCTGCATCAGCAGGCGGACCCTCAACCACTGCGCCACCAGGGAAGCCCTGTTTCTAGGTATTTTTTGATTTCCTCTTTGATTTCTTCAGTGATCACTTCGTTATTAAGTAGTGTATTGTTTAGCCTCCATGTGTTTGTATTTTTTACAGATCTTTTCCTGTAATTGATATCTAGTCTCATAGCGTTGTGGTCGGAAAAGATACTTGATACTATTTCCATTTTCTTAAATTTACCAAGGCTTGATTTGTGACCCAAGATATGATCTCTCCTGGAGAATGTTCCATAAGCACTTGAGAAAAATGTGTATTCTGTTGTTTTTGGATGGAATGTCCTATAAATATCAATTAAGTCCATCTTGTTTAATGTATCATTTAAAGCTTGTGTTTCCTTATTTATTTTCATTTTGGGTGATCGGTCCATTGGTGAAAGTGGGGTTTAAAGTCCTCTACTATGAATGTGTTACTGTCGATTTCCCCTTTTATGGCTGTTAGTATTTGCCTTATGTATTGAGGTTGGGTGCATAAATATTTGGAATTGTTATATCTTCTTCTTGGATCGATTCCTTAATCATTATGTAGTGTTCTTCTTTGTGTCTTCTAATAGTCTTTATTTTAAAGTCTGTTTTGCCTGATATGAGAATTGCTACTCCAGCTTTCTTTTGATTTCCATTTGCATGGAGTATCTTTTTCCATCCCCTCACTTTCAGTCTGTATGTGTCCCTAGGTCTGAAGTGGGTCTCTTGTAGACAGCATATATATGGGTCTTGTTTTTGTATCCATTCAGCTAGTCTGTGTCTTTTGGTGGGAGCATTTAATCCATTTACATTTAAGGTAGGGCTTCCCTGGTGGCGCAGTGGTTGAGAGTCCGCTTGCTGTTGCAGGGGACACTGGTTTGCGCCCCGGTCTGGGAAGACCCCACGTGCCGCTGAGCGACTGGGCCTGTGAGCCATGGCCGCTGGGCTTGCGCATCCGGAGCCTGTGCTGCGCAACGCGGGAGGCCACGATATTGAGAGGCTCGCCTACTGCAAAAAAAAAAAATCTGAATGAGAGCCTTGCTGGGTAGAGTAATCTTGGTTGTAGGGTTTTCTCCTTCATCACTTTAAATATGTCCTTGCATTCCCTTCTGGCTTGCAGAATTTCTGCTGAAAGATCAGCTGTTCACCTTACGGGGATTTTCTCTTGCTGCTTTTAATATGTTTTCTTTGGTTGTTTTTTTTTTTTTTTGCGGTACGCGAGCCTCTCACTGTTGTGGCCTCTACCGTCACGGAGCACAGGCTCCGGACGCGCAGGCTCAGCGGCCATGGGTCACGGGCCTAGCCGATCCGCGGCATGGGGGAAGAGCGTGTGGGATCTTCCTGGACCGCGGCACGAACCCGTGTCCCCTGCATCGGCAGGCGGACTCTCAACCACTGCGCCACCAGGGAAACCTCTGTATTTGATTTTTGATAGTTTGATTAATATGTGTCTTGGCGTTTTTCTCCTTGGATTTATCCTGTATGGGACTCTCTGTGCTTCCTGGACTTGATTAACTATTTCCTTTCCCATATTAGGGAAGTTTCCAACTATAATGTCTTCAAATATTTTCTCATACACTTTCTTTTTCTCTTCTTCTTCTGGGACCCCTGTAATTCGAATGTTGGTGCGTTTAATGTTGTCCCAGACGTCTCTGAGACTGTTCTGAGTTCTTTTCATTGTTTTTTATTTATTCTGCTCTGCAATAGTTATTTCCACTATTTTATCTTCCAGGTCACTTATCCGTTCTTCTGCCCCAGTTATTCTGCTATTGATCCCTTTTAGAGTATTTTTCATTTCATTTATTGTGTTGTTCATCATTGCTTGTTTCCTCTTTAGTTCTTCTAGGTCCTTTTTAAGTGTTTCTTGCATTTTGTCTGTTCTATTTCCAAGATTCTGGATATCTTTGCTATCATTATTCTGAATTCTTTTTCAGGTAGACTATTTCGTCTTCATTTTTTAGGTCTGGTGGGTTTTTATCTTGCTCCTTCATCAGCTGTGTGTTTTTGTGTCTTCTCATTTTTCTTATCTTACTGTGTTTGGGGTCTTGTTTTTGCAGGCTGCAGGTTCGGAATTCCCATTGTTTTTGGTGTCTGTCCCCAGTGGCTAATGTTGGTTCAGTGGGTTGTGTAGGTTTCCTGGTAGAGGGGACTAGTGCCTGTGTTCTAGTGGATGAGTCTGGATATTGTCATTCTGCTGGGCCGGTCCACGGCTGGTGGTGTGTTTTGGGGTGCCTGTGGGTTTATTGTGATTTTAGGCAGCCTCTCTGCTAATGGGTGGGGTTGTGTTCCTGTCTTGCTAGTTGTTTGGCATGGGTTGTCCAGCACTGTAGCTTGCTGGTCATTGAGTGAAGCTCAGTGTTGCTGTTGAGATGGAGATCTCTGGGAGATTTTCGCCATTTGATATTATGTGGAGCTGGGAGGTCTCTTGTGGACCAGTGTCCTGAAGTTGGCTCTCCCACGTCAGAGACACAGCACTGACTCCTGGCTGCAGCACCAAGAGCCTTTCATCCACACGGCTCAGAGTAAAAGGGAGAAAAAGTAGAAAGAAAGAGAGAAAGAGTCTAAAATAAAATAAAATAAAGTTATTAAAATAAAAAATAATTATTAGGAAAAAAATTTTTTAAATAAAACAAAAAAAAAAAACGGACAGTCAGAACCCTAGGACAAATGGTGAAAGCAAAGCTATACAGACAAAATCTCACACAGAAGCATACACATACACACTCACATAATATATCTTGCTCTCAGAGCCCACGTCTTCAATTTGGGATGTTTCGTTGTCTATTCAGGTATTCCACCGATGCAGGGTACATCAGGTTGATTGTGGAGATTTAATCTGCTGCTCCTGAGGCTGCTGGGATAGATTTCCCTTTCTCTTCTTTGTTCGCCCAGCTCCCAGGGTTCAACTTTGGATTTGGACCCGCCTCTGCGTGTAGGTCTCCGGAGGGCGTCTGTCCTTCGCTCAGACAGGACAGGGTTAAAGGAGCCGCTGATTAGGGGGCTCTGGCTCACTCAGGTCGGGGGGAGGGAGGGGCACAGAATGCGGGGCAAGCCTGCGGTGGCAGAGGCCGGCGTGACATTGCACCAGCCTGAGGCACGCCGTGCGTTCTCCCAGGAAATTTGTCCCTGGATCATGGGATCCTGGCAGTGGCGGGCTCACAGGCTCCTGGGAGGGGAGGTGGGGATAGTGACCTGTGCTCGCACACAGGCTTCTTGGTGACGGCAGCAGCGGCCTTAGCGTCTCATGCCCGTCTCTGGGGTGCGCACTGATAGCTGTGGCTCATGCCCGTCTCTGGAGCTCCTTTAAGCAGCACTCTTAATCCCCTCACCTCGTGCACCAGGAAACAAAGAGGGAAGAAAAAGTCTTTTGCCTCTTCGGCAGGTCCAGACTCCCTCCCGGCTAGCCGTGGTGCACTAACCCTTTCAGGCTGTGTTCATGCCGCCTGTCCTCTCCCTGCGATCTGAACGAAGCCCGAGCCTCAGCTCCCAGCCCCCGACCGCCCCAGTGGGTGAGCAGACAAGCTTCTCGGGCTGGTGAGTGCCCGTCGGCACCGATCCTCTGTGCGGGAATCTCTCTGCTTTGCCCTCCGCATGCCTGTTACTGTGCTCTCTTCTGCGGCTCCAAAGCTTCCCCCCACAGCTACCCGCAGTCTCCGCCCGCAGAGGGGCTTCCTAGTGTGTGGAAACCTTTCCTCCTTCACAGCTCCCTCCCACTGGTGCAGGTCCCATCCCTATTCTTTTGTCTCTGTTTATTCTTTTTTCTTTTGCCCTACCCAGGTACGTGGGGAGTTTCTTGCCTTTTGGGAGGTCCAAGGTCTTCTTCCAGCATTCAGTAGGTGTTCTGTAGGAGTTGTTCCACGTGTAGATGTATTTCTGATGTATCTATGGGGAGGAAGGTGATCTCCGCATCTTACTCTTCTGCCATCTTCCCCATCTCCCCTGGTTATCCATTGTAAATAAAGCAGTTGTGTACATGTCAGTCCCAATCTCCGTAACTATCCCTCCCCCCATTCTTTTTTTTTTTCTTTCTTTCTGCTCTGATTATGTGAGTTCCACTGCCCTGTCTTCAAGTTCACTGATCCTTTCTTCTGCTTCATCTAGTCTGGTTTTGAACTCATCTCTTATATTTTTCTGTTCAGTTGTGGTACTCTTCAGTTCTGTGACTTCTATTTGGTACTTTCTTATATTTTCTGCCACTTTGTTGAAATTCTTACTTTGTTCATCCATTCCTCTCCTGAAATCAGTAAGAATCTTTATGACCATTACTTTGAACTCTTTATCAGGGAAATAGCTTATCTCCACTTCCTTGAAGTTTTTTTTTTTTATATAAATTTTTAAATTTATTGCCGTGTTGGGTCTGCATTGCTGCATGCGGGCTTTTTCTAGTTGCGGTGAGCGGGGGCTACTCTTCATTATGGTGCGCGGGCTTCTCACTGCAGTGGCTTCTCTTGTTGCAGAGCACGGGCTCTAGGCTTGCAGGCTTCAGTAGTTGTGGCTTGTGGGCTCTAGAGCGCAGGTTCAGTAGTTGTGGTGCATGGGCTTAGTTGCTCTGCGGCATGTGGGATCTTCCCGGACCAGGGCTCGAACCCATGTCCCCTGCGTTGGCAGGCAGATTCTTAACCACTGTGCCACCAGGGAAGTCCCCTTTTTCTGAGATTTTTATCTTGTTCTTTTGTTTGGAACATATTTCTCTGTATCTTCATTCTTCTACGCTCTCAGTGTTGGTTTCTGTGCATTAGATAAAACAGCTACCTCTGCCAGTCTTGAAGGAGTGGCCTTATGTGGCGATGAAATTTATTGTTCAACTTTGCGCTAGCTCTTGGTTGTCTCCCCAAACCTTTGTGATTGTCCAAGCAACCTACGTTATTTCTAGTGGCTCCCTGTAGTCGAGGGACCTGCTAAGACCTGTCAGTGTCCCAAAGGGAAGGATCTCAGTCAGCACCTAGATTCAGGCTGATTGGAAGTCAGACCCTCAGGCAGCAGCTTTTAAAGTATGCAGGTATATGCTATCCTTTGGGACTGTGAGTGTAAACCCCACTGACCACCAGGACCAGGTGATCA
Source organism: Phocoena phocoena (assembly GCF_963924675.1). NCBI lineage: Eukaryota > Metazoa > Chordata > Mammalia > Artiodactyla > Phocoenidae > Phocoena > Phocoena phocoena. The sequence goes on from NC_089221.1 coordinate 148,390,058, forward strand.
AGAAGTGTCCCTGGGCAGAAGCTGTAAAAATTAGGGTGCCAGACAAGTGTATAAGCTCCTTTCTGGGAGATACTGATGACCTAAAGTGAGGCAGAGGGAGAACACAGAGATACTGTCCACCAGCGTTCATTGCAAGAGAGCACCTCAGTAGTCTCTTAGATGCATGCCAAACCAGAAGCCTGCCCCTCAGACCAAAGCTCCAGGAGAAGCAAATAGGCCTCTTTCACAGAAAAACTGGAGATCTTTTTTCAGTCTGTTGTCCACACTGTATGCTGGCAGTGGTAGCTGCTCAAGAGCTATCTCTGATTGTTATAACCCATGGGACCCAGAAACACAAGTGCCACCCCACTGGCCTTGACAGCCAGGTGATCACAGGCCATACCCTGGGCAGCAGCCACAAAAACGGGGCACCCAATGTAAAGATGCATGTACAAGCTCCCCTCTGGGGAATACTGGCCCTCTGGAACACCGTAGAGGGAGAGCAAGAAGATATACCCACCCTCCAAGGTCTCTGAAGAAAATTACAGCCAGCCCCTTAGATATGTGTTTAATAAGAAGCCTGTTCTTCAGGCTACAGCTGTGAAGATAAACTAATAGACCTATTTCACAGAAAGACTAGGTGCCTCAGTCTGTTGCCTCTCTGCTGTGCCCTGGGGTATAGCTGGTTAAGAACTCTTTATTTGCTGTTACAGTCCTGTGGGACCCATAAGCATAAATCCCCCTGGCCACCAGAGCCAGGCAACCTAGAGGTGTCCCCAGGGTGGCAGCAGCAAAAATCATGGTGCCAAATGAGGGTGTAAGCTTCTTTCTGGGAGTCACAGGCAAGCTGGAACAGGGCAGAGGGAGGGTGCAGAGATGGTAACCACCAGCCTCTATCTTTGGAAAATAAGCAAATAAGCCTCTTTCACAGAAAGTCTGTGTGCTTTCCAATCAGCTGCCTCCGTGCTGGGCCCTGGGGTGGGTGAGTCTGCCAGTCTGTACCCTTCAAGAATGATTTCTCAGTGCGCTGAAGACTTGTGGGTCTCATGAAGGCAAGCCCTGTTGGCTTTCAAAGCCAGACTTTTGAAGGGCTCATCTCTCAGGTGCAGGTCTTAAATATTGGGATGCCAGATGTGGGGTTCAAAGCCTTTGCTCCTCAGGGAGAAGCTTGGGGTTTTTGAGATACCTCCTAATTGTGGATTTGTAAGTCAAGGGTGGGGTTTATGGCAAAATCGTGTCTCAGCCTCTCCTGCCTGCTTTTTGATGTGGGTTTTTTCTTGTTCACCTGATGTGTAGCCATTGCTCAGCTAGTATTGGTCTCTTACAGAGGAAATTTTTCCATGTGTAGCTGTAGAATTGGTGTCTGTGGGAAGAGGTGAGTACAGGATCCTCCTACATTGCTGTCTTGAACCAAATCCCAGACAAATCTTTTTTGGGACCACACTTCAACCCACTCCATTTGTCTTCTGGCCTCCATCTCTTCTGATGAGAAGTCAGTACTCATTGAGGTTGTTGTTCTCCTGTATGTAATTTGTCACATTCTTCTCTGGCCGCTTTCAAGACTTTTTTTTAATGCTTCGGTTTCAGCAATTTGACTGTGATGTGCCTGGGCATGGTTTTCTTCATACTTATTCTGCTTAAGATCTGCTGACCTTGAATCTTTAAATTTATATCCTTCGCCAGACTTGGGGCAATATCAATCATTTCTGCAAATATTTTTCTGCCCTTTCTCTGTCTCCTCTTTCTGGAGATTGTCCTACAGGTCCCTGAGTCTCTGTTCACTTTTTTCCTCATCTTTCTTCTCTCTCTCTTCTGATTGGGTAATTTCTTTTACTGAGTCTTTCCTCTGTCACCCCCATTGTGCTGTTAACTCCATCCAGTGAATTTTTTACTTCAGATATTGTGTTTTATTCAATTCTAGAATTTATTATTTTTTTTTAAATATGCGTTCTCCTAACTTTCATTCGTTGCAAATCTGTTTTCCTTCATGCCATCGAGTATTGTTATAATAAACACTGTAAGATGTTTGTCTGCAAATTTCAGCATCTGGTCATCTTAAAATTGGTCTCTATGGACTGTCTTTTCTCCACAGAGTGGGTCACATTTCCCTGTTTGTGTGTTAAGTAATTTGGGGCAGTACCCTGGATGTTCTGAAAGTCATATTGTGGAGACTGGATTCTGTTATATTCTTCTGAAGGGTGGTGGTGATGGTGGTTGTAATTTTAAGCAGGCAGTTGGTTTGGTTGAATTCAAACTGTAAACTCTGTCTCCTGGACATCAGCTCACATCTCAGTTCAGTTCTTTTATTCTTGGCTGGGCTGCTTGCAGTCAGCCCTGTGCATGCGTAGGTTAGGGGTCAACTAGAGTCTGGACAAAGCTTATACACACAATCTGGGGCTTCTCTCTCATCCTCTCCTTTCTGGCATATCCCTCCTCACTTTGCTGCCACATAATTGTCCTGAAGTGTGTTCTCTGGTTTTTAAGGCCAAAAAGACTGAGAATTTTCTTTCAGGGTTTGAGCTGCCTTGCATAGCACCAACTGCACCCTACCCTCAGGCTAAAAGCCACAAAAATTGGAAACTCATCTCATACTATTCTCTTCTTTCAACTTCCAACTCCCCTCCAGTATACACCTGCTTTTATTTACTCTCGTGTCTTTAGGTCATTTGTTGTTGTGTTTTTGTTTTTATTTTCCATATTGGTCCAGAGTTTGTAGTTGTTATCTGTGGGAAGGTGAGAGTTAGTCATCACTCAGAGTATACCTAGGTTTTTTCCTTCTCCATCAGCTGGTGGAGAAAACCTTCCTCTCCCAGTGAAGCCATAGGTATCAGCTGAAGGAGAGGCATTAATGGGGCTCAAAACTGGTAGCCTATTAAGTAACTCAATGGATGGGTTGGAGCGATATTCTCAAGGGCGGAATGTGCCATCTGTGAAACTGGAAGAGGCCTGGCAAGCATGGTGCTTCTTTTTTAGCATTAGGAGTTGCAAGGTGCAATAGTAATTCCTGTACTCTAAAGGGGATGTCCTGGCATAACATGCCCTGGATCATTGAGCACTTCAAAACTATACTTGCATAGTAAGATTTTTATCTCCCAACCTCTTGGAGCACATGGTCTTACTGGGACATATAGAGTAATGGCCACTTCTTGCTCATCAGGTCCAATTAATATTATGTATCCATATAATGGACCACTGTGATGATACGTGGAAGGTCCAGAAAATCAAGGTCCGTTTGGACTGTGTTTTGACAGAGAACAGGAGAGTTCACAGGAGAGCCCTGAGGTAAGATTGTCAATGTATACTGTTGTCCATCTGTAAATGCAAATTGTTTCTGATCCTCCTTTCTGATCAATATTGGAATATTAGGTCAATAGCCACATACTATGTAAGAGAGGCTATGTTGCTTCCTTCCAGTATAGATACCAATCCAGCATAGCAGTTGCCTTGTGGCTGCCCCTTAGCTAAGTTTGCAGTAGACCACTGTCATCTGCCATATCTGTCTGGTTTTTACAGGGACCAGACTGGCAAATTAAAATAAGATATAATGGGGACTACCATCCTTGCATCCTTTAAGTTTTTTAGGTTAGCACAGCATTTGACCCAAGAGGCAGTATTGTTAGTGATTTACTATCTTAGCCAGATTCAGAGTGATGGGGAGGAAGATAGCAGTTCAGGGGCTTTCATTTGGCCTTTTCTACTGTAATAGTCCTTATTACATAGGTCAAGGAGCTAATGTGAGGGTTCTTCCAGATGCTAAGTATATACAACCTGATTATACATTTAGGTACCAAGGAAATGACTACCAGATATATCTGTGAAGACTTTGGACCCACTGTAACGAAGTCCAGAGCCAGGACTTACATATATTACCTGACCTCCAGAGTCCCTGCTTTAATGATGAGTCTTTGATGTGCTTTAGTTTTGGAACTTCTACTCTCCTTCTCAGCACTGTCATGGTAGTTCCATCATAGTACCTCACTTAACGTGGGCATCAGCTTTCCAAGTATCTAAACACTATCTTACTATTTGGATCAGTTCCAAAGCCTCTTTTCAGCATATTAAATATTGAGTCCTGGAAAAGTATCTCCATGTCAACAAACACTCCTTTAATCAGACTAATAGTCCACCACCCCTGACCCTGGTTCAGCATCCTCGGTACATTTGCAGGCAAACACTCCTGGCTTTTGCTGCTACATATTAGCCTGGTCCTGTAGCTCCTTTGGTGAATAATTCTTTTCCACCCTGAACAGGCCAGCACTTCCCCAGGTGGGTCGTGCTGAGACTTAACCCTAGTTATTGGCCTAGGGTCCAGAAGGGGATGTGTAGGAAGATCTTGAGGAAGGCAGATACTGTTTTGCAGGACATCTGCCTCAGGTAAGACCTCTGCATAGTTTCTGCAAGGAGGCGTGCTGCTGTTGTCTTCTAGCGAGGGGAAGTAACTCGCTTTTGCATGCCCAGAGTGTTCAAATGGATCTCAGGTTCAATATTCTCAAGTGCATCTTTCTGGATATCCCTATGCCAAGTCTCAGCGTCCCACTTCATCCCTATCAGGGGCCTAACTTTGGTGTAGGAGACTTATTGAGGCTGTAAAGTTAGCCACTGCTGAAATTCTACTATTCTTACAGTATAGCCTTGTGCCTGGTCTTTAGCACAATTTACCTTCCAGCTACAGTAGATGACAGTCTTTTTTGAAAGCTGCTAGTGAGACCTTCTGATTTTCACATCTTGCCTTAAAGTGGTAATTATCTGCCCTGAGCTTGTCGTTTTCTCTCTTCCATGTATCAGTAGCATCCAGCAATAATGAACTAATTCCATAGTCCTTTAAGTTATTGTTTCCTCTGTATTGCACAAGCCCATACAACTCTTTTCAGTTGTATCTGATTCCAGTTTACCACAGGTACATGTTTTAGTAATGTCAGCGTTATGGCATAGCAGGTGATAATAACACTGCACTTACCATCATTGATGGCATCTTTATTGCCATCTGACCAGCAAGTGATCAGATTCCAAAATCTCATCCTTAGAGTCTGTTTCCTGTGACCACTACGAGTTCCAAATGTCTTAGGTAGGGTTCTTCAGAAGCAGACTATGAAATGGGACTTCATGTGCAAGTAATCTATTTAGGAAATGCTCCCAGGAAAAACTGGAAAATGAATAGGAGAAGCAGGAGGGGAAAAGCAAAGCAAGTGTGTGATCTCAAACAAAGTCCCATGGAGGGTAGCTTCAGCTTGATGCCACAGGGGAACTTTGGAATATAAATTGGGCCTCAGAGTTTTTGTCCTGACTTGTTGCCAGGAAGCTGGGCTTTCACACTCCCACACCAGTCAGTCACTGGCTAAGGCCCATCTCAGGGTGGGTGGATGTAAATTCCCCGAGCACTTCTGACTCTGCCTGTGGGCACAGTGGCTCCGGTAGCCCTTGAGTAGGCCTTTGAAGAGTCTCAGGTGTGGACTGCTAGAAGCAAAAGACACAAGCTGGGGGAGGGGGCAAAGAGAAACCTTTAAGGGGGACCTGGGTGGAGCCCCAGGAGTATCCACTGTAAGTGCTTACCTTTCCTTCCCTCCATAACTCCTCTTTTACTCCTCCAGTCCTGGGGGAGCCAGACACAGCAGAGTGAGTGGGGAAGAAGAGAAGAGCGAAGTGGCAGAAACGATGAAGAGGCAGATTAGTTGGGATAGGCTAGGTTATACTGCACTAACAAACAACCCTAAAATCTCAGTGGCTTATCACAATAACGTTTATGCTTTCTTATGCCTCGTGTCCTGTGTGGATTGACAGCGGGCTGTGCTCCACATGGTCACTGGGGGCTGAAGTTGTTAGAGGATCCACCGTCTTGTTCTGCAATAGCTTGAACACACAGCTTCCCGGGTGATTTTTTTTTCTTTTAATTGAAGTATAGTTGATGTATAATATTATGTTACAGGTATATAATACAGTGGTTCACAATTTTTAAAGGTTATACTCCACTTATAGTTATTATAAAATACTTGCTGTATTCCCCATGTACAGTATATCCTTGTGGTTTATTTTATACCTAATAGCTTGTACCTCTTAATCCCCTAACCCTGTATTGCCTCTCCCTCCGTCCCTCTCCCCACTGGTAACTACTAGTTTGTTCTCTATGTCTGTGAGTCTGCTTCGTTTTTGTTATATTCACTAATTTGTTGTATTTTTTAGATTCCATATATGTGATATCATACAGTATTTGTATTTCTCTGCCTTCTTTCATTTAGCATAATGCCCTCCAAGTCCTTCCATGTTGTTGCAAATGGCAGAATAATTCTTTTCCGTGTGTGTGTGTGTGTATGTATATATATGTGTGTGTGTATATACATATATATACACACACACATACATACACACCACATCTTCTTTATCCATTCATCTGTTGATGGACACTTAGATTGCTTCCATATCTTGGCTGTTGTACATAATGCTGCTGTGAAAATTGGGGTATATGTATCTATTCAAATTAGTGTTTTTGTATTTTCTGGATACGTACCCAAGGAGTAGAATTGCTGGGTCATATGGTAGTTCTATTTTTAGTTTTTTGAGAAACTTCCATACTGTTTTCCACAGTGGCTGCACCAATTTCCATCCCCCCCAGTAGTGTACAAGGGTTCTCTTTCTCCACAGCCTCACCAATGTTTGTTATTTGTGTTCTTTAGCTGTTCTGACAGGTGTGAGGTGACATTTCATTGTGCTTTTGATTTGCACGTCCCTGATGATTAGTGATGTTGAGCATCTTTTCATGTGCCTCTTGGCCATCTGCATTTCCTCTTTGGAAATATGTCTATTCAGTTCTTCTGCCCATTTTTTAATCAGGTTGTTTGTTTTTTTGATGTTGTATTAGCTGTTTATATATGTTGAATAGTAACCCTTGATTAGTCATATCACTTGAAAATATTTGAAATATAGGGAATCAAATGGTGTAGTTGGTGAGTATCATCCCGACCATTCCTGTCTTTTTCACTGCAAGCTTCTAAGTCTAGTTTAAGCTTGAGCTGGATGAGAAAAAGTTTAAATCAAATGTGAAAGTAAAACTTGGTAACTAGACTTGCCAAAATAATTTTAGAAAAACAATGGTATTTGCCAGAGATTTTGTCACCAAGGCAGGGGAAAATGGTTTTACCTAGCACAGAGGATGTGAAAGAATTAAAGTTCCTAACAAAAAACTGAAAATAGCCAAAATGCCTAACTATATAATAGTGGTTAGGTAGATTATGTACATTGACAGGTGGGTAGGTTACTTAGCCATTTCAAACTATGTGTTTCCCGAGAACTTTTAGTGGTCTTGTTAAAATGCTTATGATGTAAGGGGAAAAGTTAGGATATAAAACTGCATATGAGAATTCCCATCTCTTACCTGGATTACTGTAAAGGCCCTACTTACCACCCTTCTGCTGCTCCAGTATGTTCTTTATGTTGCAGCAGTCACCTGTCTCCAACATAAAGCCAATGTCACACATGACCTTCAGGATAAAATCTCTGTTTCTTTTCATAGTTTACATATATCTCTCTGGTCTGTCTCTCCTACTTCATTTTTCTCAACTACCCACTTCATACCCTATTCTCAAATTTATACCCCCAGGCCAGACATTTCCTCCGAGTCCCAGATGTATGTAGACAAGCAACATCCCTCTTTGGTTGTGTCACAGGCATCTCAAATTTAACATGTGCAAAATTAAACTTGGTTTTTTTGGAGGTCTCACTTTAAAATTGAACTTCTGATTCCCTCTCTTCAGTACACCAGTGTCCTGTGCCCATCTTTTCTAACTCTATAAATGCCACCTCTATCTACCCGGTCACCAAAGCCAGAAGTTCAGGAATCACCCTTGAGTCTCAGCTCCTTTCTAACTTCAGCTTGCACTTGGACCCTCATGGTCTCTCTGATCCCTCACTATGTCGTGGTATTTCAGCCTCTCAACTTCCATTTCTAACTGGTTGTTCTCTGAGTATACCCCAGTTCAAATCACTAAGAGAGAGATTCCAGTTGATTCAGTTTTGTCCCTACTAGTTTTTTGATGTCCTGAAGGAAGAGTCAACCCATCTTACTGGTTCTACCGTTTCATCAATTTTTTAGCATGTTTCCTCTCTCTCGGAATTGGTAAGAAAAAGGTTTTGCAAATTTTTCAAAGTCTTATCCAAAGTGAGAAGACATGGACAAGTAGAGGTAGGAAGGATGGAGCTCCAAACTAATTTAATGATTGTTGGAGGCTTATGACAACATCCGCTCTTGTGCCTATACGCTGAATATTTCATTTCAGTTACTCTTGTTTCATGTCTAGACTTTTTACTTGTTTCTTTTTTTTCTTAATAAAACTTTTCTTCAGATATAATTCACATACCATAAAATTCACCCTTTAAAATTATACAGGCAAATCTCAGAGATATTGTGGGTTCAGTTCCAGACTGCAATAAAGTGAATATCACAATAAAGTGAGTCACATGAATTTTGTGGCTTCTCAGTGCATATAAAAGTTATGTTTACACTATACTGTCATCTGTTAAATGTGCAGCAGCATTATGTCTAAAAATGCTTAATTAAACCTTAATTAAAAATACTTTTTTGATGAAAATGAAAAAACAATTACAGTAGTAACATCTGAGATCACTTATCACAGCTCACCATAACAAATACAATAATAATGAAAAAATTTGAAGTAGTGTGAGAATTACCCAAATGTGAAGCAGAAACACGAAGTGAGCAAATGCTCTTGGAAAAGTGGTGCCTCTAGACTTGCTCAATCCAGGGTTGCCACAAACCTTCAAGTTGTAAAAAACACAGTATCTGCAAAGTACAATAAAGCGAAGCACAATAAAATAAGGTATGCCTGTACAACCAGTGGATCTGTTTTTTTGTTTGTTTTTTAGTATATTCAGAGTTACACAACCATTACCGCTACCTGATTTTAGAACACTTGGTTCCTTTTTAAACTTTCGTTTTTAGCTCTCTGCTGAACATTTCGAACCACGTCCTGTCTCCTCAAACAGTGATTTTATCCTCAGATTACTCCAGTATCTGGCACCCCTGTTGGTCAACTTCTAATGTTTTTTCTGCCGACTTTAGCTTTAATATTTTCCTATGTGCCTAGTTTTTTTTTTTTTTTTTTTGCCTGTTTGGGTCTTTGTTTCTGTGCGAGGGCTTTCTCTAGTTGCAGCGAGCGGGGGCCACTCTTCATCGCGGTCTCTCACTATCGCGGCCTCTCGTTGCAGAGCACAGGCTCCAGACGCGCAGGCTCAGTAGTTGTGGCTCACGGGCCTAGTTGCTCTGCGGCATGTGGGATCTTCCCAGACCAGGGCTTGAACCCGTGTCCCCTGCATTGGCAGGCAGATTCTCAAGCACTGCGCCACCAGGGAAGCCCCCCCCCAAGTTATTTTTTAATTGTGTGCTAGACATTTTATTTGTAAAATTGTTTGCAGAAATCGTTGAAACCTAAGATGATGTTCCCCTTCAGAGAGGATTCACCTTTGCTTCTGCCTGGAGCTTGTAAGCACTAGCAATACTGCATCACCCGAGGCCAATTTTAGGGGTTTTGATTATTTGAAGGAGAACTACAGTACCTATGAGGCCTCTTAACATCAGGTTTACTGTTATTCATGGGTGTAGCCTTTGAGGGCCCTACAGAGGCAATGGTTTCACTTGGGTCCCCTCTGTCCTACCCTTCTCAGGCTTCTAATCCTTGTGCTCTTGGCCCTGGGAGGTTGTCAAAAGCTGTTATCCACTCTGGGGTCAGCAAATGCTCCCAGGGTAAAATACCAGCATCGTCCCTCTGGCTCTCCATCCTTGCTTGAATAATTCTGGTAATTCTTCACTATCTTGTAGTTCTCATATGCCTTCAAGTAGATGTGTTTGTTACCGACCAGGGTCCTTGGCCTTCCTTAATCAATAGAAATTGATAAGAGACCAGACAAGAAATTTAGGCCAGGCTTTATTGGGGCCCCTGCTGCAGCAGGGGGAGAGCAAAAACAAATAACAGGTTCCCTTGCTCTCTTGCTCGCTTGCTGAGCGGGGGCCGAGCTGGTTCCTTATATGGGGTGAGGGTAGGGGTGTGTCCAAGGGTCGGGCCCAAACTGTGGTTTGCCCACCCCTTACGTGGTGTTGTGTGGAGGGGGTGTGCACAGTACCCTTCTTTTGCTCCTGTCTCCCTGCTTTTGCTCCCGGCTCTTCAGAAGTGGCAGTTGGGTTTTTTTGGTTTCTTTGTATCTTGTTGACCATAATTTGCCCCAACTGCGTGGGCATGCATGCAGTTATTTTTAGTTCCTTATAGTTTCTTTGTATTTTGTTGCTTGAGGAGACGTTTGTCCAGGTGCAAGCATTGTAGCACCGTAGCAAAGGGTCCCAGGTCCCTTGTCTCATCCCCTGTCTCTTCCCTGCTAAGGGATTCTACACCCCTTATTCTTAAGGGGTAAGGGGCCAAAGGTCTGTTCTTCTGAAACTTCTTCTTGCCCTAGCCTACCCTAGAGGTACAGTTGCTGACTGTTCCAAGGACCTGTAGGGAACTGGGCCATCCTCCGCTGGAATGCGCTGAATTCCTTGAGACATTATGAGTCTTACTTGAAACTGTTGGAGCCTAGAAGACACAAACTTAACCAAAAAGTTAAATAAACAAGGGCCAAAAAGGGGAAGGACAAAAGTAGCCATTAAAGGGCCTAGAAAGGGAAGGAACTAGCTTAACTTCCAGAGGAATTCTTTAACTGCTGACCAGACAGTGGAGGAGATAGCACCCCTACCAAAATTATGAAGCCACTCTGCCTGGTCGTGTATTTCCAGGTGCAGTAGGAAGTATTAGTTATCACACAAAGTATCTGTCGATGGTGCCTGTCCTTTGAATGAGTATCTCAGATTTTCCACTGGCTCACAGGTGTATTGTTCTTTTGCGACCTGCGGGGTTTCTGGATGTCAAAGCTTTGGTCTGGACAAATGTACCCAACTAGCTGTCCCTTGCAGGTTGACAGCAGTGGGGGTGGTTAAAGTTACTTTATAGGGGCCCTTCCATTTTGGCAATAGTTGGCCTTTGGGGAACCCCTCTTTCCAGGCTTTAAGAAGAACTTGGTCCCCGGGGTTTATTTGTGAAGGAATTGCTCCTTCCTCTATATTTTTAGTGGGAGCTGGCAGTGCCCTGTGGGCATAGTCCTGGATTGCCTTCTGAACTTGTCCTAGATTAATAATGAATCTCAGGGCCTGGTTCACTTCCTCATCCAGTAGAATGTCAGTAGTTAGAAAAGGCCTCCCATAGGTCACTTCAAATGGGCTAAGACTCAGACCACTCCTGGGGGCTACACGGACCCCGAGGAGTACAATAGGAAGAAGTTGGTCCAGGGTTCATGAGTTTCTTGGTAGAGCTTTGCTAAGGTTTTCTTTAAAGGACGGTTCATTTTCTCTACCTTCCCTGAAGACTGTGGGTGCTAAGAGATGTGTAGCTTGTAGTCTATCCCTAGGGCAGTTGTGAGCCCCTGTGTGATTTTGGCTATAAAAGCGGACCCATTTTCGCTTTAGAGGGACTTTGGAAGTCCAAACCAAGGAATTCCTTTCAATTGGGACTTACACACTTCCATAGTCTTTTCAGATTGCGTGGGGAAGGCTTCAGCCCATCCTGTGAAAGTATCAACAAACAGCAAAAGATATTTATATCCTGATCGCGGGGGCATTTGGGTGAAATCTGCCAGTCTTCCCCCGGATATGTCCCTCCGTGTTGAATTGGCCTGCGTAATGAAGGGGGAATTGGATGGGCCTGTGGGTTATTCCAGGCACATAAACCACAGGCAAGCGTTACTTGTTTTACTGTTCCTTTAAGCCCTGTCCCTGAAAAAGTCTTTTGCATCAGGTTCCACAGTGCATCCCTCCCATAGTAGTGGCATCATGTAAGCTCTTAGTGAGTTTCCATGGTTGGGCCTCAGGGATTAGAACCTTATCCTCCTTTTTATACCAGCCTGTGCTTTCTTTCTCATAGCCCCATTTCTCAGCATTTTCTTGTTCCTATGGGGAATACTGGGGGAGGCTAGCGAGTTCACGGGGGCCAATCACTAGGGCCATGACTTGTTCAGGTTCCTACAGTCGAGCTGCCTGTTTTGCAGTTTGATCAGCTTTGCTGTTCCCTTGGCTCACAAAGGATCCATCCCTCTGATGGCCCCTACAGTGGGTTACTGCTACCTGGGTCGGGAGCTGCACTGCTTCTGAAAGATCCAAGATCAAATCTTTATGTTTTATGGGGGAATTTCTAACGATTAACATTCCTCTTGCTTTCCAAATGGCAGCATGAGCCTGTAGCACGTGGAACCCATATTTAGAGTCAGTGAAAATATTTAATTTCTTATCCTTCCCTAATTGCAAAGCTCTCATTAATGCAGTTAGTTCAGCCTTCTGGGCTGATGTCTGGGGTGGCAGGGCCTTGGCTTCTGTGACTTCATCTAGACTAACTATGGCATACCCCACCTTCCAGGTTCCCTTTTCTAGAAAACTGCTCCTATCAGTAAACCGTTCGACCTCAGAGCTGTCAGGAGGTTCATCGAGAAGATCAGGCCTGCTGGAGTAAGTTTGTTCTCTGGTCTCTATACACTGATGCAGTAAGTCTCCACTCCCGACCTCTGAACGCACAGTTGCTGGGTTCAGGGTTTGGCACACCTTTAAGGCAATGTCTGGGGTGTCCGTTAGGAGGGCCTGACATCTTGTTAACCTTCCTCCAGTAAACCAATGATGTCCTTTGACTTCCAGCACAGATGGTACCTGATGAGGGGTTAATACATCTAAGTGTTGTCCCAGGGTGAGCTTGGAAGCCTCATTAGCCAACAGTGTTGTGGCTGCTACTGCCTGCAGGCAGCTTGGCCATCCCAGGGCCACTGAGTCCAGTTGTTCTGAAAAGTAAATCACTGGTCTCTCTCTGATCTGGTCCCAGCTTTTGGGTCATGAGTCCTAGTGCTATCCCTGACCTCTCGTGAATGTATAGGGTAAAGGGCTTGTCCAAACTTGGAAGTCCCAGTGCTGGTGCTCTGCTCAACTCAGTCTTTTTTTTTTTTTTTTTTTTTAATTTTGGCTGCACCAGCTCTTTGTTGCAGCATGTGGGATCTAGTTCGCCAACCAGGGCTCAAACCCGGGCCTCCTGCATTGGGAGAGCAGAGTCTTACCCACTGGACCACCAGGGAAGTCCCTCAACTCAGTCATTAGAGTCTCAAAGCCCCACTGGTGGTCCCTATTTCATTGAAGGTTTTCCCTTTCTTCTCCCTTTAGAACCTCATATAGGGGTTTTGCTGTAAGGCCATAATTTGGAATCCAGATACCACAGAACCCAGCCATCCCGAGAAAGCCTCGGAGTTGCCTCTTTGTGGTTGGGGATGGTTATATACTAATTGCCTACGGCCAGGGCTCGTGCCCCTGGGGTCAAAACAAATCCTAAATATTGAACCCTTGTTGTGAGATCTGAGCCTTAGTTGGAGAGACTTTATATCCCCTTTTTTTTTAAGGATTTTTTTTTTTTTTTTTTTTTTTTTGCGGTTCGCGGGCCTCTCACTGTTGTGGCCTCTCCCGTTGCGGAGCACGGGCTCCGGATGCGCAGGCTCAGCGGCCATGGCTTACGGGCCCAGCCGCTCCGTGGCATGTGGAATCTTCCCAGATCGGGGCACGAACCCGTGTCCCCCCCATCGGCAGGCGGACTTTCAACCACTGCGCCACCAGGGAAGCCCTATATCCCCTTTTTGCCAGAAAATTTACGACCCTAACAGTATTTTGATCTGAATCTTATTTGGTCTCACTACTTATCAATAGATCATCAACATATTGTAGGAGAGTTCCCTTCTCAAGGCTCAGTTCCCTCAGTTCCGTAGCTAACACATTTCCAAAAAGATGGGGCCGTCCCGAAAACCCCGCGGAAGCACCGTCCAGGTGTATTGGGTAGCCTCCAGGGGGTCAGGGTCCCTCCATTCAAAGGCAGAAAGGTATTGCGTTTGGATGTAGGGGAATACAGAAAAATGCATTTTTGAGGTCCGAAACAGAGAAATACTGGGTGCTCCCTGACACTTGGGTGAGGAGGGTGTCAGGGTTTGTTTGCCACCAGTGGGTGAATAGGGATGACTGCCTCATTCACTGCTCGTTAAGTCTTGCACAGACCGATACTCCCCGTTAGGCTTCTGAACGGGGAGGATCGGGGGTATTGCAAGGGGATTGGCAGGACCTAATGGGTCCGTGTTCTAGGAATTTGGTGAGCAGTGGTTGGATTCCCCTCAGGGCCTCAGGCTTTAAAGGATATTGTCTTTACCAGGAGTATTTTTCCCCAGGCCTTAACCTTATTTTTATTGGGGGAACACATTTTGCCCTTCCTGGCACTGAGGTATCCCAAACTGCAGGATCTACTTGTTCTCTAATTTCTTGGGGGATGTCTTGGGGGGATATTTTGATGACCAGCAAGTGGGTCATCTGGGGCTACTAATAGATGCATTCTCTGTTTGAATTCTCTACCTCCTTGGACTTCACCCTCTCCTAAGCTGTCCTACTAGCTCCTAACTTATTTAGCAGATCTCTCCTGAGGAGGGGGACAGGGCATTCTGGCATATACAGAAAGGAGTGAGTAATAATAATGGACCCAACTCTGCAGGCAAGGGGAGACGTAAATCGCCTTACCTTTGGCTGTCCATCAACTCTCATCACAGTAGTCATGGCTGGAGAGGCCAGCCGGCCAAGTCAGGAAAGAGCAGGTGGCTCCAGTGTCTACAAGAAATTCAGTTCTCCTACCTGCCACATCGAGGGTGACCCAGGGCTTCACTGGAGTGACGAGGATGGACTGAGTGGGATCTGGAGCCAGGCAGGTGCTTGGGCCCTGTCAGTCCATGTGTGGGAATCTCTCATCCGAGACATTCCTGGGGAACTGGGGCCGGTCGGGGTTGCCCCTCCAGTGTCCCACAGGAGGGCGCTCAGGACATTCCCCCTTCCAGTGCCCCTCCTTCCAACAAAAGGCACACTGGTTTGGGCTTCATTTTTTTTTTTTTTTTTAATTCTTTATTGGAGTATAATTGCTTTACAATGGTGTGTTAGTTTCTGCTTTATAACAAAGTGAATCAGTTATACATATGTTCCCATATCTCCTCCCTCTTGCATCTCCCTCCCACCCTCCCTATCCCACCCCTCTAGGTGGTCACAAAGCACAGAGCTGATCTCCCTGTGCTATGCGGCTGCTTCCCACTAGCTATCTATTTTACATTTGGTAGTGTATATATGTCCATGTATATGGAATTTAAGAAAAAAAAAAACGGTTTGGGCTTCTTGGCAGTCTGTCTAGCCTTCTCGGCCCTCCGGGATCCCCTGGAGGTGGTGGATGAATCAGAGCAGCCAAAAGCTGCGTTTTCTTTATTAGCCTCTTATCCTTCTTGGCTTCCTCCGTTAAGTCTCAGTTATCTTAGACCTTGAAGGCCTCCTCCACCAAGGTTGACAATGGGGTTTGGGGCCCAGCCTCAAGCTTTTGTAATTTTCTCCTGATATCAGGAGTAGCCTGGGTGATAAAATGCATGGCCAACAGTGTCCTTCCTTTTGTGGGCTCAGGGTCTGTATCGGTATACTTCCTGAATGCCTCTGTCACCCGGCTCAGGAAGACTGCCCGGGTTTCATCTTTTTCTTGTGTAACCTCTCAGACCTTATCAAAATTTACAGGCTTCGCCATGCACCTTTTCATTCCTTCTGATTGACAAGTAATTTAATGTCTCATCCTAGCCTGGCCTACACGATCTTCATAGTGTGGGTCATGTTCTGGGACTGCATCCCCACCCACCTGATAAATTTGGTGGGGTAGATTGGTGGCCAGTAGGCCATCTGCATGTTCCCTGGCCTTTTTTAGTATACCCTTCTTTTCATCCAGGGTGCAGCAGTGGGCCAGAATAACCATGATGTGCTGACAAGTAAGAGAGAGTGTTCCTATAAGTTTCCCTATGCTGGGATGTATTCCTTGAGATTGAGCATCTGTAAAGCCTACGATGCGGGCTACTTGAAGTGGCCAATATGTAATCTGTAACAGTGTCTGGGCTGCCAAGGCCTGGAGTGATGGGGGTCCTAGAGGTGCAAAAAGGAACTCCTGGAGGAATTGGAGTTGGGCACAATGGAAAATGCCACAGGAGTCAGGACCTGAGGGCCTAGAGGTGGGAGTATACCCCCAGGGGACTTTTTTTTTTTTGGACATAGAGTAAGGTGAGAGTCTAGGCAGGAGAAGAACCCAAAACCCTTTCCTCTATCTGTTTGGTGGCTACAGTAAAATTGGGGAGAGCCTGATGATTCCATCTGACAACAGGCAACAGTGAGTTTGGACAGTGTTTCACATGTCATTTAACATATCAAATGACCCCAATTAGTTTAGGATTTCTCTTTGGGATGCTCCAGGGGTCCCTTGGAGCACCCCAAAGTTAGCTGGAGGTCAAAAGAATTTCAATTAGAATTTGATATTTGGGAAGCCTGTCAAAAATTTTAAAAAGTTTTAAAACACCTGGTCAGACAGGATCATAGGTTGCTGTGAAACAGTACTTATTTCTTGAGCTAAGGTGGAAAAAAGATTTCAAAAATAAATACAGATCACTTAAAGGCACAGAAACTCACACAATCTGTTATCAAAAGCAGCATTCCAGGAAAACTTTGTTCTCTTATGAGAGAGAGAAACCAAATCCAGACCTGCATCAGCCTACTCTTAATAAAGTCCATTTACCTAATTAAATTTAATCCAACCTTAGAAAGTCCTGACCACATACAAGATTCTTTTTCAATTGTTCCTTTTCCACAAATCTACTGCAAATTTCTGTAGCCATATTTTGTCCCTTATTCTTTTCCCATTCAGAAATAACCAGATCTAGGACAAAATTACCTTTTTCCTTTTAACAATATATTTTCGTTCCTCATACCTTCTTTTCTGAAAACACACATCCTACTCTCCTTAAACAACCATGAACTGTCTTTTACAGTAGCATTCCTTGATTGGAATATCCCATAACCTCTAGAAACTTGTATCTTCCCAAAGCACAATTTCTTTCCTTAATGTGGTGCAAGACATGTGTCTAATAAACCCAAACATTTTTAGTTTCCCTCTCACAAGAAGACAGCACTAGGTAAATTTAGACCTGTTTAGCAATTAATGTTCCAATATTTCATCTTATTTGGAATGGTCTGGATACTCAGTGGATTCCTATCATTCAACTTAGTTTAGTTTCAAGTTACCAAAATTTGGAGGGACTATTTAGATGGACATTTCCAAAACATCATTATTCCTATAGAGTTTACCAAAAAGCTCTTATCCCAGTTATATTTACTTAAAAGTTTAACTATATCAGGTTATTCTACTTGTTGACAGATTTTATAACAGAAACAATATGCACTTATTGACTTCCAGTAACCTTAGGTACAATAAAAGTATTGATATTATACTTAATGTTAATGACTCTAAAGAGAGGTCTGTATTAATTAAACCCACAGACTTAAGCTAGACAAGTTAATTTTTACATAAAGACAGAACCAGAGATCTCATAGTTTTCCCACTTGAATGTATTTTTAAAATTTTTAAACATCTTTATTGGGGTATAATTGCTTTACAATGGTGTGTTAGTTTCTGCTTTATAACAAAGTGAATCAGTTATACATATACATATGTTCCCATATGTCTTCCCTCTTGCGTCTCCCTCCCTCCCACCCTCCCTATCCCACCCCTCCAGGCTGTCACAAAGCACCGAGCTGATACCCCTGTGCTATGCGGCTGCTTCCCACCAGCTATCTACCTTACGTTTGGTAGTGTATATATGTCCATGCCTCTCTCTCGCTTTGTCACAGCTCACCCTTCCCCCTCCCCATATCCTCAGGTCCGTTCTCCAGTAGGTCTGTGTCTTTATTCCTGTCTTACCCCTTGGTTCTTCATGACATTTTTTTTCTTAAATTCCATATACATGTGTTAGCATACGGCATTTGTCTTTCTCTTTCTGACTTACTTCACTCTGTATGACAGACTCTAGGTCTATCCACCTCATTACAAATAGCTCAATTTCGTTTCTCTTTATGGCTGAGTAATATTCCATTGTATATATGTGCCACATCTTCCTTATCCATTCATTCGATGATGGGCACTTAGGTTGTTTCCATCTCCGGGCTATTGTAAATAGAGCTGCAATGAACATTTTGGTACATGACTCTTTTTGAATTTTGGTTTTCTCAGGGTATATGCCCAGTAGTGGGATTGCTGGGTCATATGGTAGTTCTATTTGTAGTTTTTTAAGGAACCTCCATACTGTTCTCCACAGTGGCTGTACCAATTCACATTCCCACCAGCAGTGCAGGAGTGTTCCCTTTTCTCCACACCCTCTCCAGCATTTATTGTTTCTAGATTTTTTGATGATGGCCATTCTGACTGGTGTGAGATGATATCTCATTGTAGTTTTGATTTGCATTTCTCTAATGATTAATGATGTTGAGCATTCTTTCATGTGTTTGTTGGCAGTCTGTATATCTTCTTTGAAGAAATGTCTATTTAGGTCTTTTGCCCATTTTTGGATTGGGTTCTTTGTTTTTTTTGTTATTGAGCTGCATGAACTGCTTATAAATTTTGGAAATTAATCCTTTGTTAGTTGCTTCATTTGCAAATATTTTCTCCCATTCTGAGGGTTGTCTTTTGGTCTTGTTTATGGTTTCCTTTGCTGTGCAAAAGCTTTGAAGTTTCATTAGGTCCGATTTGTTTATTTTTGCTTTTATTTCCATTTCTCTAGGAGGTGAGTCAAAAAGGATCTTGCTGTGATTTATGTCATAGAGTGTTCTGCCTATGTTTTCCTCTAAGACTTTGATAGTTTCTGGCTTTACATTTAGGTCTTTAATCCATTTTGAGCTTATTTTTGTGTATGGTGTTAGGGAGTGATCTAATCTCATGCTTTTACATGTACCTGTCCAGTTTTCCCAGCACCACTTATTGAAGAGGCTGTCCTTTCTCCACAGTACATTCCTGCCTCCTTTATCAAAGATATGGTGACCATATGTGCATGGGTTTTTCTCTGCGCTTTCTATCCTGTTCCATTGATCTTTCTGTTTTTGTGCCAGTACCATACTGTCTTGATTACTGTAGCTTTGTAGTATAGTCTGAAGTTGGGGAGCCTGATTCCTCCAGCTCCGTTTTTCATTCTCAACATTGCTTTGGCTATTCGGGGTCTTTAGTGTTTCCATACAAATTGTGAAATGTTTTGTTCTAGTTCTGTGAAAAATGCCATTGGTAGTTTGATAGGGATTGCATTGAATCTGTAGATTGCTTTGGGTAGTAGAGTCATTTTCACAATGTTGATTCTTCCAATCCAAGAACATGGTATATCTCTCCATCTATTTGTATCATCTTTAATTTCTTTCATCAGTGTCTTATAATTTTCTGCATACAGGTCTTTTGTCTCCTTAGGTAGGTTTATTCCTAGATATTTTATTCTTTTTGTTGCAATGGTACATGGGAGTGTTTTCTTGATTTCACTTTCAGTTTTTTCATCATTAGTGTATAGGAATGCCAGAGATTTCTGTGCATTAGTTTTGTATCCTGCAACTTTACCAAATTCATTGATTAGCTCTAGTAGTTTTCTGGTAGCATCTTTAGGATTCTCTATGTATAGTATCATGTCATCTGCAAACACTGACAACTCTACTTCTTCTTTTCCGATTTGGATTCCTTTTATTTCCTTCTCTTCTCTGATTGCTGTGGCTAAAACTTCCAAAACAATGTTGAATAATGGTGGTGAGAGTGGGCAACCTTGTCTTGTTCCTGATCTTAGTGGAAATGCTTTCAGTTTTTCACCATTGAGGATGATGTTGGCTGTGGGTTTGTCATATACGGCCTTTATTATGTTGAGGAAAGTTCCCTCTATGCCTACTTTCTGCAGGGTTTTTATCATAAATGGGTGTTGAATTTTGTCGAAAGCTTTCTCTGCATGTATTGAGATAATCATATGGTTTGTCCTCTTCAATTTGTTAATATGGTGTATCACGTTGATTGATTTGGGTGTATTGAAGAATCCTTGCATTCCTGGAATAAACCCCACTTGATCATGGTGTATGATCCTTTTAATGTGCTGTTGGATTCTGTTTGCTAGTATTTTGTTGAGGATTTTTGCATCTATGTTCATCAGTGATATTGGCCTGTAGTTTTCTTTCTTTGTGACATCCTTGTCTGGTTTTGGTATCAAGGTGATGGTGGCCTCGTAGAATGAGTTTGGCAGTGTTCCTCCCTCTGCTATATTTTGGAAGAGTTTGAGAAGGATAGGTGTTAGCTCTTCTCTAAATGTTTGATAGAATTCGCCTGTGAAGCCATCTGGTCCTGGGCTTTTGTTTGTTGGAAGATTTTTAATCACAGTTTCAATTTCAGTGCTTGTGATTGGTCCGTTCATATTTTCTATTTCTTCCTGATTCAGTCTTGGCAGGTTGTGCATTTCTAAGAATTTGTCCATTTCTTCCAGGTTGTCCATTTTATTGGCATAGAGTTGCTTGTAGTAATCTCTCATGATCTTTTGTAATTCTGCAGTGTCAGTTGTTACTTCTCCTTTTTCATTTCTAATTCTATTGATTTGAGTCTTCTCCCTTTTTTTCTTGATGAGTCTGGCTAATGGTTTATCAATTTTGTTTATCTTCTCAAAGAACCAGCTATTAGTTTTATTGATCTTTGCTGTCGTTTCCTTCATTTCTTTTTCATTTATTTCTGATCTGAGTTTTATGATTTCTTTCCTTCTGCTAACTCTGTGGTTTTTTTGTTCTTCTTTCTCTAATTGCTTGAGGTGCAAGGTTAGGTTGTTTATTCGAGATGTTTCCTGTTTCTTAAGGTGGGCTTGTATTGCTATAAACTTCCCTCTTAGAACTGCCTTTGCTGCATCCCATAGGTTTTGGGTCGTCGTGTCTCCATTGTCATTTGTTTCTAGGTATTTTTTGATTTCCTCTTTGATTTCTTCAGTGATCCCTTCATTATTAAGTAGTGTATTGTTTAGCCTCCATGTGTTTGTATTTTTTACAGATCTTTTCCTGTAATTGATACCTAGTCTCATAGCGTTGTGGTCGGAAAAGATACTTGATACAATTTCAATTTTCTTAAATTTATCAAGGCTTGATTTGTGACCCAAGATATGATCTATCCTGGAGAGTGTTCCATGAGCACTTGAGAAAAATGTGTATTCTGTTGTTTTTGGATGGAGTGTCCTATAAATATCAATTAAGTCCATCTTGTTTAATGTATCATTTAAAGCTTTTGTTTCCTTATTTATTTTCATTTTGGATGATCTGTCCATTGGTGAAAGTGGGGTGTTAAAGTCCCCTACTATGAATGTGTTACTGTCAATTTCCCCTTTTATGGCTGTTAGTATTTGCCTTATATATTGAGGTGCTCCTATGTTGGGTGCATAAATATTTACAATTGTTATATCTTCTTCTTGGATTGATCCCTTGATCATTATGTAGTGTCCTTCTTTGTCTCTTGTAATAGTCTTTATTTTAAAGTCTATTTTGTCTGATATGAGAATTGCTACTCCAGCTTTCTTTTGGTTTCCATTTGCATGGAATATCTTTTTCCATCCCCTTACTTTCAGTCTGTATGTGTCTCTAAGTCTGAAGTGGGTCTCTTTTAGACAGCGTATATATGGGTCTTGTTTTTGTATCCATTCAGCCAATCTGTGTCTTTTGGTGGGAGCATTTAGTCCATTTACATTTAAGGTTATTATCGATATATATCTTCCTATTCCCATTTTCTTAATTGTTTTGGGTTCGTTATTGTAGGTCTTTTTCCTTCTCTTGTGTTTCTTGCCTAAAGAAGTTCCTTTAGCATTTGTTGTGAAGCTGGTTTGGTGGTGCTGAACACTCTCAGCTTTTGCTTGTCTGTAAAGGTTTTAATTTCTCCATCACATCTGAATGAGATCCTTGCTGGGTAGAGTAATCTTGGTTGCAGGTTTTTCTCCTTCATCTCTTTTAATATGTCCTGCCACTCCCTTCTGGCTTGCAGAATTTCTGCTGAGAGATCAGCTGTTAACCTTATGGGGATTCCCTTGTGTGTTATTTGTTGTTTTTTCCTTGCTGCTTTTAATATGCTTTCTTTGTATTTAATTTTTGACAGTTTGATTAATATGTGTCTTGGCATATTTCTCCTTGGATTTATCCTGTATGGGACTCTCTGTGCTTCCTGGACTTGATTGACTATTTCCTTCCCCATGTTAGGGAAGTTTTCAACTATAATCTCTTCAAATATTTTCTCAGTCCCTTTCTTTTTCTCTTCTTCTTCTGGAACCCCTATAATTCGAATGTTGGTGCATTTTATGTTGTCCCAGAGGTCTCTGAGACTGTCCTCAGTTCTTTTCATTCTTTTTTCTTTATTCTGCTCTGCAGTCGTTATTTCCACTATTTTATCTTCCAGGTTACTTATCCATTCTTCTGTCTGTTATTCTGCTATTGATCCCATCTAGAGTATTTTTCATTTCATTTATTGTGTTGTTCATCATTGTTTGTTTCATCTTTAGTTCTAGGTCCTTGTTAAATGTTTCTTGCATTTTGTCTATTCTATTTCCAAGATTTTGGATCATCTTTACTGTCATTATTCTGAATTGTTTTTCAGGTAGACTGCCTATTTCCTCTTCATTTGTTAGGTCTGGTGGGTTTTTATCTTGCTCCTTCATCTGTGGTGTGTTTTTCTGTCTTCTCATTTTGCCTATCTTACTGTGTTTGGGGTCTCCTTTTTGCAGGCTGCAGGTTCGTAGTTCCCGTTGTTTTCGGTGTCTGTCCCCAGTGGCTAAGGTTGGTTCAGTGGGTTGTGTAGGCTTCCTGGTGGAGGGGACTAGCGCCTGTGTTCTGGTGGATGAGGCTGGATCTTGTCTCTCTGGTGGGCAGGTCCACGTCTGGTGGTGTGTTTTGGGGTGTCTGTGGACTTATTATGATTTTAGGCAGCCTCTCTGCTAATGGATGGGGTTGTGTTCCTTTTTTGCTAGTTGTTTGGCATAGGGTGTCCAGCACTGTACCTTGCTGGTCGTTGAGTGTAGCTGGGTGCTTGTGTTGAGATGGAGATCTCTGGGAGATTTTCGCCATTTGATATTATGTGGAGCTGGGAGGTCTCTTTTTGACCAGTGTCCTGAAGTTGGCTCTCCCACCTCAGAGGCACAGCACTGACTCCTGGCTGCAGCACCAAGAGCC
The DNA here is from genome assembly GCF_963924675.1 of Phocoena phocoena. Lineage (NCBI taxonomy): Eukaryota > Metazoa > Chordata > Mammalia > Artiodactyla > Phocoenidae > Phocoena > Phocoena phocoena. The sequence continues at coordinate 148,413,171 of NC_089221.1, forward strand.
TTTCATCCACACGGCTCAGAATAAAAGGGAGAAGTAGTAGAGGGAAAGAATTAGTAGAAGTAGGAAGAAAGAAAGAAAGAAAGTAAGAAAGAAAGAAAGGAAGGAAGGAAGGAAGGAAGGAAGAAAGAAGAAAAGAGGAAACAAAGAAGGAAAGAAAGCAAGAAAGGGAGGGAGGGAGGGACAGTGGGGGGAAGGAAGGAAAAGAGAAAGAAAGAAAGAAGATAAAGTAAAATAAAATAAAATGTAAAGTTATTAAATTAAAAAATAATTATTAAGAAACAAAAATTTAAAAAAAAACGGACCGATAGAACCTTAGGACAAATTGTGGAAGCAAAGCTATACAGACAAAATGTCACACAGAAGCATATACATATACACTCACAAAAAGAGGAAAAGGGGAAAAAATCATAAATCTTGCTCTCGAAGCTCACCTCCTTAATTTGGGATGATTCCTTGTCTATTCAGGTATTCCACAGATGCAGGTACATCAAGTTGATTGTGGAGCTTTAATCCGCTGCTCCTGAGGCTGCTGGGAGAGATTTCCCTTTCTCTTTCTTGTTCTCACAGCTCCCAGGGGCTCAGCTTTGGATTTGGCCCGCCTCTGCGTGTAGGTCGCTGGAGGGCGTCTGTTTTTCCTCTCAGACAGGACGGGGTTAAAGGAGCCGCCGATGTGGGGGCTCTGGCTCACTCAGGCCCGGGGGAGGGAGGGGCACGGAGTGCGGGGCGAGCCTGCGGCAGCAGAGGCCGGCGTGACCTCGCACCAGCCTGAGGCTCACCGTGCGTTCTCCCGGGGAAGTTGTCCCTGGATCCCGGGACCCTGGCAGTGGCGGGCTGCACAGGCTCCCCGGAAGAGGGGTGTGGATAGTGACCTGTGCTCGCACACAAGCCCCTTGGTGGCGGCAGCAGCAGCCTTAGCGTCTCCCGCCCGTCTCTGGGGTCCATGCTTTTAGCCGCGGCTCACGCCCCTCTCTGGAGCTCCTTTAAGCAGCGCTCTTAATCCCCTCTCCTCGAGCACCAGGAAATAAAGAGGGAAGAAAAAGTCTCTTGCCTTTTCGGCAACTCCAGACCTTTTCCCGGACTCCCTCCCGGCTCTCCGTGGTGCACTAACTCCTTCAGGCTGTGTTCAGGCCGCCAACCCCAGTCCTCTCCCTGCGCTCCAACCGAAGCCCGAGTCTCAGCTCCCAGCCCTGCCCATTCCGGCGGGGGAGCAGACAAGCCTCTCGGGCTGGTGAGTGTCGGCACCGATCCTCTGTGCGGGGATCTCCCCGCTTTGCCGTCCGCACGCCTGTTGCTGCGCTCTCCTCCACGGCTCCGAAGCTTCCCCCCTCCGCCACCTGCAGTCTCCGCCCGCGAAGTGGCTTCCTAGTGTGTGGTAACCTTTCCTCCTTCACAGCTCCCTCCCACTGGTGCAAGTCCCGTCCCTATTCTTTTGTCTCTGTTTTTTCTTTTTCCCTACCCAGGTACGTAGGGAGTTTCTTGCCTTTTGGGAGGTCTGAGGTCTTCTTCCAGCATTCAGTAGGTGTTCTGTAGGAGTTGTTCCACGTGTAGATGTATTTCTGGTGTATCTGTGGGGAGGAAGGTGATCTCTGCGTCTTACTCATCCACCATCTTCCCCTCGTCCTCCTATTTTTAAAATTTTTTTAAAATTTGTATTGGAGTATAGTTGATTCACAATGCTGTGTTAGTTTCAGGTGTACAACAAAGTGAATCAGTTATACATATATTGGGAAAAGTATACATATATTACAGAAAAACCCAACATTTTGGCCAACCCAATATATATATATCCATTCTTTTTCAGATTCTTTTCCCATATAGGTTATTACAGAATATTGAGTAGAGTTCCCTGTGCTATACAGTAGATCCTGTTGTTTATCTATTTTATATATAGTATTGTGTATATGTTACTCCCAATCTCCTAATTTATCACTTCCCTCCAGGTTTCCCCTTTGGTAACCATAAATTTGATTTCTAGATCTGTGAGTCTGTTTCTGTTTTGTAAGTAAGTTCATTTGTATCATTTTTTTTGTGTGGATTCCACATATAAGTGGTATCATGTGATATTTGTCTTTCTCTGACTTACTTCACCAGTATGATAATCTCTAGGTCCATCCATGTTGCTGCAAATGGCATTATTTCATTCTTTTTTATGGCTGAGTAATATTCTGTTGTGTATATGTGTACCACATCTTCTTCATCCATTCCTCTGCCGATGGACATTTAGGTTGCTTCCATGTCTTGGCTGTTGTAAATAGTGGTGCATTGGGGTGCATGTATCTTTTTGAATTACGGTTTTCTACGGATATATGCCCAGGAGCGGGCTTGCTGGATCATATGGTAGTTCTATATTTAGTTTTTTAAGGAATCTCCATACTGTTCTCCATAATGGTTATACCAATTTACATTCCCACCCCACTTGAATTTAAAAGACCTCTTTTTTTTTCTCTTCTCAATTTGGGGGGCTACAGATAGATCAGGTAGTTCCTGAGAGCCCAGGCAGAATAGTTACATTGCAGAAGCAGAGGAGAGAAATGCAAACTCCTTGAGTTCAGATAGAATAGTTACGTTGCAAAGGCAGAGGAGAAAGATGCAAGCTCCTCTCCCCGCCCCACCCCCACTGCCTGTTTTTCTTTAAAATCCCAGTAAGTAGCCCAAGGCTGGAGTCTTGGGCGATGTGGGCTGTGTTTGTATTTCAAGGCTTAAGTGCTCCACTGTGCCCACAATGTCGGCGGAGACTTGCAGGAGCTATTGGACAGATAAAACAAAGATACCAATGACAAAAACTTAAAGACACGAACAAGAAGTTTTCAGGATAAAGGGGACCGGAGTGCAGGTATAAGGATCAAGGGAGAGATAAAGGGAGGAACAGAAAAGACTGAAAAAGAGAGAGACAGCAGGAAAATAAAGGTGAGAATAAACAGGACAATAGGACTTCCAGCCACTACACAGTATGAGGTTTGAGCCTCTATCACTCTCATAAATCTCCCTGCAGAGAGAGCCCGCTGGACCAGGATTTGCACGGTGTGAGGCGAGCCTCTCCCGCCTCTGCTTGTCACCTGTCAAGGTGAGCCATTGCCGGCCAGAGGGAGCATGGTCTCACAAGCTGAGAGGAGTGATGCTGTAGCTGCCTGACGTCCACGCGGAAGGATAGGCCAGAAGTAGGAGAGGACAGAGAGAGGAGAGGTAGAGAGCTATCAGGAGAGGGAAAGGGACAAGGGAGAGGGGGAAAGCATTGCCTGAATTGAGGGTACTGAGGCCCCCAGGGGCCAGGAAGGCAGACTTACCAACATGGTGATGCTGAAACAAGACGTTCAGGTGGCCACTTGTCACCCATGGGGAAGCTGCATTCGGTGGTCCCAGAGGTGCCCAGATCCCCTCCCGGGAAGGGGACAACTGCCCCACATTGGGTGCCATAAATCTGTTACCAACCAGGGTTCTTGGCCTCCTTAATCAATAGATATTGTTAAGAGGCTAGACAAGAAATTCAGGCAAGGTGAAATTTTCCCTTCCCAGGGAAGGGGGCGTGGGCATGAGCTGGTTCCTTATATGGGGTGAGGGTAGGGGTGTGTCCAAGGACCAGCCTGGAGGGGTGGCTTAGGTGGTGTGCCCAGCCCTTTGGTGGTGCTGTGTGGAGGGGGCATGCATCGTACCCTGCTTTTGCTCCCAGCTCTTCAGAAATGAGGATTGGGTTCTTTTGGCCTCTTTGTATCCCGTTGCGCATAACTTGCCCCATCTGCGCAGGCACGCAGTTGTTTTTAGTCCCTTGTAGTTTCTTTGTGTTCTGTTGCTCGAAGAGACATTTGCCCAGGTGCAAGCACTGCAGCAAAGGGTCCCAGGTCCCAGCCTGTCTCATGTTCAGTATTTTTGTCCAGATTTTCTAATCGTCCTCCGTGTCAGGACTGATCAGGATGACCTAGTCTGCCATCACTGGAATTGAAAGTTCTCTGTTTCATTTTTAACTAAAGACATACTTGTTAATCAGACCTAGTGAACACCCATGGTAGCACAGTGAGTTAATATACATCCATTCTATAGCCCCCAGATCCCTACTGCTCCCTTTATGGCACGAGAAGCCCAGACTGCGTATCTTGGTGTTGCAGCGTGCTGGATTCTGGGTGTTTAGGGGTCAGCTAAGGTCTTACTCCCTGCCCTCATGAAGCCTGCAGTCTGCCCTTTCCTTCCTAAAGTCTCCAACCTTTGTGAGCCAATATTCCCATTTGATTTTGTCTCTGTTCTTCTCGGCCCATCTCTTGGATTGCGACGCTCATGATTTCAACTGTCCTTCCTCTGAGTAAACTCTTTCCCAGACTTCGTACTGCTCTCGGGGCAGTAAAGGTCAGCCTGAGCCTGGAATGCCGGTCTGGCCCTGTCCTTTTCTCAGCCTCATGGCCCATAAACCATTCACTCTCAACTATAGCCCAGTCTCTGAATGCATGTGTTTTGGCACATACAAGTTTGTCCTCCTAGACTCGGCATCACCTCCACTGGGAAGCCTTCCCTGATTCTCCCAGGCTACATCAGCCTGAACTAACACGCTGCTTCACCAGGTCTGTTTCCCCAGGAGGACAAGCATTTTGAAGCCAGTGTCAATGTCTTATTCATTTCAGCGTCTCTAACACTTGGCGTTTAAGAGTTGTCAATTAATGTGGAAGGATCTCATGGGAAATCTCATGGGAACTTGGGAAAAGTGCCACGCATCCCCTAATGCAGTGTCTTTTCCACCAGTCGAATGAACCTTTTTCCCTGGGAACCTCAGTCAATTTCTACTCCTTAATGGGAGGCATGCCAGCTGCTTATCCGCCTGCATCCCCCCCAGACACATCGAGTTCACAGACCTTTGGGACACTGTGACAGTGGACTGCCACCTGCTGGTGAGAAGGTTTCTTGGACAGTGACAGGAAAGTTTCTAGGCCAGTGACAACTCAGGGCTACAGACAGAGGAGGGGTTCTTAAGGCATTCCACAAACAATATAAACCCCTTCTCAGAATAGTATTTTCAAATGCACAGTATAAAGCACATAGATTACAAGTGAAAGCAGTCATAATGAAATAGAGGTGTCAAAATATTAGAAAATATATATACTATGTGTGATATATGTCATATGTATTATATTTGTATCTCATTAAATAACAAGATCTAGTAGTAGGTCCAATAACTACTATAATTAAATGATGAACGAAAACGATAATTGAAGATGTCTGCAACAGCTGTAACGTGAGATGCAGTCTCTGTGATTTCTACTGCTGACATAGTCACAAGTACTGCTAATAATATTAGAGTTTGTTGCCTATACCCATAAGGAAAGGAAATGCTGAGTTTCAGTTAGAGGTTAGTGAAAAGACCAAATATTTCCCATCCAGGTACAAAGATACCCTGAATTCTACCCATGGATCCCTTGTGTGTGTTTGAGGGGGGGTCCATGGACTCCAGGTTAAGAACCCCTGAATGAGGTTTTAGAGGCATGGCTGACACTTTTTTGGGGGCTGCACTGGGTCTTTGCTGTGCGCAGGCTTTCTCCAGTTGCGGCGAGCGGGGGCTGCTCTTCGTTGCGGTGCGCGGGATTCTCATCGCGGTGGCTACTCTTGTTGCGGAGCACAGGCCCTAGGCATGCGGCTTCAGTTGTTGTGGCACGTGGGCTCAGCAGTTGTGGCTCGTGGGCTCTAGAGCGCAGGCTCAGAAGTTGTGGCGCACGGGCTTAGTTGTTCCGCGGCATGTGGGATCTTCCCGGACCAGGGCTCGAACCCGTGTCCCCTGCACTGGCAGGCGGATTCTTAACCACTGTGCCACCAGGGAAGCCCATGGCTGACACTTTTGAACATGGCAGAGATGCTGGTGGTTAAGTGTGTGTGACTCTTGCTAAATGGGTGCAGTTGGCAGGAGAGGAGCTGTGGAGGAGACAGTGAAGTTCAAACTTTGAAGCCATAGGCACTTTATCAGCACTTACCAGTGCTCTGAGCTTTCGCCTGACTCTCCCCTTACCCAGCATGTTTCCTTGTCTATAAAACGAGAATGACAGTGTCTTCCTCGTGGGTTGTTGAAAGGATTCAATAAGTTAACATGTAAAAACTCCTGGGGTCAAATGTTCACTGTTAAATGAGAATGATATAAATGTCTGTAGAGAAAACACACACACAGCCAAGCGTAACTTCTTTCAGAACAGAAACCCCAGTGTCACCTGCTGTACAACCTGGGAGGCACCAGTGTACTCAGAAGATAGGAAACCCTTTCTTGTTTAAGTCTGCCCTGCTTTTCCCACCCGAACCCAAGAGAACAAACCCAAATGCAAAGAGTTTCCAACCTTGTTATTTTATTAGAAGCATATTTACATTCTCGCAGTTAACTTTGAAGAGAACATTTTACAAAAGTTTTTTATATAAAGTTTGGAAACTACATAAAAATAACTTCTATTCTTCATGAAGAGGAAAATATAAGTTAGTTCTATTTACTCTGCTAAAAATTGACTGTAAATGTGAAACAGTTCCGTCCGTCCCTTCCAGAGAAAACATTAGCACAGAACACAAAGAATACTGCATGGGCCTTCTCAATGTTGGGCATTGCACGCTGGCTCAATTGTGAGACTGGGAGACCCAACCAGACCCCATCCAGGAAGGACAGGGGAGGTGTTAAGGCTAAGGCAGCACTGAGCAGGAAGCAGCAGCTCCTTGAATGAGATTCCAATGTGAACGACAAACCAAAGAAGGAAATGATCAAAGACTTTCACCTACACCATGAAACCGGCATTTCACCTAATAGTCATTCTCACACCCCAGGCTACAAAAGGCAGTATTGTAAATAAAGCACAAGTCAGCCCTGCCACTGGCCATCACCTGACCATTCGCCAATGCTGGCCTCGCCTGGTGGAACTGGGTCTGTGTTCTGTAGTTACACTGTTAGTTCACGTTTTCCCAGCACCTGTGCACCAAAGAGAATCAAAGGGCATAACTGTTTCACTTGTCTCATTTGTGTGAGACCTGAAAATTGTCCCTTCTGGGTCAAATAGTGAAGCAGGCAAGCTGAGTGCTCACTAACCGAAGAGGACCAGTGCCTTCCCACGGCCCCCAGTGCATCTTTACTGCATATGTAAGTCTTTGGAACCCCAAGTCCCTTTTCCTATTGAATGGTTACGCTACTTTCCCAAGATCCATTTACAACCAGTCCCCAGAAAACTCCAGGGAATTGCTTTAGAAAGACAAAGCACTGAACCCTTACCTATAGGAGTGAAGAAAGAGGAAGTCCTCCCAGGGTGTGTCAGCCACCCCATCACCACCAAAATAGTACGCAGACTCAGTACACCCATTTGATTCCTCAGAATCACCTTCAGTTTTCCGCTTTGTTTTTTTAAAGCAGGCATTTTCCTAAGGAAGCCATTTATTTATATTTTTTTCAAGTTAGACATAAAGGTGAAAAAAAGTTTTCTTTGTAAATAAACCGAACGCTGGGTTGAGCATTTGCTTTTATTGGGTTATCTACGCTCTGCAGCCTGTGGGGATCAGAATCTGTGGGAGGCCGGCTGAGTCATCCAAAGGCCCAGCATTCCATCTGAGATACAGAAGCTTTGCTTTTGCCAGGTTCCTGGGGGCGGGAAGCACTGCATTTCTCCCTGATGCTTTTTCTCCCTGAACAGAAGTTCCAGTGACTGCCAGCCTCTGTGTGAAGTGTGAGGCCGGACTCTGAACTAGGAGGGACACAGAGCAGAGGGAAGCAGCCATTCCGTATCACCTGCAGACAGGGTGGGCAAGTGTGAGACAGAATGACTGGGGTGGGAAAGTCTTGTGCGGCGAGGAATTTATCCCTGAACATAGGATCCCGTGCAGGCCCCAAAGGAATCGCAGGCTGGCGGTTCAGCCTGTGCCTCTGGTGCCAACCCCCAGCACGCCCATACCAACAGCTCCCCTCACGTGTTCAGTGGCACAGGCCCAGGCAGCGAACATGTTCCAATCCACCTGGCACAAGAGGCCCAGGGGGCCAAGGGTGTGTGTGTGTGCGTGTGTGTGTGTGTGCGCGCACGCGTGCATGCGTGCATGTATGTGCAGGAAGGGAGAGTACGAGATGGCACGAAACACTTGAGATCAGGGTGAAGCGTTCAGCCTCTCCCCATCCCACCACTGTAGATGCTGTCTCAAGAAGAAAGCAGACTGGGGGAACTGGAGGAAGGAGGGCACCCCCGGAGCAGCTGGCTGCAGACTCAGGCTCCACTGGGAACCAGAATGGCTGTTAGAAGGCATGGTTCTTGGTCTGACACTGCAGGGAATGACCGAAAAGCCATCGGCAATTACAATAGGACACGCCCACGGTGACTTCAGCAGTAGCACTTTGTGCCCACAGACAGCAAAGCTGGTGTTTTGGCAAACAGGAGGGGCCTCGAGGCCACAGAACCCCTACTCCTCCTGGTCCCTGGCCCCCCCAACAGCCCAAGTCGCTGACAGCTCAAAGGAACCTGGGGCTCAAATGGAATGCACGTTAGTATCAGGCACATCATAAAACCTCGCCCTCCACGACCAGCGAGAGTCAGAAATGCCGGGTGGGTCTGTCAGGCACAGCTGGGGTGGCACAAGGCAAGGGGCTGGATTCGAGCCGGCATGGAAGCAAGAGGGAAGGGGCTCCTGAGTTACTTGTTCACAGAGAATGGGAGGGCCCCGAGGCCCACCGGCCTGCCAGCCACAGCCCTGGGCGGCTGTTACGAAGCATCCGCAGAGCTGTAGGGGAAGAACTTGGTGGCCTTGTTTGGGGTGGTGGGGCTCAGGCACTCTGCCTCCTCGTTCATTTTGAAGAACATCTCCTGCTCTCGTTTCTTCTGGTTCAGCTCTTCTTCCAGAGCCTAGGACAGAGGGCAGACGGAGCTCGTTTGGATCCCTTAGGACACAAGTCTTCCCCAACCACAGGACCCCCACCAAAGTGGCCTTCTCTGGAACTTCCCCTCCCAGGCCTCAATGCTCGGGTAACTTGGTCTTCCCTCGCTCCTGTCCCAGCGCCCATCACCCAGAAGGTAGGTACCACCTCCTCCTTCCTCGTGCCACAGCCACGCAGGAGTTTCCTATGGACCAAGGGCTCTGCTTTGGGGAAATGCCAGTCTAGATGGGGTGTGAGGGAGAAGCAGATGCAAATCAGCTGGCAGGAAAACAACCAAAAGAATGGAGAAAAACCTGAGAGGTTTAACAGCAGGGGAAACAGAGATGCCCAAGTTACATGGTGTTCCTAACCAGGGCACCGTCCTGCAAAATCAGGGGACTTCTTTTCAAAATATACATGCAGTCATGCCACCCCCCTGAGATTCTAATTCTGAACATCTGTGGTAGGACAGGGGTTCTCTACGTTGTAAAAGCACATCAGATAACTGCAAGGGGAGCATCTAGACGACAAGCACTGCAGGAGCTTCCCTTGGGCACACGCAAGTTTATCTAGCTAAATTGTGTCCTACCAGAAAAATTTCTTGAGGGTTCTCCAAAAATAAATAATTATTCAATTAAGAAAGGAAGCAGAGTGCAGAGGAAAGAGCAGGGGCTTTACAGTCAAATAGGATTCAGCTCCATTACCAGCTGGGTGGGCCTCTGCATGCTACCTTTCCTCTCCAAGCCTGTTTCCTCTCGTGTAAAATGGCAATATCACTACCTGCCTGGCCGGGCTACTGCAAAGATTAAATTAAAAACTAATGGGCTATAATTACTTAGTACTTCCTACATGTCAGACACTATGCTAAGTGCATTACATCTTTTTTTTTTTTTTTTTTTTTTTTTTTTTGTGTTACACGGGCCTCTCACTGTTGCGGCCTCTCCCGTTGCGGAGCACAGGCTCCGGACGCGCAGGCTCAGCGGCCATGGCTCACGGGCCCAGCCGCTCCGCGGCATGTGGGATCTTCCCGGACCGGGGCACGAATCCACGTCCCCTTCATCGGCAGGCGGACTCTCAACCACTGTGCCACCAGGGAAGCCCCATTACATCTTATTTTAATCTTCACCCTATGAGATAGATACCAGTATCCCCATTAACGATGGAGAAACTGAGGCTCAGAGAGCTTAGGTCACTTGCCCAAGGTCATTCAGCTAGCTGGGAGCAGGGCCAAGATGGGTCTAACTTCAGAGTTCAAGCTCTGAAACACTGTGTGCCACCATCTGCAAAGCCTGGCACACGAGTTACTCAGTAAGTGTGGCTTCTTTATTACTTTCACTATAGAAGTAACCACTTTCACAGGATTTGACCAGCATTCTATTATGTCTCTCTCTTTAAAACTATTATTATTATTATTTTTTTTTTTTTGTACGCGGGCCTCTCACTGTCGTGGCCTCTCCCGTTGCGGAGCACAGGCTCCGGACGCGCAGGCTCAGCGGCCATGGCTCACGGGCCCAGCCGCTCCGCGGCATGTGGGATCTTCCCGGACCGGGGCACAAACCCGTATCCCCTAAATTGGCAGGTGGACTCTCAACCACTGCGCCACCAGGGAAGCCCCTAAAACTATTATTTGATGCCCTGAAATAGTGTCAACAAACAACTTAATTACTAGATACCCCCTTAAGCTCTCATTCCTTCAACAGTACTAAATTCTAGTGAGCTCTACCTCTAAGGAAAAATGGGGAAGGGACACTGAATCACAATGCCAATTTTTCCAGTCTGTTGTAAGATATCCATATTCAAAAGATACTGGAAATCCAGATTTTTATGTAAAATTTCCTTATACTTAAAAAACTGGCAACTTAAAACAATTTTTTGAATTGCTGTATGTTGGCCATAGCTAACGTCTATATGCCAGTTTCAGCCTGTGGGCCATCAGTTTGTAACTTCTGCTATAAGAATACCAATTTTATTATAATAGCTACTTTTTGTTTGTTTGTTTTTTTGCGATACGCGGGCCTCTCACTGCTGTGGCCTCTCCCCTTGCGGAGCACAGGCTCCGGACGCGCAGGCTCAGTGGCCATGGCTCACGGGCCCAGCCGCTCCGCGGCATGTGGGATCTTCCTGGACCGGGGCACGAACCCGCGTCCCCTGCATCGGCAGGCGGACTCTCAACCACTGCGCCACCAGGGAAGCCCCTAGCTACCACTTTTTTGAGCACAGAGAGGTTTAGTAACTTGCCCACGGTCTCACAGCTAGTAATGGGGGAGCTAGGACTTTCTCCCACGTCTGCCTTCCTTAAAGCCTGTGCTCTTAAGCACTACTCTGTTTTACCTCTATATAACCTATATATTCCTCTATAAAACCTACGGCAGGAATCAGCAGTCTTTTTTCTGTAAAGGGCCAGATGGTAAATTTTTTTGCCTTTGCAAACCTTAAGGTCTCTGTTGCAACTACTCAACTGCTGTTTGGTGTAAAATCAGCCAGAGACGATATGTAAATGAACGAGCATGGCTGTGTTCCATTAAAACTTTATTTACAAATACAGGTGGTGGGTCAGATTTGGCCCGTGGGCAATAGTGTACTAACACCTGTTTTAAGGGAAGAAATGGTATCTTCATCTTATGGCCCCAAAAAGCAAGGTTCAGGAGGGAAGACTTGTCTGAGGCCACACTCTGTGTCAACTATGACCCAAGCAACACCTTATTGACCTTACAAGATATTCTATACTTACTGAAAGAAATCTGAATTTTTCTAAAAATACTCCACAATGTACAGTCATCTCGCCTGCCCCCCCATACATGGGCAGCAGCTCAAAGCTGCTGACTGAAATGCAAGAGTGTAAAAGAACGTTTATTCCAGGATGCAAATCACCACCTCCGGGCCAGTGTTCCAGCAGCAACCCAGGTGACTAAGGATGGGATGATTCTACAAAGAATTCTGGAAAGAGGCAGCCCGCACCAGCAAAATCCAATGGCTCTCCAAATACACACTATGGCACCTCCCCTAAGCCCAGGCACCCCCAAGAAGCAATCTGGGCAGTTGCTAGAGGCAAGATGATGATTCATTTTCAGACTCTCAGGATGTGCCAAGGGTACAGAAGCCCTAGGTAAGAGAACCAGGTGAGCATCTATTTCCTGATGCCAGATTCGCTTGTGTCAGCAGGAGTATAATTGATTTGAGTGTCAAGTATCAAAAGTCCTAGCGGACCATGCGTGGTTACAGATAAGCGTGGGCCTATTAACAGGAAGGTCTGGGACCCTGGCCAGCTTCCAGCTAGAAAGCTCCATTAGCACAGGGAGGGAAGCCTCTATTCAAGGACTCCCAAGGCCGTTATATGGCTGAGGTGGGCAACTGCCTCCTGGGAAGATCACAGTTACAGCAAGTAGAGCTCAAGTACGACGGCAGAACAAACCTCAGGGCTCAGGACACATGATCAAGGGTAATTAGGGCAGCTCTCTCCTCAGAGAGTTTAGGAGAGTGGGAGGACATGAGTACGTCCTTGGCCTATACCGTGGGCTGGTGGCTTTCTGCATAACGCTATACAATATTCATTATCTTCACTTTACAAATGACCACACTGAGGCCCTGTGATGGTCAATTTATTTGTCAACCTGGCAAAGCCATGGTAACCAGGTGTTTGGTCAAACACTAGTCTAGATGTCACTGTGAAGGAATTTTTTATATGTGATTAACATTTAACTCAGTAGACTGAATAAAGCAGCTTACCCTCCAAAATGTGGTTGGGCCTCACTCAGTTGCAGGCCTTAAGAGAAAGACTGAGGTCCCACTAAAGAAAGAGGGATTGGGCCTCCACACTGCCCTGGGGCTCAGCGCTGCAACATCAACTCTTCCCTGGCTCTCCAGCCTGCAGTCTGCCCTGCAGATTTCAGGCTTAACAGTCCCAACAACTGGGCGAGCCAGTTCCTTCAAATAAATCCATAAATCTGTACCGTATCCATATCTGTATCTATATCCATACCCCGGGCAGACACCGATGGCACAACACGAAGCAGAGCCCACGAGCCCAGCCAGGGTTACCTTTTTGCGTGGCCGAAGCTTGTCCCGCCATTCCTTTAGGTTCTGGTTATGGCTTTCATCCAGGGCCTTCAGCTTCTGGGTTTCATGCTCTACCAGGAGGTGACACTTTTCATTCTGCAACATATTCCAGGAAGTACAGGTAAGAAGCACAGAGGGCTGAGATATACCGTGAAGGTACCAGCATCATTCATTCATTACTTCTCCTTGATTATAAACTCCATGTATACAAAACGCTCTGCCTGTAAAGACACATGCACCAAAAGGTGCCTGGAAGACTATTCCAGAATATTAATACTTCTCACTGAGTAGTGGGATCTGCAGCAATTTTGCCACTTTCTACTTCGGGCTTTCTGCATTGTTTGAATTTTTCAGCATGAACGTATAAAACTAATAACAATAATCTCTGCCTTAATCCCACCACAGAATTTTAGATATATTTCCTGTCAGGCTCTGTCCTGTGCATTGTTTAGCTCACCCTGTATACACAATTCTGAAACCTGTCTCCCTCTCCTCTTAACGTTATAATGTAAACATTTATACAAAGAATTAACATCTTTTACAATCATCATTTTAATTCCTACAAAATATCCCACAGTATGGTTTATCTAATTTATTTAAACATTTCCCTATTTTTGGCCACTTAGGTTGCTCTTAATCTTCACTATTATAAATAGCATTGTATTAAACATCTGTGCTATATACTGAATTGTGTCCCCCAAAATTCATATGTTGAAGCCCTAATGCCCAGTGTGATGGTATTTGGAGATATGGGGCCTTTAGGAGATAAATAGGTTTAGATGAGGTCAAGAGGGTAGGGCCCTCATGGCGGGATTAGTGCCCTTATAAGAAGAGACCAGAGAGCTCACATGCTAGACTGCTCCCTCCCTGTCTCCTTCCCTTCTTTTCTCCCCCTCCCCATCTCCCTCTCTCCCCCTCTCCTTTTCTCTCCTCTCTCTCTCTGCCATGTGAGGACACAGCAAGAAGGCATCCATCCGCAAGCCAGAGAGAGAGACTTCACGAAAACCCAGCCATGCTGGCAAAGCTGATCTTGGATTTCCAGGCTCCAAAACTGTAAGAAAATAAACTTCTGTTGTTTAAGCCACCCAGTCTGTGGTATTTTGTTATGGCAGTGTGAGCTAAGATAATCTGTGTGTATAAATAATTTGTATTTATGTAAGTTATATAATTACCTGCATCACATACCATTTCTTCAGGAGAGATGTGTGACAGGAGTAAGGGCCATGGACCTGGCTGAGGCCTGCCAGCCTCACTGTTCTCTCGCTGAGGTAAGTTACCTGCCTCACAAAACTTAACCTGGAATCTCTCAAAGGCAAAAGTGACAATTCCCTGTTGATTCCTCATAGGGAATCAATCTTGTGGTTTATAAGGAGTTTAGAAGCAGGGGGAAAGTGCCTTTATCCAGATACCTCAACCCTACTGGACTGGAAGAGTACAACCCCTTGGGGAATTTTTATTTGGGGTTTCAAGCTCAAGGGTTCTGGGAATTTAGAAATTGCCTTGGTTGGAAATAATACTTATGGCAGCCCTGGAAATAATACTTATGGCAGCCCTGAGTACCTCTGGCCTGCCCAGAGCTGGGGTCCCAGCACTCTTTATGGGTTTTCTCAGTTCATCCTCACAGTAAACCCATGAGGCAGGGTTGGGAACATAGATACAGAAGGTGAGTGGCCTGGCTAAAATTCACACAGCAACAAGCAGCAGAGCCCCTACCTGACAGGCGTCAATACCTGCAATGTTTCCTCCACACCTCCCTGCCTTTCCAGAAATTGCCAGATGGATCCAATAGCCTAAAGAATTTCCTGAGGTCACAGAGGTTTGTGTCAGCCCATCTGTCAGGTATGGCAATGCCTCGCTCCACCACAAGGGGGCTCCAAGTACCAGCTCCCGGGCGGGGACCCTTAGGGTGAGGCAAACCTTTTTTGTGAGGCAAACAAAAGGTCAAGGATCTCCCCAGGGAAGGAGGTCACAAAGGGGCTTGTCAATATCAGGATACCTTTTCCTGACTTCAGTGGGGAAGCTTTGAGCTTCTCACCATTAAGGATGATGGTAAATAGCTGTAGGTTTTTATAGATACCCTTCATCAAGTTGAGGAAGTTCCCCTCTATTCCTAGTTTACTGAGTGTTTATCAGGAGCAGAGGTCAGCTTCTGTCAAGTACTTTTTCTGTATCTGTTGATGATATGATCACGTGATGTTTCTTTAGCCTGTTGATGTCATGGATTACATTAACTCATTTTCATATATTGCACGAGCCCTGGGATAAATCCCACCTGGTCACGGTGTATACTACTTTTTATACATTTTTAAATTCTGTTTGTTTGCCAACATTTCGTTGGGGATTTGTGCATCTGTGTTCATGAGAGATACAGGTCTGTAGTTTTCCTCCTTGTAACGTCTGGTTTTGGTATTAGGGTAATTGGGACACCTTTTCCCAAGACACAGTGGTGACCGAGAAATCCAGCAGCATGCCCACTGCCGGGCCCCGGGCATGGCACGTTCAGCTCAGCTCTGTCATCTCATTTACAAATCCTCACTACAGTTCTGCAAAATAGGAATTATCATCCTTACCCCCTGCCTATTTTACGAATGTGGAAACCGCGGCCTGGGAGGGTGATGTGATTTGGCCACCGTCACACAGAGCAGCAGGATGGAAACCATTCCACCCTGAGCTTCAGACTCCTTCCCCCGTTTGGAGGGTCTTTGGGCAGTACCTGCAGCTGCTGCAGCTCGCCCATGTTGCTCTCGCACTGTGCCGCCATGTCCCGCGTCTGGCTCTCGTGTTTTTGCTGCTGCTGCAGCCGCTCTGACTTCTGTCTCTTCTCCTCCTGCTGGGAGAACTGCAACAGAGAACAGGTGAGGCGCCTCGGCGGGCCACGGGCCTGGCTGGGGGCCCAGCTCAGCCCTGTCCCGGGGAGACCCCATCTGAGGGGCTGGTTTGTACAGAGCCACACTGCCCCGCACCACTCAGGCTGTGCCCCCCGTCTGAAGTCCTCCCCCCTGAGCTGAGACCCAGGAGCCCCCAGATTGGCGAGGACACTGAGACGTGCTAGGACAGCGTGTGTAGTAAGCAGGAATCACAGGAGCCCACGGCCACCGACTCTGTCCCGGAGCCACATGGGTGACTTGTGAGCGGGGTCTCAGTAGAGGAGAGGAAGGAGTTTAGCAGGAGAAGCAGCTGCAGGATAGACACCCTGAGTGTGACAGGGAACACGCGAACACGCGTGAGAAAGCAAGGCCAAGCCTCCTCCCCTGTCCACTAGAGGGGGAGTCAACGTGAGGCTTTTAGGCTTCCGGGCTGTGACTTCTGGCTTCCATTCCTCCTTCCAAGACCCCGTGCTGCGTCTTATATTCTATACCGCCCCCCAGCCATGTAAGATTCAGGCTGCAACAAACCTGGATCTGGCCCCACTCCAGGACACCCCCGGCCCCCCACCTGCTTGATCTTCTCGCGCTGCTCAGCGGCACTGCCCGCCCCGTTGATGTGGAGGCTCTTCTTGTACATGGCCATGCGTGTCTTGCCCTCGCTCCTCTGAATCTTGGGCAGCCGCGCCTTTTCCTGCTGCTGCCGCACCTTCAGCTGCTCCATCATGCGCTGGTTGTAGCGCTGCATCTGCTCGCACTCCTGAGGGGGACACCCAGCCGGGGCCAAGGTCAGCTGCGTTCCACGCACGCGGGTGTGGTCAGATACCAAGGCTGCCACACGCAACTCAGGAGCCCAGGACCTGCGTGGTCCAGAATGCTCAGCAGAGCAAGGCTCGTGTCATTTTACTACTACCCTTCAATATCATCTTCTGTTCTCACTGTAAAGATTACCGTTAATAACCTTACCTTCTTACCTTCTAAATGCCTTCTTAATCTCCAAAATATACAAACAGCTCATACGACTTAACAAAAAAAACCACCAAGCAACCCAATCGAAAAATGGGCAGAAGACCTTAATAGACATTTATCCAGGGCTTCCCTGGTGGCGCAGTGGTTGAGAGTCCGCCTGCCGATGCAGGGGACACGGGTTCGTGCCCCAGTCCGGGAGGATCCCACATGCCGCGGAGCGGCTAGGCTCATGAGCCATGGCCGCTGAGCCTGTGCGTCCGGAGCCTGTGCTCCACAACCGGAGAGGCCACAACAGTGAGAGGCCCACGTACCGCAAAAAAAAAAAAATTTATCCAAAGGAGACATACAGATGGCCAGTAGGCACATGAAAAGATGCTCAACATCACTAATTATTAGAGAAACGCAAATCAAAACTACAATGAGGTACCACCTCACATTGGTCAGAATGGCCACCATTAAAAAGTCTACACATAACAAATGCTGGTGAGGGTGTGGAGAAAAGGGAGCCCTCCTACACTGCTGGTGGGAATGTAAGTTGGTGCAGCCACTACGGAAAACAGTATGGGAGGTTCCTCAGAAAACTAAAAATAGAGTTATCATATGATCCAGCAATCCCACTCCTGGGCATATACCCGGACAAAACTATAATTCAAACAGATACATGCACCCCTATGATCATAGCAGCACTATTCACAATAGCCAAGACATGGACACAACCTAAATGTCTATAAACGGATGAATGGATAAAGATGATGTGGTACATATACACAATGGGATACTACTCAGCCATAAAAAAGAACAGTAATGCCATTTGCAGCAACATGGATGCAACTACAGATGGTCATACGAAGTGAAGTAAGAAAGACAAATACCAAATGATATCACTTACATGTGGAATCTAAAATATGGCACAAATGAACCTATCTACAAAACAGAAACAGGTTCACAGACATAGAGAATAGACTTGTGGTTGCCAAGGCCAGGTGGGGAGGGAGAGGGATGAACTGGGGGTTTGGGATTAGTAGATACAAACTATTACGTTTAGAATGGATAAACATCAAGGTCCTACTGTACAGCACAGGGAACTGTGTCCAATCTCCTGGGATAAACCATAATGGAAAAGAATATTTTAAAAAGAATATATATACGCACATAACAGTCACTTTGCTGTACTGCAGAAATTAGCACGACACTGTAAAGCAACTACAATTAAAGTATTCTGAGGGAATGCATGGGAAAGAGATATAAAATGAAAATGGAAAGAAAGGCAGGACAAAAGGAAAAAGCAAGAGACGCGTACATCAGGTGTCAGGGTCAGCGAGGGAGCTGCTTGGGCCATCTGCTTCCCTGCCAGTTTCCCCAATTCCTAGCCCCTGGATCTGAGGCAGGACATCGCCCAACAAGCTCTCAAGCCTCACTGTGGCCGACTTGGCTGCTCTCAGGAGCAAGTGATGCCCCACTGAGGGGCAGCCTCGCGGCTCTCCCAGGTCTCCCAGCGGCAGGCCCCGAACCCAAGCTGACTAGGAGCCTCACCTTCTCATGCTTGCGCATCAGCTCGTGCCGCTGGAGGAAGTACTGGTCTTTGAGCTGCTGCTTCGCCAGCTGGTGCCTCTCCTGCAGGTGATGCTCCTCCATCTCCCACAGCGCCGCCTCCCGGTCTGTGGAGGACATGTCACCCGGTGAGGTGCAGATGGCCAGAGCCCCACCAGGCCCTCCCCTCCACTGCCCCGAGCCGGGTCTCCTCACACTGGCTGATAACTGTGCCACGTCCTTAGACTATGTGGGCTGAGCCAACTCCTAGAAACTTCCAGGGATGACAGCACCCAGCAGCATGGTAGAGCAGAAGTGTTTGGAGTCAGGAGCCAGAGAAACCAGAGGCTAAAACCCAGCTGCATCACTGGGATTTGAGATGAACACAAAATCCTCTCCAGGCCTCACCTTCCATCTCTGCCAAATGGGCACAAACACACCACGGAGGGAAAATGTCCTTGGAAGATACTTTTATGTTCAGTCTACACTGCACCTCTGCTTTCCTAATGGGTAAATAGGAAGGGCTCACGTGGAAACCCCATGAAGAAGACAGCCTCTTGTCACTATTTCCTCCTCTGAAAAATAGGTGAGACCCTTCATGTCCCATGTATGCATTATTGAAACAGTTCTCTGGCATTTTATCACTGGAAGTCTGTTAACCGACCCCTGTGCTCAGGACAGGGCAGGGAGCTGGTGTCAGATGGAGAAGCTCACGCCCTGCAAGATACAGCTGGTCATGCTCAGCCTGCTGCGAAGTCATTTCACTGCACTCCTGTTCCATGGAAGCCAGCCTCTATCCACAGAACATCAAAACAGTGATTTGGCTTCTAAACCAAAATCAGAACCCCAGTCCCACAGGGAGGATGGTTCTTACAGGCCATCACATGATAAGAAAAGGAAACAAGGGCTTTTCTGAAGCATCCGTGGCTCTATTCAGAATGTCGGAATACCAAGGACCCCATTTTTCTTGGCCCACATCCAGTACTGAGTGGTTTATACTGTTTTAACTGCTGGCCATCAGAGTCCTGGCTGTGGCCCCTGTTATAATAATGAGCCAGAGACAGCACTCGTATATTAGTCCTATGTTTACATCTTTACAACGGACAGGGACCATTAGCTCCCAAGCCCACAGGCACCAAACTCTAATTTTCACCCATCCAGTTGTTTTAAATGCAGTTCCAACAACAGACTTCCAGCCATTTGGAGCCTGCTTGCTTTGCATACCCCATAAAGTTGTACCCCACATCTGCTAGCCATAAATTAGATAGCCTGGGGGCTATATACAGACCCCAAGCCCTGCGCCCTCCAGAGCTCTCTACCCCAGAGCTTCTTCAGCTGAGTGACATCATCCAGATACATAAGCCCCCTCTCTGATCCCCTTCTTTCCCAGGGTCTCCCCTGCCCTCCTCCTTCTGGGTGGTGGCTCACACTGTTGTCCCCGGACAGTCTAATGCTGGGAAGGACTCACCAGCATGCAAACCTGCCAAAGCACCACCACACAAGGGTAGTTAAGAGCTTGGCTTCAAGATAAGGTCTGCATCCAAGGCCCTCTCTACCACTCATTAACTGTGCAACCCAGTCCAAAGAAGAGTCACTCTCCAAACATCAACTTCCTCATCTATAGAAATGGGGAGGACAGTAGGGCCTGCCATGCAGGGCTACGGATAGGATGCAGGGTGACTAAGGTGTACGATTAAGGCACGTGGCTAGGAGCGGCTCTCAGCACTGCCCCCCGACCCCCGTTAACCCAGCTCGCTCACGTGCAATTCCCACCCACTCTACATCGCTTCCTTTTTTTTTTTCCCTTCCTCGACATCCACAATAGTGTCAGATACTGTTGTTGCTAACTGGTGTCTCTGCCTCAGTCTTGACTTCAGTGGGGATTTTCCTCATGTTTCACCATAAAGGCTGATGTTTGGTCTTAGGGTGGAGAAGACCTAGCAGTTCTTCCTTGCCCGGGGCTGGCATGTACATTCATGGAGAGTCTGGGCCAACATGCGCGCCCCGCTCTCGGGCACCCACCTCGAAGGAGCTCCTGCTTCCTAGTGAGGCACTCGCGCTCCTTGCCGCAGATCTCCCGCCTGTTGTCGGCCGTGATCCTCTTCATCGCCAACTCCAGGTCCTCCTTCTGCTTGGCGAGGAAGTCCCGGTCCTATTAAGTATTTAAAATTTTAGGCGTGTTCATGGTACTGTGGTTATTTTTTTTAGAGATACATATTGAGATATTAACAGGTGACATGATACGATGTCTGGGATTTGATTCAAAATAATACAGTAGAGTGGGGCAGTGAGTGGGCAGGAATTAATAATTACTGAGATCAGGTGATGGGTACATGGGGATTCATTATACTGTTATACCCCTTTCTGCCTATGTTTTAAACTTTCCTTAATAAAGAGTAAAGAACTGAAATTTAAATTAAAAATTTTTAGCTACTATATGTGAAGTAGATAACCAACAAGGACCTACTGTATAGCACAGGGAACTATACTCAATATTTTGTAATAACCTATAAGGGGGAGTTCCCTGGTGGTCCAGCGGTTAGGACTTGGAGCTTTCACTGCTGAGGGCCCAGGTTCGATCCGTGGTCAGGGAACTAAGATCCCGCAAACTGCGCATGGGGCACAGCCAAAAAAACCCCAAAAACAAACAAACAAAAATACCTATAAGGGAAAAGAATCTGAAAAAGAATATATATATATATATATATATATATATATATACACACACATATATACATATTTATATATATGTACACCTGAAACTAACACAACATTGTAAATCAACTATACTTCAATAAAAAAATAAATTTTTTTTAATAAAAATTTTAGGAAACATGTTAAGAAACTAAAAATTTGCACTAATCTTATCACTCCATGCCAGCAACTGGTTTTGGTGTATCTATATAAATGTATTTGCATCTGTTGTTGTTTCACAAAGATTATTTTAAAAGACTTGAAGAAATATTTGTACACCCTTATTCATGGCAGCATTATTCACAACAGCCAAGGGATTGGAAACAACTCAAGTGTCCATAAACAGATGAATGCATAAACACAATGTGGTCTATACATACAATGAAATATTATTCAGCCTTTAAAAGGAAGGAAATTCTTATATATGCTACAACACAAATGAATCTTGAGGACAAGGTAAGTGAAAGAAACCAGACACAAAAGGACAAATACCGTATGATTCCACTTACATGAGGTCAAATTTGTAGAGACGGAAAATCGAATGGTGGTTGCCAGGGACTGGAGGCAGGGTGTCATGGGGAATTACTGCTTAATGGGTACAGAGTTTCTGTTTCGCAAGATGAAGAGTTCTGGAGATGGATCATGGTGCTGGTACTCACCATGATGTGAATGTACTTAATATCACTGAAGTGCACACTTAAAAATGGGTAAGATACCAAATTTTATGTTATGTCTATTTTACCACAACTTTTAAAAATTATTAAAAAGACCTTTCCATGTCATAATGTAATCTCCTATCAAAAATAAGTTGTAATGGCTGAAAATATTTCATGGTAGAGCCAGCTATACCCAACTTATCTACCCAATATATAATAGGTTGTTTATAGGTTTTCTTTATTTTAGATACTGCTGCTCTTCACGTTCTGGTAGCTAAATGTCCTTGAACCTCTGTGATGATTCATCTTCAAGATTAGTCCTAGAAGCAGAAAATCTAGGCCAAAGGATGTGTACATTTTTGAAGCTCTTGATGCAACTGCCACAGTGGCCTCCTAAAAGGGCCAGTCTTCTCTCCCTCTGTGGGGACTAGGGCCTGTCTCCCCACCCTCCCTAGCCCTGCATGCTTTTTCTAATCAACCTGTCAAGGGACAGGTTGGAGGGAAGTATGATGGTGTCCTGGAGTCAGACTCCGCTTGAGGCCTTGGACCCCACTGTTAACTGTGCAGTGTTACCTCTCTGAGCCTTAGCTTCTTCCTCGGTAAAGGGGAAACCAAACAGCACCTATCCTGGTAAGCCATGAATGCTAAACCAGAGAACATACAAAACAATTGTAATTGTAGACTCTAATTTTCTTTGCATTTGGGGGCAGAGGAAGTGGGACAAAATGAGAACATGAAGTGAAAAGGCTACCGAGGCTGGGGTAGAGGGGACTGAGTGTAGCTGGGAGAGGCTGACAAGAACGCGACCTATAGGGCCCTGAAAGCATGTGAGAAGGCTGATCTGATCTTATGGACAAAGTGGGAGCCACTGAAGGTTTTAAAGGCCCAGGGCTGTTGGGGAAGGGTGCCATGATCAGATCTGGAATTCGTATTGATCACAACAACTGGTATGAGAGAAAGAACTGCAAGAACTGGAGGGAAACTAGCTGGGAGGCTACTGCAGTAGTCCAGGCAAAAGAAGAATGGCTAGGGAGTCACAGAGATGTTGACAAGTTGATGGATCCAGAGAGAGTTTGGAGATTAAAAAAAAAAAAAACTCAAGCTTCAAGAGGCGATGAAGGATTGCAGGGAAAAGGGGTGTCAGGAATAACAAGGCTTCTGGCCTGACATCACAGTGGAGGACGGTGTCCCCTCAGAACACGAGAACAGGACCAGGTCAGGGAGATCTGGGTTTGGTGTCCTTGAGACTCCAAAAGATGCCAAGTGGGCAGAGGGATGTACTGGGTTGGTCAAGGAGATGGGATGTACAAACAGCTCTAAAACAAGGCGGGAAGCGCTAAAGGCTTTGGGAGAGGTGGATGTAAAGGTCTGTGGTATCTCCTAGAGATGGGAGAGTTCACTTCCAGCTGGAGCAAGGGCGATCAAGGAAGGCTGCATGGGGGAGATGATAACAGGGAGGATCAATCCGGATGGTCTGATTTATTCAGAATGAGAGATAGGTGAGTATCCAAAGGGCAGGGCATGGGCACAGACAGAGAAGAGCTCTGGCCACCATTCAGGGACTCAAACCTGAGACTCCCCAGCCCCTCTACTCCCCAGCTGAGGGGCAAGGACTCACGAGAAGCTGCTTCTTCTGCACATGCTCCTCCATCTTCTGCTTCATGCTCTCCTTCCGCTGCTGCCTGGGGAGCTTCTCCACCTCATTCTTCACCTGCACCAGAGACAGCAGAGAATGGCTAGGTCAGCGTACCTCCACACTTCATACTGAGTAAGCCTTCAACCCCAGAACTCCTGGGCCAGGGAGACTGAAGATGAGGCTCAGCTTTCTAGGCACTAGCCCCGACGCTGCTCTCCACTCTGCTGACAGATGGCACCTACTGGCCACCTGTCTGCTGCTGGCTCCAGTTTCCAGACTCCTTCAGAGCAGACAGATGCTGTTTTTGCTGTTTAGTATCCATCCCCCTTCTTCTGATGACAGCACCTCAGTTTCTTTTAGGACAGTGTTTCTCAACCTCTTCTTAAATTGTTGCCCCCTCAGAAGCCCTTTTACACATTTTTCCCCTAATTAACCAACACCATGAAATTTTAATCCCACAGATATACTGTCAATCTGTTAGACTATTGTAATATCTAAGACGTTTTTAATTCCTTGGGGGTGATATCACCCCGGTTGAGAATGCATGCATTAGGTAGCCCCTGCTCAGTCTCTGAGGTTCAGGCATGGCTGATGCCCCCAGCCCCATCTGACTCTAGGCTGGGCATATGATCCAAGCTGTCAATCAGCATATGCCATGCCCTGGCATCTGGGATTGGTTCAGAGATGAGCGTGTGATCTTCGCTGGGCTAGTGAGAGCTTCAGGATGGGTGCTGGAATTACTGGGGGAAGCCGCTCTCTGTCCTTTGGGGTTGCTGAGCTGGGAGGATGTAGGCCATGGTGGACCACCCTGGAGGGGTCTGCCTGAGACAGAATCAATGCATGGAAGCAATGTTAAGAGATGAAGGATGCCTGGTGACACTTCCACCCTCCTGGTCAGAGACGGGAGTTCTTGGTTTGATGTCTTTGAGACTCCAAAAGATTCCAGGTGGGCAGATGGTGAACTAGTAGTATTCTCAGGCCAGCTGGAACTGGCTTTCTGTTTTTTATAACAGAAGAAGAAGAGATTCATGACACTTCACTATAAGGAAGCTACAGTTCCTCAGTTTTCTCTGAGTAACGCATACCTTCACAGTTACCTGACACCCCAAAACATGCACTCACTGACAGGGCTCTTAGGAGCAGGTAGTGAAGGATTATTCCATACTTGTCCATGATCAAAAAAGAGCATTCCAGGAGAGTTCTACTTCTGGCATGGTGAGGTACGCCAGTGCAGCCTCTCATTCCTGCTGATTACAGTGGAAAACTCTGGATAAAATACAAAAGGCAACTAACTGAGGACTCTGAAAAGTAAACAAAATCAGGCGGCTATGAAAGGGAGTCAAAACGTATAGAAGGGGCTGGTACCGGGGGTGAGTTTCCTGGGATTTTTTTTTTTTCCTTTTGCTCTCCTGGCTTTGCCCCTGTCCTAGACAGTGATGCAGTGGCTAAAACTGTAAGAAACATTGTGTTTCTGGCTAAAGAATCAGGCAGAAGTCAATAAAATTAATAAACCTTTAGTCAGATTATTGACAGAGAAGATGGAGGAAGTGGAGAAGAAAAAGGAGGAGGGAGAGGAAGAGGATACTACAACACAAATTACCAGTATGAAGGGTGAAAGAGACATCACTACAGATCCTACAGTCATTAGAAAGGATACTAAAGGAATCCTATGAACAGCTTTATGTCAGTAAATTCAGCCACTTAGGTGAAATGGACAAATTCCTTGAAAGAAACTACCAAAGCTCATTCAAGAAGAAATAGATGACTAAAACCAGAGTGACATTAAAACCACTGACCAAATCCTTTTCATAAATAGACTCAAAAGTCCTCATCAAAATATTAGCAAATTCCTGCTGGTGGGAATGTGAATTGGTACAGCCACTACGAAGAATAGTATGGAGGTTCCTTAAAAAACTACAAATAGAACTACCATATGACCCAGCAATCCCACTACTGGGCATATACCCTGAGAAAACCAAAATTCAAAAACAGTCATGTACCAAAATGTTCATTGCAGTTCTATTTACAATAGTCCGGAGATGGAAGCAACCTAAGTGCCCATCATCGGATGAATGGATAAAGAAGATGTGACACATATATACAATGGAATATTACTCAGCCATAAAGAGAAACGAAATTGAGCTATTTGTAATGAGTTGGATAGACCTAAAGTCTGTCATACAGAGTGAAGTAAGTCAGAAAGAGAAAGACAAATACTGTATGCTAACACATATATATGGAATTTAAGGGGAAAAAATGTCATGAAGAACTTAGGGGTAAGACAGGAATAAAGACACAGACCTACTAGAGAATGGACTTGAGGACATGGGGAGGGAGATGGGTAAGCTGTGACAAAGCGAGAGAGAGGCATGGACATATATACACTACCAAACGTAAGGTAGATGGCTAGTGGGAAACAGCCACATAGCACAGAGAGATCAGCTTGGTGTTTTGTGACCACCTGGAGGGGTGGAATAGGGAGGGTGGGAGGGAGGGAGACACAAGAGGGAAGAGGTATGGGAACATATGTATAACTGATTCACTTTGTTATAAAGCAGAAACTAACACACCATTGTAAAGCAATTATACTCAAAAAAATATATATTAGCAAATTCAATCTAGTAATATATAAAAAGTAAACTACATAATGACCAAGTGGGCTTTATCCCAGGAATGTAAAGCTCATTCAATATTTGAAAACAAAGCCATGTAATTCACAATATCAATAGACTAAAGAAGAAAAACTATATGATCACATCAATTGATATAGGAAAAACATCTGACAAAATGCAACATCCATTCATGACAAAATCTATTAGCAAACTAGGAACAGAAGGGAACTTCCTTAATCTGAAAGGGCACCTACAAAAAACCCTAATGCTAACATCATACTTAACTATGAAATACTAAATGTTTTCCCCTTAAGACTGGAAACAAGGCAAGGATGTCCACTCTACTATTCCTATTCAACATCCCACTAGAGGTCCTTGCCAGCATAATAAAGCAAGAAAAAGAAACAAAAAGCATATAGGAAGAAATAAAACTCTGTTTGCAGACATTGTTGTCTATGTAGAAAATCCCAAGAAATCTATATTTTAAAAAGTACTAGAACTGGTAAGTGAGTTTAGTGAGGTCAGTATACAAGATCAATATACCACTATTTTCTATACTCTAACACTGACATTAGAAATTGACATTAAGGGGGACCTTCAAGATGGCTGAAGAGTAAGACATGGAGATCACCTTCCTCCCCACAAACACATCAAAAATACATCTACGTGTGGAACAACCCCTACAGAACACCTACTGAAGGCTGGCAGAAGACCTCAGACTTCCCAAAAGGCAAGGAAATCCCTACACACCTGGGTAGGGCAAAAGAAAAAATAGAGACAAAAGAATAGGGACAGGACCTGCACCTCTGGGAGGGAGCTGTGAAGGAGGAAAAGTTTCCACACACTAGGAAGCCCCTTCACAGGCGGAGACGGGGTGGGGTGGGGGTGGGGGGTAAGCTTTGGAGCCACGGAGGAGAGCACAGCAACAGGGGTGCAGAGGGCAAAGTGGAGAGATTCCCGCACAGAGGATCAGTGCCAACCAGCACTCACCAGCCTGAGAAGCTTGTCTGCTCACCCGCTGGGGCAGGTGGGGGCTGGGAGCTGAGGCTCAGGCTTCAGTGGTCTGGTCCCAGGAAGAGGACTGGGGTTGGCTGCATGAACACAGCCTGAGTGCACCACAGCTAGCCGGGACGGAGTCCAGGAAAAATTCTGGACCTGCCTAAGAGGCAAAAGACCATTGTTTCGGGGTGCACGAGGAGAGGGGATTCCTTCCCCGTCTGCCCACAGAAGGCAGAGCAATGCCTAAACGAGCTCCAGAGACGGGTGCGAGCCGCAACTATCAGCTTGGACACCAGAGACAGGTGTGAAATGCTAAGGCTGCTGCTGCAGCCACCAAGAATCCTGTGTGCAAGCACAGGTCACTATCCACATGCCCAACCCCCACCCCCCGCAAGCCTGTGCAGCCCGCCACTGCCAGGGTCCCGTGATCCAGGGACAACTTCCCCGGGAGAACACACGGCACGCCTCAGGCTGTTGCAACACCACGCCAGCCTCTGCCGCCAAAGGCTTGCCCCGCATTCCAATTATAACTACTGTACCCCTTCCTCCTCCCCCACCCCACCGGCATGAGTGAGCCAGAGTACCCTAATCAGCCGTTGCTTTAACCCCATCCTGTCTGGGCGAGAACAGAAGCCTGAGGGCAACCCACACGCAGAGGTGGGGCCAAACCCAAAGCTGAACCCCAGGAGCTGTGCAAACAAAGAAGAGAAAGGGAAATCTCTCCCAGCAGCCTTAGGAGCAGCGGATTAAATCCCCACAATCAACTTGAGGTACTCTGCATCTCTGGAATACCTGAATAGACAACGAATCATCCCAAAATTGAGGCAGTGGACTTTGGAAGCAACTGTAGACTTGGGGTTTCCTGTCTGCAACTGACTTGTTTCAGATTTTTATGTTTATCTTAGTATACTTTTTAGCGCTTGTTATCATTGCTGGATTTGTTTATTGGTTTGGTTGCTCTCTTTCTTTTTTTTTTTTTACTACTTTTTAATTTTTTAATTTTGATTATTTTTTAATTTTAATTATTTTATTTTTAATTTTTTTATTAAAAAAATATTTTTTCTTTCTTTTATTCTCCCCTTTCTTCTGAGCCGTGTGGCTGTCAGGGTCTTGGTACACTGGCCTGGTGTCAGGCCTGAGCCTCTGAGGTGGGAGAGACGAGTTCAGGACATTGGACCATCAGAGACCTCCTGGCCCCATGTAATATCAATTGACAAGAGCTCTCCCAGAGATCTCCATCTCAATGCTAAGACCCAGCTCCACCCAACGGCCAGCAAGCTCCAGTGCTGGACAGCCCATGTCAAACAACTAGCAAGACAGGAACACAAGCCCACCCATTAGCAGAGAGGCTGCCTAAAATCATACTAAGTTCACAGACACCCCAAAACACACCACCAAATGCAGCCCTGCCCACCAGAAAAACAAGATCCAGCCCCACCCACCAGAACACAGGCACCAGTCCCCTCTACCAGGAAGCCTACACAAGCCACTGAACCAACCTTACCCACTGGGGGCAGACACCAAAAACAATGGGAACTATGAAACTGCAGCCTGCGAAAAGGAGACCCCAAATACAGTAAGTTAGACAAAATGAGAAGACAGAGAAATACGCAGCAGATGAAGGAGCAAGGTAAAAACCCAGCAGACCAAACAAATGAAGAGGAAATAGGCAGTCTACCTGAAAAAGAATTCAGAGTAATGACAGTAAAGATGATCCAAAATCTTGGAACTAGAATAGAGAAAATGCAAGAAACATTTAACAAGGACCTAGAAGAACTAAAGAGCAAACAAACAATGATGAACAACACAATAAATGAAATTTAAAATTCTCTAGAAGGAATCAATAGCAGAATAACTGAGGCAGAAGAAAGGATAAGTGACCTGGAAGATAAAATAGTGGAAATAACTACCGCAGAGCATAATAAAGAAAAAAGAATGAAAAGAATTGAGGACAGTCTCAGAGACCTCTGGGACAACATTAAATGCACCAACATTCGAATTATAGGGGTCCCAGAAGAAGAAGAGAAAAAGAAAGTGTCTGAGAAAATATTTGAAGAGATTATAGTTGAAAACTTCCCTAACATGGGAAAGGAAATAGTCAATCAAGTCCAGGGAGCACAGAGTGTCCCATACAGGATAAATCCAACGAGAAACACACCAAGACGCATATTAATCAAACTATCAAAAATTAAATACAAAGAAAAAATATTAAAAGCAGCAAGGGAAAAGCAACAAATAACATACAAGGGAATCTCCATAAGGTTAACAGCTGATCTTTCAGCAGAAACTCTGCAAGCCAGAAGGGAGTGGCAGGACATATTTAAAGTGATGAAAGGGGAAAACCTACAACCAAGATTACTCTACCCAGCAAGGATCTCATTCAGATTCGATGGAGA